>NC_136376.1:52500-75000 GCF_037039965.1 Doryrhamphus excisus | reverse complement strand
GCTGGCAGCTGGCTGACGGCATGTTTCTTCCCGTCGACTCCAGGTTTGGACTCGTCGGACCACATGCTTCTGGAGCAGTATGTGGTGGTGGCCAGTTACGAGAAGCAAGAGCCTGCGGAAATCAGCCTGCAAGCGGGTGAAGTGGTCGACGTCATTGAGAAGAGCGAGAGCGGTGAGTGATGAAATGAAACATACATGACACAAAAGGAACATATTACTCTTTCCTTTGTCCCCTCGCTAAGACCTTCATTCTGTCCTGCCTCGTTTTTCTCCCACCGTTGCTTCAGGCTCGATGCCAGAGTGCTGCCTCTGGCAAGACGAAACTCTCCCAGACTTCTATTAATTATTCCTCCTCACTTTAATGGAAAGCCAACAAGACATGCCTGATTAACAAATGCCATCTGCAAAGACTCCTTAGTCAGCTGTTTAACTCTGGAAAATGTTAGCAGACGGGGCCAAGATTTGGTTTTTGACATTTCACAATTTCTTTTTTCTTAATCTGACTTTTCGACTCCTGAACCTCAGCACATAAAAGCCTAAAAATGTACTAGAACAGGCACACCTACTGTGCGATTATTTTTCTGGCGAATACACCATATGATGACGCTGTTATTAAACCCATAGGGGTCAAGCCAAACCAAAGGTTGGATTTACCTCAAATGTCTCACACAGCATAACGCCCTGTACAAAACAGCCTACTTTAACTTTAAAGTGTTTTGCCAAGTCGACACAAAAATTGTTACACACCTTCAGGGGACTGACAAGCACGTGCCTGTAAAAGTTGATCGGGATTGGTTGAAAGACATGGCCGCCAACAAGCAGAACAGACTTAGCAACTGATTGTCCATAAGTCACTGACCATTTGTCTAATGATTATACAGTTTTGAGGATATCTGTATTACATGTACGCTAGCATGTAGAAATGCTTGATATTGGCTGATGATTAATACATTTGAAAATTCATTGGATTAAAATGTGTAGTCATTTGACAGCCCTGATAGATAGATGGATTTAAAAAAAAGTCCTGCGTCTGACTTTGAGTGAGTTATGACTTTAGATTTCAAGTATTAACGGAATACACCAAATGTCACTTAGTCATATGATTTTTTTTTTTTTTTTTTGGTGGATGGTTTCAGATACTGACACACACAAAAATACAATGAAATGGTTTTCAGCAAATGTGACAGAGCATTACTATTGCACTTGAGTGGTGGTTATTTGTAATGAAGCTCAGGCATACCAAAGCATGATTTGGGTCAAACTCAATGCTAACCAAAGCCATGTATAAGCTGCTCTAAAGCGTCAACAGCAGAAGAGCCAGGGAGGTTTTAGGCCCACAAGGGTTTGACGTTTTAAGCTTTAATGGTGTGCTGAGACAGTAAAACTGTAATGGGACTCATGTGTACTTCAGAGGAAAGTCTGCATGGAAAGAGAAGATGAAGGAGGAAACGATGACTTTGGAAAGACTTTTCTTTCACGATGGGTTGGGGTTAGAGCGAATCGCCGCTGCCACACTGGCCTTAAGCAAGAAGAAGACGGCGTGGATCGCTTTGATGTCTCTCAGGTTCATGTATTTGTTTTCACTCGCTGCTCCTGTAGGGTTTCGGCTCAACAGGGTGTCGTTTTGAGATGAATATACCAGCACCTTGAAGTCCTTTCATCAGGAACCTTAGCAGGGGACTTGGAGGAAGTCAAATTACGTACATGTTGCTTTTGGCGCCGTTCAGGTCACCATTGCGTGTTCATGAGCCATGTCGATTTTTAAAGGCTACTGTCATAGTGTCTAATGACTTCCCAACTTTTGTTTAGTTACCATATAGTTTGGAGATGTTTAATGTTCAGTTTTTGACTTTCAGAGTTGTGGTTCAGTCCTGTTGTCCAGACCAGCAATAAAAAAAGATACTGGTGTGTTATTTAATGTGGTTGGGTTTATGTTCACACTGGTATTTGTATCATGGGACCAAAAGCTGTGCAGTAAGGAAGACCTGCATAAAGTAAGCGCTTGATTGGGCAGCGTTTGTGCTCAGAATGCTGTTTATAGTGTTGAGTACTTAAGTTAGTTTTATATTCTGCTACACATATATTCACCAACTTTGATGTTATGAAAAGCTCCTAAAATATACCTTTACCCTGCCTCTGGTCCTTGTATGGGGTCACAATGGGGTGATAGCTCCTTTTCTGTAGCTGGTCCCAGGCTTTGGAACGTCTTACCTGTTGTGCAGACCAACACAGCCTTACATCACATACTCTATTTTTATGAACTGCATTTGGCGTATAAGAGCATTGGGACACTTTTATTGGATTTATTTGTATTCTTCTAATATCGTTCATGTATTGTTTTATTATCTTCTTCATGTATTATTATCAATAAAGGTTGATTGACTTGGGAGGTTCACATTTGAGCATTTGGTGCACATACCAGGGTTGGAATGATTGCATTCACACTCGCGGACACACATTCAATCTAGCGGAGTTCCTTTTAACCGAAGCAAACATGACAAGTGTGAATGCACCACTAAGTTTCCAACAGCGGCTCAAATATCAACAGCACATGCAATGGAAGTAGGTTAATGTCGCTCCATTGGTGACATCACCAAGTCGGGGTTTGCCAACACCAACACAACCACATGGCTGAGAGGAATTCATTTAATTTAGCCTCACTCATCTCTGAGCAGGATAAGCACTAAACTCTTTGAATGTCAGTCAGGAATCTGCTGATCTGACCCCAGTTGCAGTGCGTTTGGTAGAAGCTTGTGTGTGTCAAAGTTGCTACAACGTTGTGTTTTTGCTTGTTGAAGTCAGCTGTTCATTTATAATTCCCTTGCTGGGATTGTTGCTGTCTGACTTTACCAGCATTTCTCACCTTACATTAAATAACATGTCATTGACATGCTAGGGTAGTGAATCTAGGTCAGAGCTGTAAACCAGCCCAGCTATTCCCCACTTTTCCAGCAAAGGAAGTATTTTCTGCTGAAACGGCTTGACGATACAGTTGCAGCCTGTCCCTTGTTTCAGTGTGAAGATGAATACCAAGCTGGTGTTTTCTCTTTTCAAACTTGCTCATACAGGAGGGCGGGGGGATACATAACTGTGTTTCTGTGTGGTCATTGGCCTCACTGAAAACACCACTTTCCACCCCCGATGGGACTCGTACCCACAATCCCTGGCTTAGGAGGCCATTGCCTTATCCATGAGGGGATGCAATTCTTGGACAAAATCCTGAACCAGTCAACCAAATCTAACCCTAACCCTAAGTCAGATGACCCCCTGTATTCTTTTAAAAGTGTCTGTTAGCTAGGAAAGAAAGAAAAAGGCTTCTTCATCACAACAGCAATAGGGCTAATGCTGGGAAACTTAAAGCTTCACGTCCCCAGCTTGAAATCCGCACTGCAAATGTATTTTAGAGAAATCCAGTCCTCACTCCCTGTGCATGATTAGACATATTGTATTTTCCTCTTCAGTGGGAGTCACTTGTTTTCGAGGTGCAAGAGGGGCGCGGGAGAAACTCTTGCAGAGAAAATGGAAAAAGCAGTTTGCTGCCAAAGTTAGTGGTTCAGGGAGGTTGCTGGTTATGTCTTAATGGATCCTGCAGGATGCCTCCTTGCTTTACACGATTTGAGAGATGTGAAACTACAGTCAGCTACCAACCTTGTTACTCTCTGTTGCGTGCTTTATTGACATTTATTTTGGAAAAGAGCTTGGAAGTCGTGGAAACGTTGTACTTACGTATTACAGCCGGTTTGCAGACGCCTCAAGGGCAACACAAGGCACGCTGTGCCCAGGCCCGTGTAGCAAATATCTCCCTGTAGACCAGGCAGTGTTTAGCTTGTCTCCATTCCAAGTCTCGATCAGCCTTCATGAATTACAAATGAACTCC
Organism: Doryrhamphus excisus; assembly: GCF_037039965.1. Lineage (NCBI taxonomy): Eukaryota > Metazoa > Chordata > Actinopteri > Syngnathiformes > Syngnathidae > Doryrhamphus > Doryrhamphus excisus. Next base: position 71,123 of record NC_136376.1, on the reverse strand, counting down.
AGGAATTCTCCAAGACCCCCTGGCACCACCCTCGTACAGTACGTATTTTCTGCCCCTCCCGTTGTAATTATTAGGGTGGAGTAATGAAAGTCATATGAGGAATTTAAAAGGCCACTAAGGACAGACTTATTGTCTTAATGTTCCTCTCCATCCCACTAAAGGCTTTGACAGATGGGAACCTCTAAAAACCGGAATTTACAAATATTTCGCCACCTGATTTTTATGTTCAACTGGCTGGCCAAATGCCGACGGAACCTGCAGGAAATTCTGCAAGATGAAGTTGCTCCAGCCCTCGGAATGACATGATTGATGTCTTGGATGTCTTCTTAACTCTCACATGATAAAAATATGTCCTTTTTGCTTTTAGTCTGCGGTGTCTGTCTGCGGGATGAGCTTTGTGCTCAGCGCAGCAAGCACAAGTTTGAAAAGTGTTTTCATTTATGCTGGCGCTCCACTCCATGCTATTTGTGCATCCAGACCAGTGACCAATCAGAGCACATAGTGAGACTCTCTGTAGGGTGCACTCTACACTCATGTGCACCATGAATAGTGTTTCAAGGACAAGACATCATCACTATCATGACAACAAGAGAGCAATCTTGTTCACTACCACTAGAAAAAGTTAATACGTATCCCATGAACATGATATCCACCTCCCTGTGGGACAAAAACAAGCTCCAAACTAACTACATTGCTTGTTTGTTTCAATAACAAAATGTGAAAAAGGTGAAAAAAGTTCCAAAAACCAAAAAGCTAGGTGGATAACAATCTAGCGAGCAAGCTAGCTAGCTAGGTGGCTAGCTAGCTGCTGCAAATGTAAAACATCTAAAAAAAAACGTGTAAACAAAGATGCAAGAATAGTCAAAAGAAATAGATTTGTTAAGGGAGTGATCAAACACGCTGGTATTGATTGGCGAGGCCTGTGTCAAGCTCCAAATGAGACACGTCATTTTGTTGGCGACCTTATGTGACACAGCAGACATGGATGATTTGCCGCCACACGCCCATCTGTTTTTGTGAACAGCTGTGAAAGGCGCTTATCAGCATATGGCGATCACATGTTTTTGATGGAAATCTGCCAATATTGATCGGTGGCCGATGGATGGGAGCGTAACTACACTAACTACTGGTAGCATTTAGCAGTATTTATGATGGAGCTCTCATCACAGTTTTAGCAGCTCCTGACACCATTCAATTCACAAGGGAAACAGACCAAGCCAGAAATAGGGGGGAAATGTTTACACCCACAAGGAGACAAACTAAAAAGTATATGGATCCAGTAAAACCAATGAAAGTCATAATGTTCTTGAATAATTAGTTCACTGAAATTTGTATCTGCATATTAAGTCAGTGGCTGACGCAGCAGCTACAATCTTCAAGCAAGACATAATCAGTATCCAGTATCAGTATTTTTCAGTCCACGCAGGTACCTTCACATTATACAGTTGCAAATGACTTGCTGACACATCATTTCCACGGCAGAAGCATATTACAAAGTGTTCCGTAGCAAAAAAACGGACCAGTAAGCACTCAGTTCACAACACAACAAGCTCAACTCTGTGAATTATTGCGACATCAAGGTGTTGCCAAAAAACAACCGTCCTCCCTCACTAACTAAAAGGAAAAAGTGCACCTTTTTTGGGAATTTTGACCATCGTCCACAATCCTTATTTGAGACATGAACACACACCTTGTCTTTTCTGTGCCTTCTCGCACGCGCTCGTACGCTTTCATTCATTGCAGCTTCAGCGAGCTTTTGCATGTGAAGGGTCAACTGCCATAGACATGACAGTAAAATGCAGACAGCAGCTGAAACGTCTTCGAAGATGAAGTTACTGACACAGATGGAAGATGCATTATCCTCCCATCACAGTCAGCTTCTTGCACATTCTCTGAGATTTCCAAGGAAGCACCTCGGGGAGGAATTGGAGGCATTAACCTCATTCTGTGTTTTGTGGCTTTTAAGCCACAGTCTCATAAGTGAGTTTAATAATAAAGGAGCCAAGAGAGTCTTGGAAATATAAGAAATTAAAGCAGCATTTCCAGGTGGAGCCCTTTGCACACTGAAGGGTGGCTGTGTCTCGACATCAGGGGAGGGGCCTCCAGGGTGCACAAGAAGTGGGTTGTCGCTAAATTTTCAGACCATAAGGCGCTCCTTTCACAAGCCTGCAGGGAGAAAGCACAGCTCCTTAGGTCAACATTAGTTGTTGAAAGTGGTTTTGTGTTGTTTTCCCACACGCACACACCCTCCCATATTTGGCACACCAGGGGCAACCAGGTAATTGAAACCTAGTGTTTTATGAAGACTGGAAGTATGTGTGTGGACGCCCGATGCTACCCTCCCCCAGTGTGTGTTGATTCTGGATGTGCTGGTAATAAATACAGAAGCTGGAAATGAATGCGTTTGAACAGTGGTGTCAGATATCTGCTGCACTGATGCATTCCTCATCATTTCAGGTCCTGGAAAAAAAAACTTTGATTTGCCGCTAAATCGGTGCTCTGTGGTGACCACTTTATCTGACATGCTCGCTTAAAGCTACGTTTTAATTGGTTTCGGCTCTCATAATATCGCCCTGTGCTGTGTATGCAGTGACTTGCTACTAGCTAGCAGATTGAATGGCAGCTAACATAATAAAATATGTTCTTTGTCTTTTTGGGTGTTGTGCCATGGCAAATGCATTGCACAGGAGAATGTACCCAAGTTAGTTGCAAAGCAATCATTTTGTCTAGGTGAAACAATTAAGATGCAGATGAAGAGGTAGCCGAGAATGATTTGTGTTGTTTTTGATAGATTCAAGATGCTGATGAAAGCATTAGCACTCAAAGTGTCACTGGCTAAGCTCCTCTTTTCTTCCGCTTTCCCGCTTCACTATTCATCTCGCGTATTTGGTAAGCAAAGCAAGGAGTGTAGGTTGTGATACAGTGCAATTGAAAAATATGGAGAGACTTATCATTGTGCTTATGACGTGCTTACAAAACTATGCATGCACATGGCCAAGGATATCACATGTAGTATCCCCCGTGTAATGTAATCATCTACCATCTGAAAACAACAAGAGATTTGTTCCTTGACGTCTGCATCTCTCCTCTGCTTATATTGATTAATTTCTGGCTGCGTAAGTGCCAAAAGTGACCTTTTAATAATGTTCTAATCAAACCCTATGAGGACAAGCAGCATAGAAAAAGGATGTTTCCATCGAGCTTGTTCCTGAGCACCAAATGTGAGAAAAATCGATCATCTCCGTCACTTATCTGCTCCACTTTTGAGAAACGAAGCACTCAAACTGTTGGTGTGGAAGTTGGGGTTTTTCTTGAGATCATGAAGGAAAAGGCTTCTTTCTACTGGATCACGCCTTCGACCCACCCGTGGCTGCATGAGTCCGCCCATTGTATATACTCACCACCTCAAAAAACACTTACTTACTTACTCACTAGGGTGGCAGGTTTGCTGGAGCCTATCCCAGCTGTCTTGGGGGAGAGGCGGGGTCCACCCTGGACTGGTGGCCAGCCAATCACAGGGCACATATAGACAAACAACCATTCACACTCGCATTCATACCTATGGACAATTTGGAGTGGCCAATTAACCTAGCATGTTTTTGGAATGTGGGAGGAAAGTACCCGGAGAAAAGCCACGCATGCACGGGGAGAACATGCAAACTCCACACAGATGCAGTTGTAAGTTTTTGGCTTTGTTGTCCTTCTTGCCCAGTCTGTTTGAAAGACTTTCTGATGTTACAATGGGTACATTGGAGAGGCTAACTAGTTAGCTCGCGAGCTCGTTGTGCTAGCAGCGGCTGTCTGTTATGCCCTTGCAGTGATCCCTAAGACTGCACAATGCGATGTAAACAAAGAATGACAGGAGTGTAAAAGTGACTGTAAAGGTGTTATTTCAAGTCAGAGGTCTAGTAATGTTAAAACCAGTCATAAACAGGTTTTCTGTGCTCTAACTCCCACATTACATGGGTTATTCCTGAATCCTATTTAGAATTCACTTATCACGGTCAAGTCTGGAGCCAATTCATTGCGCTACACGAGGGATAACTGTATATGCTTAAAACTACAGAGATGCAAACTACAAAGACTACATAGCGTATGTTCCGTAGTAAAATGACAGATTGCAGTCTACTTTATTGGCAGTGGGTGTGGTTTACAGCCCATAACAACATGCAACCCAGATGGGACCAAACCCTCACTCTCTGGCTTAGCAGGCCAGTATCTAATCCATTGTGTTGTGGAGGCAATAAATGTACACACAGCGAGGGGGAGCTCGTGTGCTAACATTACGCTCACATTTTCACAGCAACACCATGGTAGGCTAGCCTATTTGCTGAAGAAAGTCAAGATAGTCGAAGTTCCATGTTCCGTGATGCTGACTGAGAGAGAGATGGATGGCAGAGCTCCAAGCTTTATTTGAGGACGTGTAACAAGGCCTGTTTTTGACGTGAAGCGGTGGGTTTTTTCACGGGGCAGACTCATCTTTCTAGGGGTCAGACGCAGTATCTTGTCCATGAGGAAGAAGACTTTTTCTTCCTGACATTATGAGCTACAATTTCAACTCCTTGTCAGTCCACAGTGAAACAAGTGTGACAATACATTTTTCTCATACGGTGGTGTTCAAATACAGGCTTGATGCACACATTACTTGTAAAAAAAGGGGTGTCACCAGACAAGTTGATGCATGAGATTGGGTCTACGAGAATAAGACTTTTAACATTATTTTTAAGAAAAATATATTGAAAAACCAAATTGCAATCTCCCAATATATACTGTGTAATATATACTATGTACTATATTCTACTATGTTACACTCTTCTGCATTCTATGTGTGTATGCTTCCATCCTGCCTCTACCCACCGGACTATGAGACTGTATGACTACAAAAAGGGCTCACTCCGTTCATGCCGTTGTTCTATGTAACAAACTTGTCAAGGTGCTGAAAGCAATGTACAGAATGAACTCCCTTCTTGCCTGCTTGGAGGAGAGAGACAAGGAAAACTGACACGCCTGCACATGGCAACGTATTGAGGCTGCCAAATTATCCAGTTGATTTTCATTTACTGTGTGATGAAGAACTGATGTGATTTATGATCATCCCAGGCCCAGTGCCCACCGTTTTTTTTCTGAAAGAGAAGTCTAAATCACGATTTAATCCCACAAAATCTTGTACATTTAACTTGATTAAAAGGTCATCAACTGGCGTTGCTAAAACTAGTAATGAGCAGTTGCAACCAGGTTAGTTCTTCTTTTTCCTGTCATGTGACTTCCACGCATCACAATGCAACATTTAGCAACATGTGCACTGGAGGTTTGGGCCAGCTGTGATGAACTCTTCCATCATTACGGGTCCCCAAACAGCTGTCAGGTACTTTGTGGCTCCATTGCCACAGCAAACAGACAATTGTGGACGGCATGCCACTTGTAGGATGTGTCAGAGTGTCAAATCTGCTAGAGTGGTCTTTGTACTATTGGTTCATGATTTTCTTTTTCCTGCAGGCTGGTGGTTTGTCAGCACTGCAGAGGAGCAGGGATGGGTGCCCGCCACCTATCTTAACTCCCACAGCGGCACTCGGGATGACATAGAGCTCGGCGCCTCCAAATCCGGGCAAGGTAAAAAAGTAATCAATCTCAGCTGGCCACCCACACGCTTTTCTTGAACATTTTCATCAGTGACAAGGTGGAACATTCTCCGTCTCTGACTTCACGTTGGCCAAGGCTGTGAAAAAAGCGCTAAACAGTGCGTAGATTCAGGTCTGCATAAATGGTGATGAGGAGTTCCAGACAACAGCTCTTTGATGAGCCATTCAGTACAGTAAAGCACCATGTAGGAGAGCATGATAGTCACTGTATTCGATAGCGGCTTGAAGGAGGCATGTGTCCTTTGGCCTTGATTCCACGTAATCCGTACCTAACTGTCTTTGCAATGGAGTGAAGTCCATCCCATCCATCCATTTTCCACCGCTTATCTGGTTCCGTCTAGCGGGGGCAGCCTTCTCAGTAGGGAAGCCCAGACTTCACGGCCCCCGGCCACCTCCTCCGGGTCCACCGGGAGGACACCAAGGCGTTCCCAGGCAAGCTCATCCCAGAAGCTCCACACTCAGATGCAAACCGTCCCAGTAAACGCTGAAGGTTGCAGCCCGACGAGGCCATCAGGACCACATCATCTGCAAATAGCAGAGATGAGATGCTAAGGCCGCCGAAACTCCCTCGATGCCTTGGCTGCGCCGAGAAATTCTGTCCATGAAAATTGTGAACAGAATCGGTGACAAAGGGTAGCCTTGGTGGAGGCCAACATTTACCGGAGACAGGCTCGACTTACTGCTGTCAATGCGAACCAGACTCCTGCCTCGTTCCTACAAGGACCGGATTGCACGTAGTAGCGTGCCACCAATCCCGTATTCCCAGAGTATCCCCCAAAGGGTGCCGCGAGGGGCACTGTTGAATGCCTTTTCCAAGTCCACAAAGCAGTCCATCGGTATCCCGGTATCCCACGTCCGGGCGAGGTACGGTCTCTCCTTAATGTAGTGAAGTCAATACCTGCAAAAGCCTTATGCAGCATTTTGTTTGGTGACAACAACAAAGTGTTGTATGGGAATGATTATTTGACTTCCAGAGATTTACTAACACTGTAGCCAAAACTTGTTTTTGCTGTGTAAAAATGTGACTTTGGATCACTTCTAACTCAAGGCTATACAGAGAATTGTACACAGATGGAATTAACCAATAACTCCACATTGGTCAGTAGGCAACATAGGGGTGTTGAAAATCCGACACCGACCCCATTTGCAGACTATGTTGGCAGGTCTGCACATATAGCACACACTTAAGTGGAGGCTTTTCTTTCACTTTTCTTTCACTATATTTACTGTAACTGCTGAGCTTATCTTGTCCTATTTTGCACCCTCAGTAAAGAAAAAAGGTGAAGCATATCAAAGTGCCCCCTTTCCAAAAAAAAAGAAATGAAACCATAACAGAATGCTTCAGTTCCTTTTTATGGGGCTGGAGGAAGATCTTTGGACACCCCTGATGTAATGAGATCCAATGAAGGTGGAATCTGTGAGGTGCACATTGTCAGCTGTTTCAGTAATCTGTTGTACTTCCTGGTCCAGCAACGTATGTCCCAGATGCTCCAGTATGGCAGGATGGGGAAAGCATGCTAACAACATCTTAATTAAAAATTAGAAAATGTCTTCATTTAACACTTCCCGTGCAACCCATGACCTTCTCCATCCCTCCATCCGTCTGTCCCGCCAGCCCTCATTCCAGTCTTAACTTGTCTTCCATGTGCAGATAATAACAAGGCTTCAATATCATATTTGTGTGTTTTACTTTTAACATTTTTTTCTCCTGCCTGCTCTTGCTTGTTTGTTGACGGCCATGTGCTCATCGTTTGTGTCTGTCAGTTACTAAGCGACACAAGGCCCATCTGAAGAGGCTGGACCGGAGATGGACGCTGGGGGGTGTCATCAGCCGGCAGCAGAGCCGAGGTGAAGTGAGACAGATGCTGCATTAATAACCGTCCTCCCTTCTTTGCCTTTGTTTGTTACTTCCTGTCTTGATCCATCCTCGCCTGTCATGTGACCACACATTGTTGTTGTTGAGCGCATCTCTCATGTCATGTTGTTGTAAATCCACCGCCACTAACCACTAACCGTCATTGTTATTATAGGGCTCTCACTGGGATACTCAGAAGTGTGTACAATAGGCTTTACTATCATTACATTTAATCCCTGTCAATCTTCACAGGCAAACAATTTGCCATTCAACCAAAATTGTCTTCTTATGCGTCAGGAAAATTATGACATTTTTTGGAAAATAGTCGTTATTGTGAAAAAGTTCTTCTGCCTCACAGTGAAACATGTGGCAGCCATTTTGGCTTAATTGTAGGTAACCTAGTATGGTTCCTTGCCTTACGAACAGCTAAATAGGCATAGTGAAAAGAGGTTAAATCAGCTTTAACGAGCCGTTTTAGCTGATTTTGGTTAACCACAAAAGATGAAATTATGTAACCAAATAGCTATGTTGAAGTGTTTTTGTATTTACTATTTTTATATAAAAAAATCATATCATTCTTGAGCCTTACAAACGTCTTTACGTATTACGTATTGCATATTACGTATTTCATAAACGTATTATTTTATACTTGGGCTTGTTGGGGCTTGTGCTTTGGTAACCAAATATGGCTCCTTGCCTCAGAAAAAGGCCATGGCTAAACACGGCTGAGCTTGAGTTTAAAGGAGTGACTTTACATATGTTGCAAACTGTCTTTGTTTAAATGTTGTTGTATTTACTATAATTCTTGTTGTATTTATCAAACACACACGAGCACACCATTCTCCTGCCTTATAGTGCAGCTTGTGGCAACCATTTGGGCTCACGTTCAAGTAACCACATTTTATAAATTGCGAAATGAACCAGGCAATCAAGGCTTACATCAGCAGAGTTAGCTTAGTACTTCACCTCTGTTACCAAATAGCTTTGCTGAAGTATTTACCTTACTTTTTTTTAAACACATCATTCTGCTGGCTGTGACGGCCATGTTGGCACAAGTTGCCTTATATAATGCTTAATGAACCAGGTAATCAAGGCTTAAATGAGTAGCTTATTAGCACAGTAGTTTGGTTTCACTTTGGTTTACAACTACTTCACTTATGTTGTAAAATAGCTTTGTTGAGGGTTTGTGATCGTGTTTACCAATACCATTATATATAATAAAATATAGCGAGGCTTGTGGCAGCCATTTTGGCTCAGGTTTGATAACCAAGAATGGTTCTCCTTCCAAATATCTAAATAGGCCAGGAGACAAGGATTGAATCAGTAGCTTTACAGCTTGAGCTCACAATGACTTCAATGATGTTGCAAAACTTTTTTGTTAAGCATTGTTGCTGCCAGAGCCTATTCTCCAATCAACTGGAGCTCACGCACCAAGAAGGTGGTGTGTAACTATGGAATGCCTGATGCTACATTTTAAAGCCATGCCAGTGCAAATTGTGACTAATATTGAACATATGAAGTAGTAAGTGTATGATCCTCATGGCCAGGCCAAGATAGAGGTATCCGCAGAGGAGGAGAGATGATGGGCTATTGGGGTCAGCCCAAGCCTTGTGCTTGTTTTCTCCAGCGCTGCTCTCTGGAGGGGAGAGAGAGCGGGGGGGAATTTGCTGACTCCACCAGAGTCAAGTCAAACATGGATGGAGGCGATGCACATTGCGGTTAACAAAACATCTGATTCAGAGTTTCCCCTTTCCGCTAGGCTGGATATTGTTTAAGAGGTCTTGGGAGAGGAAAATGTTTTACCAGCTAGCCCACACAAAGACCCTGTAGCTCCAAAAAGAACATAATGTGTACATAAATATCCCCTTGCCTTGGATCCTACTGAAGTATTGAAAGTACATGGAATTAATACTATCCTACTTTCTGTCAGCTCTTGTTCAACCTTGGAAAAAGGCAAAGACAAGGAAAAGTGAATTATTTCCAAGCATAAATTGATTATTTCTTTTTCTTGTCCTAATTTTTGTCCCTGTCTTGTCTTGGGACACGGTTGCGCAGGTTTCAGTCAGGAATTGCTGAAATGGCGGGAAGTGATGTCTTTGCACTGTCCATTGACCTTGTAAGGAATGCATAAATCAGAACGGAGCCTCTGCTCACTATTATGTGCTGAGTTCAGAGAAGCACACTGTCACCGGACCAAGGACACTGGCTCGCTGATGTAAACACCAGTGGGCAGCCTCTGGAGCAGGAGTATTGTTGTATACAGACAGTTCTATCTGATCATTTACTCTTGTGTGCAACATATGATATTTTTGTAACATGTTGCCCGTAATAATATAATGTTTGGTCGTTTACTTCCCAGCTCACTTACATTCAAATGCACTTCTTGCTTGTGATGTGCAGGACACAAAAAGTTCAATTCAAACTTTAAAGACGTAATGCAGTGCAGCTCCAGATCCAACAGGGGGAGGGAGAACTATGTGGCAAGGCAAGTTTATTTCTCCAGCACACCAGGTCATTCAAAGTGGAAACTCTGGAAGACTGTTCCAGATTTTGGCAGGATAAAACTGGAACAGCCTCGCCGTGGTTAGTTCTCACTCCGGATGCCCAGAGGAGACCAGTACCTGAGCTTCTCACAGCCCGAGATGGATTATGTGGCTCTAACAAGTCAGAGATGAACTTTGGCAGAAGACCATGAAAAGACTTGTACACAAGCAGGTCTGTTCTAAAGCCTATGTTGAAACTAAAATGGAGTTATTGGGACATACCAAGGGGTGGTATGCATGGCACACATGTGGAACATGAAGAACACAGCATTCCAAGGCAAACACTTGCTACCCACAGTAACATTTGGTGGTGGTTCCATCATTCTGGGGGCTGTGGGGCCAGTGCAGGAACTGGAAATCTTCAAGTTGAAGGTGGCATGGATGGGGGGCCAACTTTTTCATACCACTGAAAATGGTTTCAAAATGAAAAAATGAACGTTTTGACTGATTTGACTTTTTAACATTTAAAACAACCAATGTGTTTTTTATTTGACAGAAGAGAAGTATATCACAGTGCAACCTTACACCAGCCAGGGCAAGGATGAAATAGCATTTGAGAAAGGAGTGACTGTAGAAGTGATTCAAAAGAACCTGGAAGGCTGGTGGTTTATCAGGTAAGCCTCACTTCCTAGAAGGAACTACCGAGAAGGCTTAGCTGTACAGCGTTTATTCACAGGTACAAGGATAAGGAGGGCTGGGCTCCAGCGTCTTACCTGAAGAAGCTGAGAGAGGACCTCTCGCCACAGAAAAAGACTGTGACCAGTCCGGTGGAGATCATTGGCAACATTATGGAGATCAGCAATCTACTCAACAAAAAAGCCCCAAGCGAGCAAGATGCAGAGGCACTCTCAGAGACCCCGCAGGTCACTCAGAAGGAGATCAGCTTGCCAGTGCTGCGTTCTAACTCCAGCCCTGTTAGCGGTATCCAGGACAGCAGAGGAACAGAAGAGCAGGCCTCACCAGCTGTGGCCCGCATCTCACCTCATCGGGTGGAAATTGGTTCGTCACAGTATTGTCAGTAATACATTTATACAGGGATTGTGTTTTTTTAATGTTTTGTGTGTGCATGCATGAAGCTTCAACTTGTGCTTGTTTTCCACGTATTTTATTTGATTTTTCTCCAAAAAATTGAAAACATTTTACAATGTTTTGAAAATTGAAAAGAAAAATGAAAAGAAAAGTCACAAAATCTGGTGATTCATGCTTGTAATTTTATTTGGCAGCAACATTCAAGTAATTAAAATGAAATATTCTATGTGAATGATCTGTTGTAAATTATAGGAGAAAATATTAAAAAATATATTTTCTGTTTCATAGGTTCCCCAATCCTCAGGCAAAAACCTCCCCCCCGCAGAGATGCAACCCTGGTGGGAATGCTTTTTGTATATTACATGTTGATCGTACGGGAACGCTGACTCTTAATTTCTCATTCATGCCATGATATTCACCACAAACTCATATAGATATTAGAAATATGACTAATTGTGTAAATAAATTCCTTTATTTAATATAATGTAATCGTTTATTTTATGATTTATTTTTAAATAATTGTATTTCATTAAATTTGTTTTTTATTTTCATTTAATTTTTTACATTAGCTCTCCATAGATTATGCATCAAGCATCTTTCAAGAGTTGTATATGTAATACTACACTAATCTAAGTATTGTTACAGTACTATCCAATGATAACTCATCTTTATTGAGTGTTGAAGCAATATCTTCTTCGTTTGTAGGGATTTCCTTTGCCATCACCACCAGAGCCACCTACAGTGGAAGCAGAGTATTACACCATTGCAGAGTTCCAGTCTTGCATATCTGATGGAATCAGTTTCAACGGGGGCCAAAAAGCAGAAGTAACAACCATATAGTCTTATATGCATACGTAAATTTTCATTAGTAACGATACGTTTGTTTTGTGTGATTTTTTTTTTAAAGGTGATTGAGAAGAACTCTGGAGGCTGGTGGTATGTTCAGATAGGAGAGAGGGAGGGCTGGGCTCCATGTTCCTATATTGATAAACGCAAGAAGCCCAACCTGAATCGTAGGACAAGCACACTATGCCGCCCCAAAGTTCCACCCCCGGCTCCACCTGTGAAAAAACAGGATTCAGTGGAGACGGCCCCTCCCAGCAGCCCTGGTTCTGAGGCTCCAGAGTCTCCCATGTCTCCAGGGAGGCCTGTGTATGAAGAGCCGGAATATGATGTTCCAGCTATCGGTGATCTGGACCTGGAGTCTGAGTTTGAGTTTTTGAGAGGCGAAGCTTCCTTGGTGGATGGAAAGAATGAGGACACTTCTTCCGACAAGGGTTCCCAGCTCTCCTCCAAACCCTCTCCGGCGTCATCACTGCACAGTGCCTCCTTCAGGATGGGGGAGTCATTTGAAGATGGTCACGAGGCAGAGGGAGAGGAAGAGTGTATATATGAGAACGATGGCTTCCGTCTCTTCAGGGAGACCCCTGAGAGGCAATGCAGTCAGGAGTCCATTTCCTCCAAGACGAGTGTCTCATCAGAAACTGGCAAGAAAAACCCCAAATCAGGGGGGTTGAAATCTGCAGCAAACAAACTCAACATTGACTTGAACGGAAGCCGACAGTCAGCCAAAAGTGAGGAGGGATCCAGTTCAAAATCAGCCTCCAATGAGTCAACCCCAGATATGTCAAGACCCAAGAAAGATCAAGAGGAAAGCAAAGCCTCCCTCAACTCCAAATCCTCCTCCAAACCAAAGCCAGTGGTGAGGCCTAAGCCACAGCTGGCCAAGGCGTCCAGTGGAGATAAAATGGACATCAGCACCTTGAGAAGACAGCTGCGTCCCACAGGGCAGCTTAAGAGCAGTGCTAAAACCAAAGGAGAGGACTCTGAGACTGCCTCTGTTGTCTCCTCTGAGGATTCCTTCTCTTCTCAGAGCACGTCCTCAGAGTTCTCCTCCATCTATTCCAAAGGTAGTAGGGGAGATTCCGACCTGGAAGGCTGCGTCCTCTATCGCACCACCGACCCCTATGAGAGGGTCCAAGAGTCGGAGCTGAGCTTCCCTGCGGGGGTGGAGGTGCTGGTGCTGGAGAAGCAGGAGAGCGGCTGGTGGTACATTCGGTGGGGCGACGTTGAAGGTTGGGCACCGACGTACTATCTGGAGCCCGTGCACCAGCAAGATGACATGGGGGGATCAGAGTCCGATGGCACTCCTTCAAAACCTGGCAGCCTCAGCAAGTCCAACAGCCTGGAGAAGAATGAGCAAAGGGTCCAAGCCATGAACAACCTCAACCAAAACTTAAAGAAAGTGACTCCACCCATCCCCTCCAAGCCTCCGGGTGGTCTTTCAAAACCGACTGGCTTGTTTGGGTCACGCAAACAGAACGGCAGCAAACAGCAGCAGGTTGTTCGTCCTCAGTCTGTCTTCATCTCAGCTCCCATTAGGGATAGTCCAAGCCCTGTCGGCTCTCTAAGGAGAAACGAGTCCCTCAACTCCACCAACCACCCTCGCTCCACTCCCACCGTGCGACGCAACGCCTCCTTTGGCACGATGCCCCGCAGCCTGGCACCCAACAACATAGTGCTGCCGAGCAGGAACCAAACCGTCACAGGTAGCTCAGAATTCCTGGGCAGCAGCCCTCATAAGAGCGCCCCCCCTGTGTCCACAGTAAGACCTAAACCCCACATCATCCTCAACAACCTCAGAGAGGTCTACATCTCTATAGCAGATTACCACGGTGACGAGGAGACAATGGGATTCCCAGAGGGGACCAGTCTGGAGGTTCTCGAGAGAAACCCCAATGGTTGGTGGTATTGCAAGGTGCTGGACAGCGGCAGGCCAAGGAAAGGGTGGGTTCCTTCTAATTACCTCGAGAAAAAGCATTAGTGTGTTTGGAGCTGGCAGAACTCTGAACAAGAAGACTACTTACTTTTATTTCGCAGAAGAACCCCAAAACGTGCCGCCAATCAGGAAATTGCAAGAGGAGCAAAGCTAAAGAGAAAACACCAAAAGTGGAACTTAATGCTTCAGTGGCGCCTTTCACACAGCAAAAGCAATTTCAAAATCTTGAGAGCAATTGTGGCCACACACACTCAGTAGTAGAGTCTGTATGAAAGGCACGGCCAAATGAATGTCACATTTACAGTTTGCGCTTGGATGCAGCAGTTTTGCAAGATCTCTTGTGTGAAAGGGACTCGTGATGAAGTTGTCACCCTGTCATTGTGTCATTTTGTACAACGTTTTCTTTGAAGCATTTAAAGCTTACTGCATGATTGAAGTGATTCATTATACTGACAATGCCTTGAGCTGTTTAATGTTACATTTTTCTTTTGCTGCTAAGTGTTAGCCACATCTTGGTGCTGTCCATTTGCATGTTTTTATATATTTTTCTTTGGTACTGTACACCACCAATACACCTAATATCTTAACCATTCAGCTGTCATTTTCTTTGTGAGCATCTCTCATCATCACAATTTGCTTTGATAGTAAATGACTTGATGGGTTACCTGGAATACAAAGTCTGGGGAAAACCAAAGTCCAACTCTGTATTTATTCTTTTTTTTCCATTTATTTTTAAATTTGACATATTTTTCATCAACTACATATCTTCTAATGATCCGATCATTTAAAAAATTTCTGCTGGGCAGTAATTTTGACCATTTTTAGTCTAACTTTAGATGCTCACATTTGTTTCATGTTTACATTGTGACTAAGCAGCAATAACTAAAGTACCTGAAAATGAAAATAAATGCACTTTTGAACCGTTCTGCCATTGTTCGTTGTTACTGGTTGTGACACTTTGAGGTTAGCCTATGCATTCACTCTGTCATTGGGGTATCACATTGTTAGGTGAACTTAGCTCCCCTCAACAAGGGAAGAAATAGCAGTACATTAAAATGACCACTAGATGGGGGTATTTCCCAAGTAGAATAGCAGTACATTAAAATGACCACTAGATGGTGGTAATTCCCAAGTTGAATTAGGGTTAGCATTAGGGTTAGGGTTACGTATAGGGGTGAAGGAGGTCTTGATAGCTGCTATCATAAGCCAATAACTCGAGAATGGAGCGTCCTAGGGCATTTTTCCTGAGGATGACCCCCCCCCCCCATAAGTGGACACGGGCGTTTGGGACCACTTCCGACTTCCTGTGAGCACCGGAAGGGGGCGCAATTGGCAGAAAACGGTCGTATCTCGGAAACCAAAAATCGTAGAGTGTCGGGGGTGGTCTCGTTGGAAAGCTCAGGGTCGAATCGTGATAGATGGAAGTGGGTCCCGTCTCGATACGAGCTCCCGTTGGTGAGTAATAGGCGAAAAACGCATCCTCCATTGACATTGCATGGTGGGAGTTGCAGTACATAGGAATGACCAGCAGGTGTGGGTATTCGCCTGCAGTACATTTAATTGACCATCAGATGGCGACATAGTATTAGGGTTAGGTGTAGGTATGGGGTGAAGGCGGTCTTGGTAGTTCGTACCAAAACCAAATAACTCGAGAACGATACGTCCTACGGCATTTTTCTCGAGGACGACTCCCCCCCATCAGTGGGCACGGGCTTTCTTTTGGGACCACCCCCGATTCGTATTGAGACAGACACTTGAAACTTGGCACACAGGTCAGCGGCCAGCCCCTGATACATATATCAAAAAATCAGGGTCCTGGATCAAAGGGTCCGAGATTTATGGGAAAAAAAGTTTTTTTAGGAGGGAAAGTAGTTTTTCATGCCCTGCGAGGCCCATATTGACCTCAGCGACCGCACATTATTCAGTTTTTGTCTTTCCAGCCTCGTGAGACTCCAATGAAAGAAAGTCAGTCCATTTTAGTTCAGAAAGGGGTGACCTTTGACCTCAAGCAGGCCTCAATTTAGTGGGTTTGCCAGTCTAGCCACGCCCCCTTTCAAGCCAGACACTTGAAACTTGGCACACAGGTCAGCGGCCAGTCCCTGATACACATATCAAAAAATCAGGGTCCTGGATCTAAGGGTCCGAGATTCGGAGGTTTTGTCTTTCCAGCCTCGTGAGACTCCAATGAAAGAAAGCCCATTCATTTTTTTTCACAAGTTTATTTTCCAAATCTGGCTGAAATGGCCACAAAGGCTCTGAGAGTCATGAACCTGCAGACTGTTGTGCTCTTCAGACCTGATCTGCAGAATTTTTTTTTCCAGACAACGCAGAAGTCTGAAATTTGAGTATGTTGTTGGGGGCCTCCAGATGAGCGGATCGACATCAGTCGGGCGTTGGTCGGACATGTACTTTTCGACCAGTGGGCGTCGGAATTTCGTTGTCTCCTCATGTTCACTCCCCCGCCGATTGGACAAAAAATGTTCAAATGTGTCAAAAAACGCAACAGAACATCTACAAAGAATATAAAGCAAGTGTGCACAGTTTCACATCTGTGCGACCATTGGTTAGCTACTTAGCTTTAGCAAGGTCGTATAGAGCTGGGACTGATTTCTTCCTAATTGATAGGATGGTGTTTGCAACATATCAAAAAATGAAAAAAAAACTCCAAGAAGAAGTGTTTCTAATTTTGACAAGTTGATAGGGACCTTTGACCTTTGAGCAGTCTGTTTGATTACTAGGCAAGGTTCCTTTGGAGCTAGACTCTTGAAATTTGGCACACTCGTGCAGAGTAATTGTCTGATGACACGGTGAAAAATTGGTGGACCTAGCTCCATGTTTGATGAATTTATAAAAGTTTTGTTTTTTTAGGGCCTTCCACCGGCTTCGTGATCAATCTATTTGGGAAGGAAACATGGTTCCTGTTGAGTCCCGTCCCTGAAATTTTGCACACTCGTGCAGAATAATTGTCTGATGATATGGTGAAAAATTGGTGGACCTAGCTTGATGCTTGGCCTCAGGTTCCGACCCTCGCCTCCAGTTTGCCCACTGGCCGGCCACCGTTTCCAGTTTGCCCGCTGGCCACTGCAGGATGCGCCCTGCCGCCGGCTTCGTATTGCTCTTTAGTCGCCAGCAGCCGCAGTCTTCATATTGCTCTCTAGTTGTCGTCGCCCCGCTGTCCCGCAATCTTCAGCAGAGTAAGACAAAGCTTACATTAGCCACGACTTTACCATTGAGAAAACATAGTATATGATTGCCCAGCATAACGATTACAGTCATGGTGTCATGAAAAAATCCCATCAAATATCAACACAATAGATAGATTTAGAACAGACTTGGCCAGTCGTGTGCAAGAATAACCTATTTACGTGGCTTAAGGCAAGTAATTTAACAGCTATTTATTTCATAGACAGTACCACAAAGCACGCTGGGATGTGCGCCTATCGGCTACATTATGAAGAGGACAAGGAACTGCTGATTATGATGCGGGCGAGGGAGGATGTCAATTAAGGGCCTCAATTCTTGAATTTCTTCTTCTTAAAAATTACTTTTATGCAACTCTTGGCTATGTTATCTGTATCATGTGTCATTTGTGTGCTTTCAACATATACTTGTTAGTCCAAAATAGAGTACACGTCAAAAAGACGTTTGTGTGTTTTCGAAGTGGCCACATGAGGGCGATAGATGCTGACATCATCTCTGTATGTCCTTCACAGGCCACCAGTAAGTGGTGACGTTACATGAAATCCAACAAATCAAATAATACCTCCTTTTTTTACAGCACCCTACGAACGGTGCCCAAGCTGCTTCAGGAGTATAAAGTATTATTTCTCTTGTTATAGTGTGTAAAATCATTGTGAAACACGACGTCACATCCGCGCTGTAACTTCCTGTTTGCACTTCCTGGTTTCGTCCGGAACATGGCGCCGACGATCCCAATTACGCTGTGTCAGTCTGTTGGCAGCCAAGCTGAAGTATTCTAGCGGGGAAGCCGTCTACTGTTTGTAAAACTAATAGACGTGATTGTTGAAACTCTTTATTGAAAATGCTTGAGAATATATTACATGTGTATTGCTTAATTTTTTGAAGTTTTCAACGCTGTTTCAGGCATGTGTTTGGCCAGCTATGTGGGGCGGGTTGAGCGTGAAACAGGAAGTGCGGGGCTCTCGTGTGCGCGCGCGCTGTACTCTCGTTGCTGGGTAGTCGAAAAATAAAGTTGACCGGAAGCAGCAGGCAGCCGTCTTTCTTTCTCTGACGAAGTCAGGCCGCCCCTTACCACGGTTTGGGACTGAAAGTACTGACATTTAACACCGCCACGACCGTGAAGAAGTGCCGAAGTAAACGGTTTGTCTTGCAACAGCATCGTTTTCATTGGCGCAAATTTAATTCGGTATGGAGTCGGCGTTCCAACACCCTGACGGAGAACACTGGAGTTGCTATGTAACTCAGACGCCGCACAAGCAACGCTACAAGGTCAGTATCAAAGTTTCAAGTCACGTTGAAGCACCAATAGTGGCGTTTCGCTTCGACAATAGGACAATATACAGTATATAAACGATGTCGAAGTTGACGAGCTGAAGCCGAGGTCGCCATTTTGTGGACATAATTGGCGCGGAGAATGCTCGAAATAACGGAAGCAATTGTTTCAACCGGTTCATTTGCAATCCATAAAATAATGTAAACGACTTTGGCCCAAATTGACAACTATTTTTTAAAAGTATGTTTCGCTACCCTCGTCGTAGTCAATGACAACTGAAGCTAAAAGTGGTTTATTTGGAAAT
>NC_136376.1:10000-47500 GCF_037039965.1 Doryrhamphus excisus | reverse complement strand
AAAAGTCCACTTTCCTTGTACAAATCCTTTTAAATCTAATTAACTGTGACTTGACTATGCCTTTGAAAGTATGCTTAGGATGAAAACTAGTTTTAAACAAAAGCGCATGTGTGTCCGTGTCCTTGAAGTATACTTTTATATCTAATTGATTTTTTTCCTGAAAACTTGGCCCTTTATACACTGTCGTGTCTAAGAAATTAATCGAATTGTCATCCACTTCAAATTTTAGTTTAATCGATGCATCATGGTTATTTAATATCTCAATGAAATCCTCAAATTCTTCCTTGGTCCCATTCCAAATTCCCCAAATATCATCCAAATATCTAAAATAATGCAATGGTTTAATTGGACATTTGCTCAATGCTTCCTCCTCCCACTTAGCCATGAAAATATTGGCATACGCCGGTGAAAATCTCTTTCCCATTGCTGTGCCTTTTATTTGTAGAAAAAATTCGGAATTGAACTCAAAGTCATTTCTCGTCAAATTTATCCTTAACAATTCTAAAATTTCCCCATCTGGTCTTTTAGTATCTGGGAATTTACGAAACATATGTTTGACCGCTGTTAATCCCGACTCCGTGTCTATATTCGTATACATATTTTCTATGTCTATTGAAAAAAAGAAAGCATTGGGAGTGACTTTTAAACTTTTTACTACTTCTGTAAAATGATATGTATCTTTGATATACGCCGGATGTTTAATTGACAGGGGGTTTAGGAAATAATCTATGTATTCCGCTGTTCCATAAGTTTCACTCCCACAATCCGACACAATGGGTCTTCCCGGTGGCGTCCCAAAGGGTGGGAACCATTGTTCTGGTTTTTTATGGATCTTCGGTAATATGTAAAAACGTCGTGCTCTCGGTTCGGAGTTGCCCATAATATAATCCCTTTGTTTAGCTGTAATAAAGTTTTTATGATACAAGTTATAAACAATCGCTCGTACCATCGGGATCGTCTGCAAATAAATTGGATCTTGTAATCTTTTGTAATACCTTTGATCATTCAGCTGTCTATAAACCTCTTGTACATATTGTTCTCGTCCTAATATTACTACCACACTCCCTTTGTCTGCCGGTTTGATTATAATTCGCCTATTTGCTCTTAGTTCTTTCAAGGCTTTAGCTTCCGCCCTAGAAATATTCGTTATTTCACGTTTTACATGCCCAAATTGCCTAAAAGCTTCCCAATCCTTTTCTATCAATGTATGTAATTTCACAGATGTACTTTCAGGTGGTGGCCCCCAGCCGGACGCCCTAACAAATCTCTGTTGTTCCCGGACTTCTTCCCCCTCAAAGTATTCCATCAATCTGAGTTTCCTGTGATATTCTTGTATATCATATCGCAGTTGAGTCCTTTGGTTTTTGTAAAGATCCATAGTTGGAACAAATGTCAAACCCCTATTTAACAAATCCAAATGTGCTCTCGACGGTTGAAATTCTTTGGTCAAAACCACAACATTATTATGTTCCACTATTGGTTGCCGTACCCCCTCCCCATCCGGGTTTAAGGGGTGTCCAAGTTTAAATAATCCATCCAATGATTGAGTGTATGTATCCCTGTCAGTTTCGTCCAATGTACCAGGTCACCCTCTGTCTCAAAATGCATGTCCGGTAAGAGTGGGATGTATGCCATGTGTCCCTTGATGTACTCGTTCAGCTGTTCCAGCGTCTCCTTACTCTCTGCTGGTAAGTCCGAGGAGAAGTTGATTAGTGGAACCCAGATTTCTGAAGATGGAAATCTTTTCTTCGCCGCCCTGAACATTCCCGCCAACTGCCTACTCGCCGTCTCCTTAAACCTTTGGTCCTTGTTGTTGATGCCAAACGATAACACCAACTTTTCCACTGTGATATGCCCTTCTGCCCTCGCCAGTAGGGACTCTGCATTCCGAAAAGTCGCTCCTGGGAAACACTCGATCTGCAAATCTTCCAGCTCATGTGGGGGGAACCTACACAAGTTAGAATCCCCTATAATCA
Organism: Doryrhamphus excisus; assembly: GCF_037039965.1. Taxonomy (NCBI): domain Eukaryota; kingdom Metazoa; phylum Chordata; class Actinopteri; order Syngnathiformes; family Syngnathidae; genus Doryrhamphus; species Doryrhamphus excisus. The sequence continues at coordinate 45,524 of NC_136376.1, read as the reverse complement.
CCCACTTCTTTTCTACCCAGAGAATCCAGTCTACATTCTTTTGGCTCGTTGTCTTATGGCGTTTTGTGTAGAACCTTGTAGACATTGGGATCTCCCCTCCTTCCTCCTCATCATCCGATCTCGATAATCCTTCCACATTGTCCTTCTCTATCGTCCAACTATATGCTCGCTCCGACATTTCCGGGGAAGTTTCTCTTACTTGCCCCCTTCTTTCTCCAGGGACCAATGTTGGTGTGTTATCCAACTGTTCCCCCATCACCTCTTCAATCAATATCCCCCTGTCGCTCCTCTCTCTTTCTTCTACTTGGGTCCACTCTTCCATCCTTGTCTCGCTTTCTCTTTCTTTCTCCTTCTCTCTTTCCTTTCTTGGTCTTCTCCTAGGTTTAGGCGAAGGTAAGGGCATCGTCTCAACTATTGGTGGGGGTGACAGTTCCGGTAGTGGTGTAGGCTGTATCTCTACCAGCGGTGCAGGTACCTCCTCTTCTACCTGCTCTGTCATCGTTGCCACCGACTGTCTTTGTCGGGGTTCAGGAACCTCTTGAACTAGTCGCTGTGACTGTTCTCCCCTTTCAATCACCGCTTCCGTTTGCACCACATTCTCTCCTCTTTGCGGCGCACAGGCTACGATCATGGCCTCTGCCTGATCAATAACCTCCTGTCTGACTCTGGGCAAGTTCTTGCGCATCCATCTGACTGCCACTTCAAATGCCTCCTTCCAATCTTGAGACCATTGGTCCGACAGTTCTCTCAGAGATTGCTCTAACTGTCTCTCATAATGTTCCTGTAACACCTGTAAGGTAGTGCACCCCCAATTTTTTGCATTTCCATAAATGCCATCTTCCGTCCTCTCTGATGGAAAAGCCGGTTTGATCATCTCCCCCAACCATTCCACTATTTTCATGATTGTAGGGGGACCTTCATACCGCCCTGTTGGTGTGACATTCTGTAAATGGTGGACCATCTTGATGATTTTGTATAATTTTCTCACCAGTTGGCCAAATCTTGGATTCGTCGGTGGGTCCTGTCTTTGAAAGACAACTCTACGTTGTTGTCCTTGTTGACGTCCGTCAACACCTTGTCGCAGCACTGCCGCATAAGATCGTGGTTGCTGCCAGCCACTTCTAAAAGCCTGGGGTCGGGTCTGAAACCCACGGGGAGGCACAGGCCAGTCAGGCTTTGAGTAAGCTCCTCCCCCTCTGGCTGAGGAGGAGGAGGGAAACGCACGGTCCTTCCCCCGGGCCAGACCTCCTTCCCGGTCCCTGGAAGCAGGGACCCAACGAGCCCCCGCCCTGTTCCTCATTTGGGGACGTTCCCTAGAACTTTGGTCGCCACGAGAGCGCCCCCTACCGTAGCGCACCACAGTCCATTCCCCATCCGTGGGGTACATAATGATCAGATGTATATATTTTTTTCTTTTTTTATTTTGTAATTTTTTGTGGATTTTTTAGTTATTTTTGAAGAGAAAAGAACAACAACAAACAACAAACAATAAACAACAAACAACAAGTTTTAACAAAATAAAATGTCTAAACTAGACCTAGAAAGTTGATGTGCTATGTCGCACAAACCAAAAAACAATCAACAACAAACAACAAGTTTTAACAAAATAAAATGTCCAAATTCGACTTAAAAAGTTGGTGTGCTATGTCGCAACGTTTCGATCGATTATGATCTTCCTCAGGCGTAGCACACCAGTCAAAAACAAAGGTCCTTCTCCTTCCACAGTCAACTCAAGAGTGACCAACTCTTCCTCTGCTTCTCCCTTATATAGGCTTCTGCTGTCAACCAAAACAAAAGTGAAAGTAAAAAGAAAGCAGCAGCATAGAAACTTTCCAATCTCTCTCCCTGTTGTTTTACTGCCCCACACTCCTCCCATACACACAAACACCTATCTACACATCATTTTAAATATGTATGCTTCGTTATTTATTTATTTATTTATTAATTACGTAATTTATTCAAATATTTATTTATTTATATATTTATTTTTTTATTAATGGGTTAGGGTTAGGGCTAGGGTTAGGGTTAGGGTTAGGGTTGGGGTTAGGGTTAGGGTTAGGGTTGGGGTTAGGGTTAGGGTTAGGGTTAGGGTTAGGGTTAGGGTTAGGGTTAGGGTTAGGGCTAGGGTTAGGGTTAGGGTTAGGGTTAGGGTTAGGGTTAGGGTTAGGGTTAGGGCTAGGGTTAGGGTTAGGGTTAGGGTTAGGGTTAGGGTTAGGGTTAGGGTTAGGGCTAGGGTCAGGGCCAGGGTTAGGGTTAGGGCTGGAAATGGGAAACCTATATATTAAATCCACTAATAATCATTGAAATAACTATTATTAAGCCCACCTGGGGTCCTGGTACTTAATTTATCTATCCACTGTCTCTCCGCTCTTTTCCTTTCTGCATCTGTCCAAACCGAACAACTCTGTAATCCAGCCACCCTAACTGCCTCCTCCCCATGTTTCAAAAAGTGTTTTACTACAAAAAAAGTATTTCCTCTGTTGTTTTTAATATTATATTTATGTTGTCTCATTCGAATGGCAATGGAATTTTTTGTCTCCCCCACATACTGCTTCCCACATTTCGCACAGAACAGTACGTACACGCAGTTGGATGTGAGGTAAGTGAAATCTTGGCAGATTTTGTGCACTCTTTTGTTTGATTGGTTATGAATAAACTTTAATTTGCAAAACCACTGCGTTCTTGGTTTTCTTATCTCTCGCCGCAATGGCTGAAGTTTCGCCTTCACTAATATATCTTTTAAACTTCTGTGTTTCCTATAGGCAGAAATTGGTTCAAAATTATCCCAAAGTCCAGATTTCCCCATTATTTTCTCATAATTTTTCTTCATTATGTTATTCATTGTCATATTCATTTTTGAGTAATTCGTAATAATTGGTACTATTTGTTTCTTTTTTATTCGTTTTGGTTTGTTCAACAGCTTTAAGCAATGTCTCAAAAATGATCGTGAATACCCTCTTTTCCTCAATGCTTTAAATAAAATCCTCACCGCCTCCCAAAAGTCCACTTTCCTTGTACAAATCCTTTTAAATCTAATTAACTGTGACTTGACTATGCCTTTGAAAGTATGCTTAGGATGAAAACTAGTTTTAAACAAAAGCGCATGTGTGTCCGTGTCCTTGAAGTATACTTTTATATCTAATTGATTTTTTTCCTGAAAACTTGGCCCTTTATACACTGTCGTGTCTAAGAAATTAATCGAATTGTCATCCACTTCAAATTTTAGTTTAATCGATGCATCATGGTTATTTAATATCTCAATGAAATCCTCAAATTCTTCCTTGGTCCCATTCCAAATTCCCCAAATATCATCCAAATATCTAAAATAATGCAATGGTTTAATTGGACATTTGCTCAATGCTTCCTCCTCCCACTTAGCCATGAAAATATTGGCATACGCCGGTGAAAATCTCTTTCCCATTGCTGTGCCTTTTATTTGTAGAAAAAATTCGGAATTGAACTCAAAGTCATTTCTCGTCAAATTTATCCTTAACAATTCTAAAATTTCCCCATCTGGTCTTTTAGTATCTGGGAATTTACGAAACATATGTTTGACCGCTGTTAATCCCGACTCCGTGTCTATATTCGTATACATATTTTCTATGTCTATTGAAAAAAAGAAAGCATTGGGAGTGACTTTTAAACTTTTTACTACTTCTGTAAAATGATATGTATCTTTGATATACGCCGGATGTTTAATTGACAGGGGGTTTAGGAAATAATCTATGTATTCCGCTGTTCCATAAGTTTCACTCCCACAATCCGACACAATGGGTCTTCCCGGTGGCGTCCCAAAGGGTGGGAACCATTGTTCTGGTTTTTTATGGATCTTCGGTAATATGTAAAAACGTCGTGCTCTCGGTTCGGAGTTGCCCATAATATAATCCCTTTGTTTAGCTGTAATAAAGTTTTTATGATACAAGTTATAAACAATCGCTCGTACCATCGGGATCGTCTGCAAATAAATTGGATCTTGTAATCTTTTGTAATACCTTTGATCATTCAGCTGTCTATAAACCTCTTGTACATATTGTTCTCGTCCTAATATTACTACCACACTCCCTTTGTCTGCCGGTTTGATTATAATTCGCCTATTTGCTCTTAGTTCTTTCAAGGCTTTAGCTTCCGCCCTAGAAATATTCGTTATTTCACGTTTTACATGCCCAAATTGCCTAAAAGCTTCCCAATCCTTTTCTATCAATGTATGTAATTTCACAGATGTACTTTCAGGTGGTGGCCCCCAGCCGGACGCCCTAACAAATCTCTGTTGTTCCCGGACTTCTTCCCCCTCAAAGTATTCCATCAATCTGAGTTTCCTGTGATATTCTTGTATATCATATCGCAGTTGAGTCCTTTGGTTTTTGTAAAGATCCATAGTTGGAACAAATGTCAAACCCCTATTTAACAAATCCAAATGTGCTCTCGACGGTTGAAATTCTTTGGTCAAAACCACAACATTATTATGTTCCACTATTGGTTGCCGTACCCCCTCCCCATCCGGGTTTAAGGGGTGTCCAAGTTTAAATAATCCATCCAATGATTGAGTGTATGTATCCCTGTCAGTTTCGTCCAATGTACCAGGTCACCCTCTGTCTCAAAATGCATGTCCGGTAAGAGTGGGATGTATGCCATGTGTCCCTTGATGTACTCGTTCAGCTGTTCCAGCGTCTCCTTACTCTCTGCTGGTAAGTCCGAGGAGAAGTTGATTAGTGGAACCCAGATTTCTGAAGATGGAAATCTTTTCTTCGCCGCCCTGAACATTCCCGCCAACTGCCTACTCGCCGTCTCCTTAAACCTTTGGTCCTTGTTGTTGATGCCAAACGATAACACCAACTTTTCCACTGTGATATGCCCTTCTGCCCTCGCCAGTAGGGACTCTGCATTCCGAAAAGTCGCTCCTGGGAAACACTCGATCTGCAAATCTTCCAGCTCATGTGGGGGGAACCTACACAAGTTAGAATCCCCTATAATCACCCACTTCTTTTCTACCCAGAGAATCCAGTCTACATTCTTTTGGCTCGTTGTCTTATGGCGTTTTGTGTAGAACCTTGTAGACATTGGGATCTCCCCTCCTTCCTCCTCATCATCCGATCTCGATAATCCTTCCACATTGTCCTTCTCTATCGTCCAACTATATGCTCGCTCCGACATTTCCGGGGAAGTTTCTCTTACTTGCCCCCTTCTTTCTCCAGGGACCAATGTTGGTGTGTTATCCAACTGTTCCCCCATCACCTCTTCAATCAATATCCCCCTGTCGCTCCTCTCTCTTTCTTCTACTTGGGTCCACTCTTCCATCCTTGTCTCGCTTTCTCTTTCTTTCTCCTTCTCTCTTTCCTTTCTTGGTCTTCTCCTAGGTTTAGGCGAAGGTAAGGGCATCGTCTCAACTATTGGTGGGGGTGACAGTTCCGGTAGTGGTGTAGGCTGTATCTCTACCAGCGGTGCAGGTACCTCCTCTTCTACCTGCTCTGTCATCGTTGCCACCGACTGTCTTTGTCGGGGTTCAGGAACCTCTTGAACTAGTCGCTGTGACTGTTCTCCCCTTTCAATCACCGCTTCCGTTTGCACCACATTCTCTCCTCTTTGCGGCGCACAGGCTACGATCATGGCCTCTGCCTGATCAATAACCTCCTGTCTGACTCTGGGCAAGTTCTTGCGCATCCATCTGACTGCCACTTCAAATGCCTCCTTCCAATCTTGAGACCATTGGTCCGACAGTTCTCTCAGAGATTGCTCTAACTGTCTCTCATAATGTTCCTGTAACACCTGTAAGGTAGTGCACCCCCAATTTTTTGCATTTCCATAAATGCCATCTTCCGTCCTCTCTGATGGAAAAGCCGGTTTGATCATCTCCCCCAACCATTCCACTATTTTCATGATTGTAGGGGGACCTTCATACCGCCCTGTTGGTGTGACATTCTGTAAATGGTGGACCATCTTGATGATTTTGTATAATTTTCTCACCAGTTGGCCAAATCTTGGATTCGTCGGTGGGTCCTGTCTTTGAAAGACAACTCTACGTTGTTGTCCTTGTTGACGTCCGTCAACACCTTGTCGCAGCACTGCCGCATAAGATCGTGGTTGCTGCCAGCCACTTCTAAAAGCCTGGGGTCGGGTCTGAAACCCACGGGGAGGCACAGGCCAGTCAGGCTTTGAGTAAGCTCCTCCCCCTCTGGCTGAGGAGGAGGAGGGAAACGCACGGTCCTTCCCCCGGGCCAGACCTCCTTCCCGGTCCCTGGAAGCAGGGACCCAACGAGCCCCCGCCCTGTTCCTCATTTGGGGACGTTCCCTAGAACTTTGGTCGCCACGAGAGCGCCCCCTACCGTAGCGCACCACAGTCCATTCCCCATCCGTGGGGTACATAATGATCAGATGTATATATTTTTTTCTTTTTTTATTTTGTAATTTTTTGTGGATTTTTTAGTTATTTTTGAAGAGAAAAGAACAACAACAAACAACAAACAATAAACAACAAACAACAAGTTTTAACAAAATAAAATGTCTAAACTAGACCTAGAAAGTTGATGTGCTATGTCGCACAAACCAAAAAACAATCAACAACAAACAACAAGTTTTAACAAAATAAAATGTCCAAATTCGACTTAAAAAGTTGGTGTGCTATGTCGCAACGTTTCGATCGATTATGATCTTCCTCAGGCGTAGCACACCAGTCAAAAACAAAGGTCCTTCTCCTTCCACAGTCAACTCAAGAGTGACCAACTCTTCCTCTGCTTCTCCCTTATATAGGCTTCTGCTGTCAACCAAAACAAAAGTGAAAGTAAAAAGAAAGCAGCAGCATAGAAACTTTCCAATCTCTCTCCCTGTTGTTTTACTGCCCCACACTCCTCCCATACACACAAACACCTATCTACACATCATTTTAAATATGTATGCTTCGTTATTTATTTATTTATTTATTAATTACGTAATTTATTCAAATATTTATTTATTTATATATTTATTTTTTTATTAATGGGTTAGGGTTAGGGCTAGGGTTAGGGTTAGGGTTAGGGTTGGGGTTAGGGTTAGGGTTAGGGTTAGGGTTGGGGTTAGGGTTAGGGTTAGGGTTAGGGTTAGGGTTAGGGTTAGGGTTAGGGTTAGGGCTAGGGTTAGGGTTAGGGTTAGGGTTAGGGTTAGGGTTAGGGTTAGGGTTAGGGCTAGGGTTAGGGTTAGGGTTAGGGTTAGGGTTAGGGTTAGGGTTAGGGTTAGGGCTAGGGTCAGGGCCAGGGTTAGGGTTAGGGCTGGAAATGGGAAACCTATATATTAAATCCACTAATAATCATTGAAATAACTATTATTAAGCCCACCTGGGGTCCTGGTACTTAATTTATCTATCCACTGTCTCTCCGCTCTTTTCCTTTCTGCATCTGTCCAAACCGAACAACTCTGTAATCCAGCCACCCTAACTGCCTCCTCCCCATGTTTCAAAAAGTGTTTTACTACAAAAAAAGTATTTCCTCTGTTGTTTTTAATATTATATTTATGTTGTCTCATTCGAATGGCAATGGAATTTTTTGTCTCCCCCACATACTGCTTCCCACATTTCGCACAGAACAGTACGTACACGCAGTTGGATGTGAGGTAAGTGAAATCTTGGCAGATTTTGTGCACTCTTTTGTTTGATTGGTTATGAATAAACTTTAATTTGCAAAACCACTGCGTTCTTGGTTTTCTTATCTCTCGCCGCAATGGCTGAAGTTTCGCCTTCACTAATATATCTTTTAAACTTCTGTGTTTCCTATAGGCAGAAATTGGTTCAAAATTATCCCAAAGTCCAGATTTCCCCATTATTTTCTCATAATTTTTCTTCATTATGTTATTCATTGTCATATTCATTTTTGAGTAATTCGTAATAATTGGTACTATTTGTTTCTTTTTTATTCGTTTTGGTTTGTTCAACAGCTTTAAGCAATGTCTCAAAAATGATCGTGAATACCCTCTTTTCCTCAATGCTTTAAATAAAATCCTCACCGCCTCCCAAAAGTCCACTTTCCTTGTACAAATCCTTTTAAATCTAATTAACTGTGACTTGACTATGCCTTTGAAAGTATGCTTAGGATGAAAACTAGTTTTAAACAAAAGCGCATGTGTGTCCGTGTCCTTGAAGTATACTTTTATATCTAATTGATTTTTTTCCTGAAAACTTGGCCCTTTATACACTGTCGTGTCTAAGAAATTAATCGAATTGTCATCCACTTCAAATTTTAGTTTAATCGATGCATCATGGTTATTTAATATCTCAATGAAATCCTCAAATTCTTCCTTGGTCCCATTCCAAATTCCCCAAATATCATCCAAATATCTAAAATAATGCAATGGTTTAATTGGACATTTGCTCAATGCTTCCTCCTCCCACTTAGCCATGAAAATATTGGCATACGCCGGTGAAAATCTCTTTCCCATTGCTGTGCCTTTTATTTGTAGAAAAAATTCGGAATTGAACTCAAAGTCATTTCTCGTCAAATTTATCCTTAACAATTCTAAAATTTCCCCATCTGGTCTTTTAGTATCTGGGAATTTACGAAACATATGTTTGACCGCTGTTAATCCCGACTCCGTGTCTATATTCGTATACATATTTTCTATGTCTATTGAAAAAAAGAAAGCATTGGGAGTGACTTTTAAACTTTTTACTACTTCTGTAAAATGATATGTATCTTTGATATACGCCGGATGTTTAATTGACAGGGGGTTTAGGAAATAATCTATGTATTCCGCTGTTCCATAAGTTTCACTCCCACAATCCGACACAATGGGTCTTCCCGGTGGCGTCCCAAAGGGTGGGAACCATTGTTCTGGTTTTTTATGGATCTTCGGTAATATGTAAAAACGTCGTGCTCTCGGTTCGGAGTTGCCCATAATATAATCCCTTTGTTTAGCTGTAATAAAGTTTTTATGATACAAGTTATAAACAATCGCTCGTACCATCGGGATCGTCTGCAAATAAATTGGATCTTGTAATCTTTTGTAATACCTTTGATCATTCAGCTGTCTATAAACCTCTTGTACATATTGTTCTCGTCCTAATATTACTACCACACTCCCTTTGTCTGCCGGTTTGATTATAATTCGCCTATTTGCTCTTAGTTCTTTCAAGGCTTTAGCTTCCGCCCTAGAAATATTCGTTATTTCACGTTTTACATGCCCAAATTGCCTAAAAGCTTCCCAATCCTTTTCTATCAATGTATGTAATTTCACAGATGTACTTTCAGGTGGTGGCCCCCAGCCGGACGCCCTAACAAATCTCTGTTGTTCCCGGACTTCTTCCCCCTCAAAGTATTCCATCAATCTGAGTTTCCTGTGATATTCTTGTATATCATATCGCAGTTGAGTCCTTTGGTTTTTGTAAAGATCCATAGTTGGAACAAATGTCAAACCCCTATTTAACAAATCCAAATGTGCTCTCGACGGTTGAAATTCTTTGGTCAAAACCACAACATTATTATGTTCCACTATTGGTTGCCGTACCCCCTCCCCATCCGGGTTTAAGGGGTGTCCAAGTTTAAATAATCCATCCAATGATTGAGTGTATGTATCCCTGTCAGTTTCGTCCAATGTACCAGGTCACCCTCTGTCTCAAAATGCATGTCCGGTAAGAGTGGGATGTATGCCATGTGTCCCTTGATGTACTCGTTCAGCTGTTCCAGCGTCTCCTTACTCTCTGCTGGTAAGTCCGAGGAGAAGTTGATTAGTGGAACCCAGATTTCTGAAGATGGAAATCTTTTCTTCGCCGCCCTGAACATTCCCGCCAACTGCCTACTCGCCGTCTCCTTAAACCTTTGGTCCTTGTTGTTGATGCCAAACGATAACACCAACTTTTCCACTGTGATATGCCCTTCTGCCCTCGCCAGTAGGGACTCTGCATTCCGAAAAGTCGCTCCTGGGAAACACTCGATCTGCAAATCTTCCAGCTCATGTGGGGGGAACCTACACAAGTTAGAATCCCCTATAATCACCCACTTCTTTTCTACCCAGAGAATCCAGTCTACATTCTTTTGGCTCGTTGTCTTATGGCGTTTTGTGTAGAACCTTGTAGACATTGGGATCTCCCCTCCTTCCTCCTCATCATCCGATCTCGATAATCCTTCCACATTGTCCTTCTCTATCGTCCAACTATATGCTCGCTCCGACATTTCCGGGGAAGTTTCTCTTACTTGCCCCCTTCTTTCTCCAGGGACCAATGTTGGTGTGTTATCCAACTGTTCCCCCATCACCTCTTCAATCAATATCCCCCTGTCGCTCCTCTCTCTTTCTTCTACTTGGGTCCACTCTTCCATCCTTGTCTCGCTTTCTCTTTCTTTCTCCTTCTCTCTTTCCTTTCTTGGTCTTCTCCTAGGTTTAGGCGAAGGTAAGGGCATCGTCTCAACTATTGGTGGGGGTGACAGTTCCGGTAGTGGTGTAGGCTGTATCTCTACCAGCGGTGCAGGTACCTCCTCTTCTACCTGCTCTGTCATCGTTGCCACCGACTGTCTTTGTCGGGGTTCAGGAACCTCTTGAACTAGTCGCTGTGACTGTTCTCCCCTTTCAATCACCGCTTCCGTTTGCACCACATTCTCTCCTCTTTGCGGCGCACAGGCTACGATCATGGCCTCTGCCTGATCAATAACCTCCTGTCTGACTCTGGGCAAGTTCTTGCGCATCCATCTGACTGCCACTTCAAATGCCTCCTTCCAATCTTGAGACCATTGGTCCGACAGTTCTCTCAGAGATTGCTCTAACTGTCTCTCATAATGTTCCTGTAACACCTGTAAGGTAGTGCACCCCCAATTTTTTGCATTTCCATAAATGCCATCTTCCGTCCTCTCTGATGGAAAAGCCGGTTTGATCATCTCCCCCAACCATTCCACTATTTTCATGATTGTAGGGGGACCTTCATACCGCCCTGTTGGTGTGACATTCTGTAAATGGTGGACCATCTTGATGATTTTGTATAATTTTCTCACCAGTTGGCCAAATCTTGGATTCGTCGGTGGGTCCTGTCTTTGAAAGACAACTCTACGTTGTTGTCCTTGTTGACGTCCGTCAACACCTTGTCGCAGCACTGCCGCATAAGATCGTGGTTGCTGCCAGCCACTTCTAAAAGCCTGGGGTCGGGTCTGAAACCCACGGGGAGGCACAGGCCAGTCAGGCTTTGAGTAAGCTCCTCCCCCTCTGGCTGAGGAGGAGGAGGGAAACGCACGGTCCTTCCCCCGGGCCAGACCTCCTTCCCGGTCCCTGGAAGCAGGGACCCAACGAGCCCCCGCCCTGTTCCTCATTTGGGGACGTTCCCTAGAACTTTGGTCGCCACGAGAGCGCCCCCTACCGTAGCGCACCACAGTCCATTCCCCATCCGTGGGGTACATAATGATCAGATGTATATATTTTTTTCTTTTTTTATTTTGTAATTTTTTGTGGATTTTTTAGTTATTTTTGAAGAGAAAAGAACAACAACAAACAACAAACAATAAACAACAAACAACAAGTTTTAACAAAATAAAATGTCTAAACTAGACCTAGAAAGTTGATGTGCTATGTCGCACAAACCAAAAAACAATCAACAACAAACAACAAGTTTTAACAAAATAAAATGTCCAAATTCGACTTAAAAAGTTGGTGTGCTATGTCGCAACGTTTCGATCGATTATGATCTTCCTCAGGCGTAGCACACCAGTCAAAAACAAAGGTCCTTCTCCTTCCACAGTCAACTCAAGAGTGACCAACTCTTCCTCTGCTTCTCCCTTATATAGGCTTCTGCTGTCAACCAAAACAAAAGTGAAAGTAAAAAGAAAGCAGCAGCATAGAAACTTTCCAATCTCTCTCCCTGTTGTTTTACTGCCCCACACTCCTCCCATACACACAAACACCTATCTACACATCATTTTAAATATGTATGCTTCGTTATTTATTTATTTATTTATTAATTACGTAATTTATTCAAATATTTATTTATTTATATATTTATTTTTTTATTAATGGGTTAGGGTTAGGGCTAGGGTTAGGGTTAGGGTTGGGGTTAGGGTTAGGGTTAGGGTTAGGGTTGGGGTTAGGGTTAGGGTTAGGGTTAGGGTTAGGGTTAGGGTTAGGGTTAGGGTTAGGGCTAGGGTTAGGGTTAGGGTTAGGGTTAGGGTTAGGGTTAGGGTTAGGGTTAGGGTTAGGGCTAGGGTTAGGGTTAGGGTTAGGGTTAGGGTTAGGGTTAGGGTTAGGGTTAGGGCTAGGGTCAGGGCCAGGGTTAGGGTTAGGGCTGGAAATGGGAAACCTATATATTAAATCCACTAATAATCATTGAAATAACTATTATTAAGCCCACCTGGGGTCCTGGTACTTAATTTATCTATCCACTGTCTCTCCGCTCTTTTCCTTTCTGCATCTGTCCAAACCGAACAACTCTGTAATCCAGCCACCCTAACTGCCTCCTCCCCATGTTTCAAAAAGTGTTTTACTACAAAAAAAGTATTTCCTCTGTTGTTTTTAATATTATATTTATGTTGTCTCATTCGAATGGCAATGGAATTTTTTGTCTCCCCCACATACTGCTTCCCACATTTCGCACAGAACAGTACGTACACGCAGTTGGATGTGAGGTAAGTGAAATCTTGGCAGATTTTGTGCACTCTTTTGTTTGATTGGTTATGAATAAACTTTAATTTGCAAAACCACTGCGTTCTTGGTTTTCTTATCTCTCGCCGCAATGGCTGAAGTTTCGCCTTCACTAATATATCTTTTAAACTTCTGTGTTTCCTATAGGCAGAAATTGGTTCAAAATTATCCCAAAGTCCAGATTTCCCCATTATTTTCTCATAATTTTTCTTCATTATGTTATTCATTGTCATATTCATTTTTGAGTAATTCGTAATAATTGGTACTATTTGTTTCTTTTTTATTCGTTTTGGTTTGTTCAACAGCTTTAAGCAATGTCTCAAAAATGATCGTGAATACCCTCTTTTCCTCAATGCTTTAAATAAAATCCTCACCGCCTCCCAAAAGTCCACTTTCCTTGTACAAATCCTTTTAAATCTAATTAACTGTGACTTGACTATGCCTTTGAAAGTATGCTTAGGATGAAAACTAGTTTTAAACAAAAGCGCATGTGTGTCCGTGTCCTTGAAGTATACTTTTATATCTAATTGATTTTTTTCCTGAAAACTTGGCCCTTTATACACTGTCGTGTCTAAGAAATTAATCGAATTGTCATCCACTTCAAATTTTAGTTTAATCGATGCATCATGGTTATTTAATATCTCAATGAAATCCTCAAATTCTTCCTTGGTCCCATTCCAAATTCCCCAAATATCATCCAAATATCTAAAATAATGCAATGGTTTAATTGGACATTTGCTCAATGCTTCCTCCTCCCACTTAGCCATGAAAATATTGGCATACGCCGGTGAAAATCTCTTTCCCATTGCTGTGCCTTTTATTTGTAGAAAAAATTCGGAATTGAACTCAAAGTCATTTCTCGTCAAATTTATCCTTAACAATTCTAAAATTTCCCCATCTGGTCTTTTAGTATCTGGGAATTTACGAAACATATGTTTGACCGCTGTTAATCCCGACTCCGTGTCTATATTCGTATACATATTTTCTATGTCTATTGAAAAAAAGAAAGCATTGGGAGTGACTTTTAAACTTTTTACTACTTCTGTAAAATGATATGTATCTTTGATATACGCCGGATGTTTAATTGACAGGGGGTTTAGGAAATAATCTATGTATTCCGCTGTTCCATAAGTTTCACTCCCACAATCCGACACAATGGGTCTTCCCGGTGGCGTCCCAAAGGGTGGGAACCATTGTTCTGGTTTTTTATGGATCTTCGGTAATATGTAAAAACGTCGTGCTCTCGGTTCGGAGTTGCCCATAATATAATCCCTTTGTTTAGCTGTAATAAAGTTTTTATGATACAAGTTATAAACAATCGCTCGTACCATCGGGATCGTCTGCAAATAAATTGGATCTTGTAATCTTTTGTAATACCTTTGATCATTCAGCTGTCTATAAACCTCTTGTACATATTGTTCTCGTCCTAATATTACTACCACACTCCCTTTGTCTGCCGGTTTGATTATAATTCGCCTATTTGCTCTTAGTTCTTTCAAGGCTTTAGCTTCCGCCCTAGAAATATTCGTTATTTCACGTTTTACATGCCCAAATTGCCTAAAAGCTTCCCAATCCTTTTCTATCAATGTATGTAATTTCACAGATGTACTTTCAGGTGGTGGCCCCCAGCCGGACGCCCTAACAAATCTCTGTTGTTCCCGGACTTCTTCCCCCTCAAAGTATTCCATCAATCTGAGTTTCCTGTGATATTCTTGTATATCATATCGCAGTTGAGTCCTTTGGTTTTTGTAAAGATCCATAGTTGGAACAAATGTCAAACCCCTATTTAACAAATCCAAATGTGCTCTCGACGGTTGAAATTCTTTGGTCAAAACCACAACATTATTATGTTCCACTATTGGTTGCCGTACCCCCTCCCCATCCGGGTTTAAGGGGTGTCCAAGTTTAAATAATCCATCCAATGATTGAGTGTATGTATCCCTGTCAGTTTCGTCCAATGTACCAGGTCACCCTCTGTCTCAAAATGCATGTCCGGTAAGAGTGGGATGTATGCCATGTGTCCCTTGATGTACTCGTTCAGCTGTTCCAGCGTCTCCTTACTCTCTGCTGGTAAGTCCGAGGAGAAGTTGATTAGTGGAACCCAGATTTCTGAAGATGGAAATCTTTTCTTCGCCGCCCTGAACATTCCCGCCAACTGCCTACTCGCCGTCTCCTTAAACCTTTGGTCCTTGTTGTTGATGCCAAACGATAACACCAACTTTTCCACTGTGATATGCCCTTCTGCCCTCGCCAGTAGGGACTCTGCATTCCGAAAAGTCGCTCCTGGGAAACACTCGATCTGCAAATCTTCCAGCTCATGTGGGGGGAACCTACACAAGTTAGAATCCCCTATAATCACCCACTTCTTTTCTACCCAGAGAATCCAGTCTACATTCTTTTGGCTCGTTGTCTTATGGCGTTTTGTGTAGAACCTTGTAGACATTGGGATCTCCCCTCCTTCCTCCTCATCATCCGATCTCGATAATCCTTCCACATTGTCCTTCTCTATCGTCCAACTATATGCTCGCTCCGACATTTCCGGGGAAGTTTCTCTTACTTGCCCCCTTCTTTCTCCAGGGACCAATGTTGGTGTGTTATCCAACTGTTCCCCCATCACCTCTTCAATCAATATCCCCCTGTCGCTCCTCTCTCTTTCTTCTACTTGGGTCCACTCTTCCATCCTTGTCTCGCTTTCTCTTTCTTTCTCCTTCTCTCTTTCCTTTCTTGGTCTTCTCCTAGGTTTAGGCGAAGGTAAGGGCATCGTCTCAACTATTGGTGGGGGTGACAGTTCCGGTAGTGGTGTAGGCTGTATCTCTACCAGCGGTGCAGGTACCTCCTCTTCTACCTGCTCTGTCATCGTTGCCACCGACTGTCTTTGTCGGGGTTCAGGAACCTCTTGAACTAGTCGCTGTGACTGTTCTCCCCTTTCAATCACCGCTTCCGTTTGCACCACATTCTCTCCTCTTTGCGGCGCACAGGCTACGATCATGGCCTCTGCCTGATCAATAACCTCCTGTCTGACTCTGGGCAAGTTCTTGCGCATCCATCTGACTGCCACTTCAAATGCCTCCTTCCAATCTTGAGACCATTGGTCCGACAGTTCTCTCAGAGATTGCTCTAACTGTCTCTCATAATGTTCCTGTAACACCTGTAAGGTAGTGCACCCCCAATTTTTTGCATTTCCATAAATGCCATCTTCCGTCCTCTCTGATGGAAAAGCCGGTTTGATCATCTCCCCCAACCATTCCACTATTTTCATGATTGTAGGGGGACCTTCATACCGCCCTGTTGGTGTGACATTCTGTAAATGGTGGACCATCTTGATGATTTTGTATAATTTTCTCACCAGTTGGCCAAATCTTGGATTCGTCGGTGGGTCCTGTCTTTGAAAGACAACTCTACGTTGTTGTCCTTGTTGACGTCCGTCAACACCTTGTCGCAGCACTGCCGCATAAGATCGTGGTTGCTGCCAGCCACTTCTAAAAGCCTGGGGTCGGGTCTGAAACCCACGGGGAGGCACAGGCCAGTCAGGCTTTGAGTAAGCTCCTCCCCCTCTGGCTGAGGAGGAGGAGGGAAACGCACGGTCCTTCCCCCGGGCCAGACCTCCTTCCCGGTCCCTGGAAGCAGGGACCCAACGAGCCCCCGCCCTGTTCCTCATTTGGGGACGTTCCCTAGAACTTTGGTCGCCACGAGAGCGCCCCCTACCGTAGCGCACCACAGTCCATTCCCCATCCGTGGGGTACATAATGATCAGATGTATATATTTTTTTCTTTTTTTATTTTGTAATTTTTTGTGGATTTTTTAGTTATTTTTGAAGAGAAAAGAACAACAACAAACAACAAACAATAAACAACAAACAACAAGTTTTAACAAAATAAAATGTCTAAACTAGACCTAGAAAGTTGATGTGCTATGTCGCACAAACCAAAAAACAATCAACAACAAACAACAAGTTTTAACAAAATAAAATGTCCAAATTCGACTTAAAAAGTTGGTGTGCTATGTCGCAACGTTTCGATCGATTATGATCTTCCTCAGGCGTAGCACACCAGTCAAAAACAAAGGTCCTTCTCCTTCCACAGTCAACTCAAGAGTGACCAACTCTTCCTCTGCTTCTCCCTTATATAGGCTTCTGCTGTCAACCAAAACAAAAGTGAAAGTAAAAAGAAAGCAGCAGCATAGAAACTTTCCAATCTCTCTCCCTGTTGTTTTACTGCCCCACACTCCTCCCATACACACAAACACCTATCTACACATCATTTTAAATATGTATGCTTCGTTATTTATTTATTTATTTATTAATTACGTAATTTATTCAAATATTTATTTATTTATATATTTATTTTTTTATTAATGGGTTAGGGTTAGGGCTAGGGTTAGGGTTAGGGTTAGGGTTGGGGTTAGGGTTAGGGTTAGGGTTAGGGTTGGGGTTAGGGTTAGGGTTAGGGTTAGGGTTAGGGTTAGGGTTAGGGTTAGGGTTAGGGCTAGGGTTAGGGTTAGGGTTAGGGTTAGGGTTAGGGTTAGGGTTAGGGTTAGGGTTAGGGTTAGGGCTAGGGTTAGGGTTAGGGTTAGGGTTAGGGTTAGGGTTAGGGTTAGGGTTAGGGCTAGGGTCAGGGCCAGGGTTAGGGTTAGGGCTGGAAATGGGAAACCTATATATTAAATCCACTAATAATCATTGAAATAACTATTATTAAGCCCACCTGGGGTCCTGGTACTTAATTTATCTATCCACTGTCTCTCCGCTCTTTTCCTTTCTGCATCTGTCCAAACCGAACAACTCTGTAATCCAGCCACCCTAACTGCCTCCTCCCCATGTTTCAAAAAGTGTTTTACTACAAAAAAAGTATTTCCTCTGTTGTTTTTAATATTATATTTATGTTGTCTCATTCGAATGGCAATGGAATTTTTTGTCTCCCCCACATACTGCTTCCCACATTTCGCACAGAACAGTACGTACACGCAGTTGGATGTGAGGTAAGTGAAATCTTGGCAGATTTTGTGCACTCTTTTGTTTGATTGGTTATGAATAAACTTTAATTTGCAAAACCACTGCGTTCTTGGTTTTCTTATCTCTCGCCGCAATGGCTGAAGTTTCGCCTTCACTAATATATCTTTTAAACTTCTGTGTTTCCTATAGGCAGAAATTGGTTCAAAATTATCCCAAAGTCCAGATTTCCCCATTATTTTCTCATAATTTTTCTTCATTATGTTATTCATTGTCATATTCATTTTTGAGTAATTCGTAATAATTGGTACTATTTGTTTCTTTTTTATTCGTTTTGGTTTGTTCAACAGCTTTAAGCAATGTCTCAAAAATGATCGTGAATACCCTCTTTTCCTCAATGCTTTAAATAAAATCCTCACCGCCTCCCAAAAGTCCACTTTCCTTGTACAAATCCTTTTAAATCTAATTAACTGTGACTTGACTATGCCTTTGAAAGTATGCTTAGGATGAAAACTAGTTTTAAACAAAAGCGCATGTGTGTCCGTGTCCTTGAAGTATACTTTTATATCTAATTGATTTTTTTCCTGAAAACTTGGCCCTTTATACACTGTCGTGTCTAAGAAATTAATCGAATTGTCATCCACTTCAAATTTTAGTTTAATCGATGCATCATGGTTATTTAATATCTCAATGAAATCCTCAAATTCTTCCTTGGTCCCATTCCAAATTCCCCAAATATCATCCAAATATCTAAAATAATGCAATGGTTTAATTGGACATTTGCTCAATGCTTCCTCCTCCCACTTAGCCATGAAAATATTGGCATACGCCGGTGAAAATCTCTTTCCCATTGCTGTGCCTTTTATTTGTAGAAAAAATTCGGAATTGAACTCAAAGTCATTTCTCGTCAAATTTATCCTTAACAATTCTAAAATTTCCCCATCTGGTCTTTTAGTATCTGGGAATTTACGAAACATATGTTTGACCGCTGTTAATCCCGACTCCGTGTCTATATTCGTATACATATTTTCTATGTCTATTGAAAAAAAGAAAGCATTGGGAGTGACTTTTAAACTTTTTACTACTTCTGTAAAATGATATGTATCTTTGATATACGCCGGATGTTTAATTGACAGGGGGTTTAGGAAATAATCTATGTATTCCGCTGTTCCATAAGTTTCACTCCCACAATCCGACACAATGGGTCTTCCCGGTGGCGTCCCAAAGGGTGGGAACCATTGTTCTGGTTTTTTATGGATCTTCGGTAATATGTAAAAACGTCGTGCTCTCGGTTCGGAGTTGCCCATAATATAATCCCTTTGTTTAGCTGTAATAAAGTTTTTATGATACAAGTTATAAACAATCGCTCGTACCATCGGGATCGTCTGCAAATAAATTGGATCTTGTAATCTTTTGTAATACCTTTGATCATTCAGCTGTCTATAAACCTCTTGTACATATTGTTCTCGTCCTAATATTACTACCACACTCCCTTTGTCTGCCGGTTTGATTATAATTCGCCTATTTGCTCTTAGTTCTTTCAAGGCTTTAGCTTCCGCCCTAGAAATATTCGTTATTTCACGTTTTACATGCCCAAATTGCCTAAAAGCTTCCCAATCCTTTTCTATCAATGTATGTAATTTCACAGATGTACTTTCAGGTGGTGGCCCCCAGCCGGACGCCCTAACAAATCTCTGTTGTTCCCGGACTTCTTCCCCCTCAAAGTATTCCATCAATCTGAGTTTCCTGTGATATTCTTGTATATCATATCGCAGTTGAGTCCTTTGGTTTTTGTAAAGATCCATAGTTGGAACAAATGTCAAACCCCTATTTAACAAATCCAAATGTGCTCTCGACGGTTGAAATTCTTTGGTCAAAACCACAACATTATTATGTTCCACTATTGGTTGCCGTACCCCCTCCCCATCCGGGTTTAAGGGGTGTCCAAGTTTAAATAATCCATCCAATGATTGAGTGTATGTATCCCTGTCAGTTTCGTCCAATGTACCAGGTCACCCTCTGTCTCAAAATGCATGTCCGGTAAGAGTGGGATGTATGCCATGTGTCCCTTGATGTACTCGTTCAGCTGTTCCAGCGTCTCCTTACTCTCTGCTGGTAAGTCCGAGGAGAAGTTGATTAGTGGAACCCAGATTTCTGAAGATGGAAATCTTTTCTTCGCCGCCCTGAACATTCCCGCCAACTGCCTACTCGCCGTCTCCTTAAACCTTTGGTCCTTGTTGTTGATGCCAAACGATAACACCAACTTTTCCACTGTGATATGCCCTTCTGCCCTCGCCAGTAGGGACTCTGCATTCCGAAAAGTCGCTCCTGGGAAACACTCGATCTGCAAATCTTCCAGCTCATGTGGGGGGAACCTACACAAGTTAGAATCCCCTATAATCACCCACTTCTTTTCTACCCAGAGAATCCAGTCTACATTCTTTTGGCTCGTTGTCTTATGGCGTTTTGTGTAGAACCTTGTAGACATTGGGATCTCCCCTCCTTCCTCCTCATCATCCGATCTCGATAATCCTTCCACATTGTCCTTCTCTATCGTCCAACTATATGCTCGCTCCGACATTTCCGGGGAAGTTTCTCTTACTTGCCCCCTTCTTTCTCCAGGGACCAATGTTGGTGTGTTATCCAACTGTTCCCCCATCACCTCTTCAATCAATATCCCCCTGTCGCTCCTCTCTCTTTCTTCTACTTGGGTCCACTCTTCCATCCTTGTCTCGCTTTCTCTTTCTTTCTCCTTCTCTCTTTCCTTTCTTGGTCTTCTCCTAGGTTTAGGCGAAGGTAAGGGCATCGTCTCAACTATTGGTGGGGGTGACAGTTCCGGTAGTGGTGTAGGCTGTATCTCTACCAGCGGTGCAGGTACCTCCTCTTCTACCTGCTCTGTCATCGTTGCCACCGACTGTCTTTGTCGGGGTTCAGGAACCTCTTGAACTAGTCGCTGTGACTGTTCTCCCCTTTCAATCACCGCTTCCGTTTGCACCACATTCTCTCCTCTTTGCGGCGCACAGGCTACGATCATGGCCTCTGCCTGATCAATAACCTCCTGTCTGACTCTGGGCAAGTTCTTGCGCATCCATCTGACTGCCACTTCAAATGCCTCCTTCCAATCTTGAGACCATTGGTCCGACAGTTCTCTCAGAGATTGCTCTAACTGTCTCTCATAATGTTCCTGTAACACCTGTAAGGTAGTGCACCCCCAATTTTTTGCATTTCCATAAATGCCATCTTCCGTCCTCTCTGATGGAAAAGCCGGTTTGATCATCTCCCCCAACCATTCCACTATTTTCATGATTGTAGGGGGACCTTCATACCGCCCTGTTGGTGTGACATTCTGTAAATGGTGGACCATCTTGATGATTTTGTATAATTTTCTCACCAGTTGGCCAAATCTTGGATTCGTCGGTGGGTCCTGTCTTTGAAAGACAACTCTACGTTGTTGTCCTTGTTGACGTCCGTCAACACCTTGTCGCAGCACTGCCGCATAAGATCGTGGTTGCTGCCAGCCACTTCTAAAAGCCTGGGGTCGGGTCTGAAACCCACGGGGAGGCACAGGCCAGTCAGGCTTTGAGTAAGCTCCTCCCCCTCTGGCTGAGGAGGAGGAGGGAAACGCACGGTCCTTCCCCCGGGCCAGACCTCCTTCCCGGTCCCTGGAAGCAGGGACCCAACGAGCCCCCGCCCTGTTCCTCATTTGGGGACGTTCCCTAGAACTTTGGTCGCCACGAGAGCGCCCCCTACCGTAGCGCACCACAGTCCATTCCCCATCCGTGGGGTACATAATGATCAGATGTATATATTTTTTTCTTTTTTTATTTTGTAATTTTTTGTGGATTTTTTAGTTATTTTTGAAGAGAAAAGAACAACAACAAACAACAAACAATAAACAACAAACAACAAGTTTTAACAAAATAAAATGTCTAAACTAGACCTAGAAAGTTGATGTGCTATGTCGCACAAACCAAAAAACAATCAACAACAAACAACAAGTTTTAACAAAATAAAATGTCCAAATTCGACTTAAAAAGTTGGTGTGCTATGTCGCAACGTTTCGATCGATTATGATCTTCCTCAGGCGTAGCACACCAGTCAAAAACAAAGGTCCTTCTCCTTCCACAGTCAACTCAAGAGTGACCAACTCTTCCTCTGCTTCTCCCTTATATAGGCTTCTGCTGTCAACCAAAACAAAAGTGAAAGTAAAAAGAAAGCAGCAGCATAGAAACTTTCCAATCTCTCTCCCTGTTGTTTTACTGCCCCACACTCCTCCCATACACACAAACACCTATCTACACATCATTTTAAATATGTATGCTTCGTTATTTATTTATTTATTTATTAATTACGTAATTTATTCAAATATTTATTTATTTATATATTTATTTTTTTATTAATGGGTTAGGGTTAGGGCTAGGGTTAGGGTTAGGGTTAGGGTTGGGGTTAGGGTTAGGGTTAGGGTTAGGGTTGGGGTTAGGGTTAGGGTTAGGGTTAGGGTTAGGGTTAGGGTTAGGGTTAGGGTTAGGGCTAGGGTTAGGGTTAGGGTTAGGGTTAGGGTTAGGGTTAGGGTTAGGGTTAGGGTTAGGGCTAGGGTTAGGGTTAGGGTTAGGGTTAGGGTTAGGGTTAGGGTTAGGGTTAGGGCTAGGGTCAGGGCCAGGGTTAGGGTTAGGGCTGGAAATGGGAAACCTATATATTAAATCCACTAATAATCATTGAAATAACTATTATTAAGCCCACCTGGGGTCCTGGTACTTAATTTATCTATCCACTGTCTCTCCGCTCTTTTCCTTTCTGCATCTGTCCAAACCGAACAACTCTGTAATCCAGCCACCCTAACTGCCTCCTCCCCATGTTTCAAAAAGTGTTTTACTACAAAAAAAGTATTTCCTCTGTTGTTTTTAATATTATATTTATGTTGTCTCATTCGAATGGCAATGGAATTTTTTGTCTCCCCCACATACTGCTTCCCACATTTCGCACAGAACAGTACGTACACGCAGTTGGATGTGAGGTAAGTGAAATCTTGGCAGATTTTGTGCACTCTTTTGTTTGATTGGTTATGAATAAACTTTAATTTGCAAAACCACTGCGTTCTTGGTTTTCTTATCTCTCGCCGCAATGGCTGAAGTTTCGCCTTCACTAATATATCTTTTAAACTTCTGTGTTTCCTATAGGCAGAAATTGGTTCAAAATTATCCCAAAGTCCAGATTTCCCCATTATTTTCTCATAATTTTTCTTCATTATGTTATTCATTGTCATATTCATTTTTGAGTAATTCGTAATAATTGGTACTATTTGTTTCTTTTTTATTCGTTTTGGTTTGTTCAACAGCTTTAAGCAATGTCTCAAAAATGATCGTGAATACCCTCTTTTCCTCAATGCTTTAAATAAAATCCTCACCGCCTCCCAAAAGTCCACTTTCCTTGTACAAATCCTTTTAAATCTAATTAACTGTGACTTGACTATGCCTTTGAAAGTATGCTTAGGATGAAAACTAGTTTTAAACAAAAGCGCATGTGTGTCCGTGTCCTTGAAGTATACTTTTATATCTAATTGATTTTTTTCCTGAAAACTTGGCCCTTTATACACTGTCGTGTCTAAGAAATTAATCGAATTGTCATCCACTTCAAATTTTAGTTTAATCGATGCATCATGGTTATTTAATATCTCAATGAAATCCTCAAATTCTTCCTTGGTCCCATTCCAAATTCCCCAAATATCATCCAAATATCTAAAATAATGCAATGGTTTAATTGGACATTTGCTCAATGCTTCCTCCTCCCACTTAGCCATGAAAATATTGGCATACGCCGGTGAAAATCTCTTTCCCATTGCTGTGCCTTTTATTTGTAGAAAAAATTCGGAATTGAACTCAAAGTCATTTCTCGTCAAATTTATCCTTAACAATTCTAAAATTTCCCCATCTGGTCTTTTAGTATCTGGGAATTTACGAAACATATGTTTGACCGCTGTTAATCCCGACTCCGTGTCTATATTCGTATACATATTTTCTATGTCTATTGAAAAAAAGAAAGCATTGGGAGTGACTTTTAAACTTTTTACTACTTCTGTAAAATGATATGTATCTTTGATATACGCCGGATGTTTAATTGACAGGGGGTTTAGGAAATAATCTATGTATTCCGCTGTTCCATAAGTTTCACTCCCACAATCCGACACAATGGGTCTTCCCGGTGGCGTCCCAAAGGGTGGGAACCATTGTTCTGGTTTTTTATGGATCTTCGGTAATATGTAAAAACGTCGTGCTCTCGGTTCGGAGTTGCCCATAATATAATCCCTTTGTTTAGCTGTAATAAAGTTTTTATGATACAAGTTATAAACAATCGCTCGTACCATCGGGATCGTCTGCAAATAAATTGGATCTTGTAATCTTTTGTAATACCTTTGATCATTCAGCTGTCTATAAACCTCTTGTACATATTGTTCTCGTCCTAATATTACTACCACACTCCCTTTGTCTGCCGGTTTGATTATAATTCGCCTATTTGCTCTTAGTTCTTTCAAGGCTTTAGCTTCCGCCCTAGAAATATTCGTTATTTCACGTTTTACATGCCCAAATTGCCTAAAAGCTTCCCAATCCTTTTCTATCAATGTATGTAATTTCACAGATGTACTTTCAGGTGGTGGCCCCCAGCCGGACGCCCTAACAAATCTCTGTTGTTCCCGGACTTCTTCCCCCTCAAAGTATTCCATCAATCTGAGTTTCCTGTGATATTCTTGTATATCATATCGCAGTTGAGTCCTTTGGTTTTTGTAAAGATCCATAGTTGGAACAAATGTCAAACCCCTATTTAACAAATCCAAATGTGCTCTCGACGGTTGAAATTCTTTGGTCAAAACCACAACATTATTATGTTCCACTATTGGTTGCCGTACCCCCTCCCCATCCGGGTTTAAGGGGTGTCCAAGTTTAAATAATCCATCCAATGATTGAGTGTATGTATCCCTGTCAGTTTCGTCCAATGTACCAGGTCACCCTCTGTCTCAAAATGCATGTCCGGTAAGAGTGGGATGTATGCCATGTGTCCCTTGATGTACTCGTTCAGCTGTTCCAGCGTCTCCTTACTCTCTGCTGGTAAGTCCGAGGAGAAGTTGATTAGTGGAACCCAGATTTCTGAAGATGGAAATCTTTTCTTCGCCGCCCTGAACATTCCCGCCAACTGCCTACTCGCCGTCTCCTTAAACCTTTGGTCCTTGTTGTTGATGCCAAACGATAACACCAACTTTTCCACTGTGATATGCCCTTCTGCCCTCGCCAGTAGGGACTCTGCATTCCGAAAAGTCGCTCCTGGGAAACACTCGATCTGCAAATCTTCCAGCTCATGTGGGGGGAACCTACACAAGTTAGAATCCCCTATAATCACCCACTTCTTTTCTACCCAGAGAATCCAGTCTACATTCTTTTGGCTCGTTGTCTTATGGCGTTTTGTGTAGAACCTTGTAGACATTGGGATCTCCCCTCCTTCCTCCTCATCATCCGATCTCGATAATCCTTCCACATTGTCCTTCTCTATCGTCCAACTATATGCTCGCTCCGACATTTCCGGGGAAGTTTCTCTTACTTGCCCCCTTCTTTCTCCAGGGACCAATGTTGGTGTGTTATCCAACTGTTCCCCCATCACCTCTTCAATCAATATCCCCCTGTCGCTCCTCTCTCTTTCTTCTACTTGGGTCCACTCTTCCATCCTTGTCTCGCTTTCTCTTTCTTTCTCCTTCTCTCTTTCCTTTCTTGGTCTTCTCCTAGGTTTAGGCGAAGGTAAGGGCATCGTCTCAACTATTGGTGGGGGTGACAGTTCCGGTAGTGGTGTAGGCTGTATCTCTACCAGCGGTGCAGGTACCTCCTCTTCTACCTGCTCTGTCATCGTTGCCACCGACTGTCTTTGTCGGGGTTCAGGAACCTCTTGAACTAGTCGCTGTGACTGTTCTCCCCTTTCAATCACCGCTTCCGTTTGCACCACATTCTCTCCTCTTTGCGGCGCACAGGCTACGATCATGGCCTCTGCCTGATCAATAACCTCCTGTCTGACTCTGGGCAAGTTCTTGCGCATCCATCTGACTGCCACTTCAAATGCCTCCTTCCAATCTTGAGACCATTGGTCCGACAGTTCTCTCAGAGATTGCTCTAACTGTCTCTCATAATGTTCCTGTAACACCTGTAAGGTAGTGCACCCCCAATTTTTTGCATTTCCATAAATGCCATCTTCCGTCCTCTCTGATGGAAAAGCCGGTTTGATCATCTCCCCCAACCATTCCACTATTTTCATGATTGTAGGGGGACCTTCATACCGCCCTGTTGGTGTGACATTCTGTAAATGGTGGACCATCTTGATGATTTTGTATAATTTTCTCACCAGTTGGCCAAATCTTGGATTCGTCGGTGGGTCCTGTCTTTGAAAGACAACTCTACGTTGTTGTCCTTGTTGACGTCCGTCAACACCTTGTCGCAGCACTGCCGCATAAGATCGTGGTTGCTGCCAGCCACTTCTAAAAGCCTGGGGTCGGGTCTGAAACCCACGGGGAGGCACAGGCCAGTCAGGCTTTGAGTAAGCTCCTCCCCCTCTGGCTGAGG
This sequence comes from Doryrhamphus excisus, assembly GCF_037039965.1. Classification (NCBI taxonomy): domain Eukaryota; kingdom Metazoa; phylum Chordata; class Actinopteri; order Syngnathiformes; family Syngnathidae; genus Doryrhamphus; species Doryrhamphus excisus. The sequence continues at coordinate 19,411 of NC_136376.1, read as the reverse complement.
AGGAGGAGGGAAACGCACGGTCCTTCCCCCGGGCCAGACCTCCTTCCCGGTCCCTGGAAGCAGGGACCCAACGAGCCCCCGCCCTGTTCCTCATTTGGGGACGTTCCCTAGAACTTTGGTCGCCACGAGAGCGCCCCCTACCGTAGCGCACCACAGTCCATTCCCCATCCGTGGGGTACATAATGATCAGATGTATATATTTTTTTCTTTTTTTATTTTGTAATTTTTTGTGGATTTTTTAGTTATTTTTGAAGAGAAAAGAACAACAACAAACAACAAACAATAAACAACAAACAACAAGTTTTAACAAAATAAAATGTCTAAACTAGACCTAGAAAGTTGATGTGCTATGTCGCACAAACCAAAAAACAATCAACAACAAACAACAAGTTTTAACAAAATAAAATGTCCAAATTCGACTTAAAAAGTTGGTGTGCTATGTCGCAACGTTTCGATCGATTATGATCTTCCTCAGGCGTAGCACACCAGTCAAAAACAAAGGTCCTTCTCCTTCCACAGTCAACTCAAGAGTGACCAACTCTTCCTCTGCTTCTCCCTTATATAGGCTTCTGCTGTCAACCAAAACAAAAGTGAAAGTAAAAAGAAAGCAGCAGCATAGAAACTTTCCAATCTCTCTCCCTGTTGTTTTACTGCCCCACACTCCTCCCATACACACAAACACCTATCTACACATCATTTTAAATATGTATGCTTCGTTATTTATTTATTTATTTATTAATTACGTAATTTATTCAAATATTTATTTATTTATATATTTATTTTTTTATTAATGGGTTAGGGTTAGGGCTAGGGTTAGGGTTAGGGTTAGGGTTGGGGTTAGGGTTAGGGTTAGGGTTAGGGTTGGGGTTAGGGTTAGGGTTAGGGTTAGGGTTAGGGTTAGGGTTAGGGTTAGGGTTAGGGCTAGGGTTAGGGTTAGGGTTAGGGTTAGGGTTAGGGTTAGGGTTAGGGTTAGGGTTAGGGCTAGGGTTAGGGTTAGGGTTAGGGTTAGGGTTAGGGTTAGGGTTAGGGTTAGGGCTAGGGTCAGGGCCAGGGTTAGGGTTAGGGCTGGAAATGGGAAACCTATATATTAAATCCACTAATAATCATTGAAATAACTATTATTAAGCCCACCTGGGGTCCTGGTACTTAATTTATCTATCCACTGTCTCTCCGCTCTTTTCCTTTCTGCATCTGTCCAAACCGAACAACTCTGTAATCCAGCCACCCTAACTGCCTCCTCCCCATGTTTCAAAAAGTGTTTTACTACAAAAAAAGTATTTCCTCTGTTGTTTTTAATATTATATTTATGTTGTCTCATTCGAATGGCAATGGAATTTTTTGTCTCCCCCACATACTGCTTCCCACATTTCGCACAGAACAGTACGTACACGCAGTTGGATGTGAGGTAAGTGAAATCTTGGCAGATTTTGTGCACTCTTTTGTTTGATTGGTTATGAATAAACTTTAATTTGCAAAACCACTGCGTTCTTGGTTTTCTTATCTCTCGCCGCAATGGCTGAAGTTTCGCCTTCACTAATATATCTTTTAAACTTCTGTGTTTCCTATAGGCAGAAATTGGTTCAAAATTATCCCAAAGTCCAGATTTCCCCATTATTTTCTCATAATTTTTCTTCATTATGTTATTCATTGTCATATTCATTTTTGAGTAATTCGTAATAATTGGTACTATTTGTTTCTTTTTTATTCGTTTTGGTTTGTTCAACAGCTTTAAGCAATGTCTCAAAAATGATCGTGAATACCCTCTTTTCCTCAATGCTTTAAATAAAATCCTCACCGCCTCCCAAAAGTCCACTTTCCTTGTACAAATCCTTTTAAATCTAATTAACTGTGACTTGACTATGCCTTTGAAAGTATGCTTAGGATGAAAACTAGTTTTAAACAAAAGCGCATGTGTGTCCGTGTCCTTGAAGTATACTTTTATATCTAATTGATTTTTTTCCTGAAAACTTGGCCCTTTATACACTGTCGTGTCTAAGAAATTAATCGAATTGTCATCCACTTCAAATTTTAGTTTAATCGATGCATCATGGTTATTTAATATCTCAATGAAATCCTCAAATTCTTCCTTGGTCCCATTCCAAATTCCCCAAATATCATCCAAATATCTAAAATAATGCAATGGTTTAATTGGACATTTGCTCAATGCTTCCTCCTCCCACTTAGCCATGAAAATATTGGCATACGCCGGTGAAAATCTCTTTCCCATTGCTGTGCCTTTTATTTGTAGAAAAAATTCGGAATTGAACTCAAAGTCATTTCTCGTCAAATTTATCCTTAACAATTCTAAAATTTCCCCATCTGGTCTTTTAGTATCTGGGAATTTACGAAACATATGTTTGACCGCTGTTAATCCCGACTCCGTGTCTATATTCGTATACATATTTTCTATGTCTATTGAAAAAAAGAAAGCATTGGGAGTGACTTTTAAACTTTTTACTACTTCTGTAAAATGATATGTATCTTTGATATACGCCGGATGTTTAATTGACAGGGGGTTTAGGAAATAATCTATGTATTCCGCTGTTCCATAAGTTTCACTCCCACAATCCGACACAATGGGTCTTCCCGGTGGCGTCCCAAAGGGTGGGAACCATTGTTCTGGTTTTTTATGGATCTTCGGTAATATGTAAAAACGTCGTGCTCTCGGTTCGGAGTTGCCCATAATATAATCCCTTTGTTTAGCTGTAATAAAGTTTTTATGATACAAGTTATAAACAATCGCTCGTACCATCGGGATCGTCTGCAAATAAATTGGATCTTGTAATCTTTTGTAATACCTTTGATCATTCAGCTGTCTATAAACCTCTTGTACATATTGTTCTCGTCCTAATATTACTACCACACTCCCTTTGTCTGCCGGTTTGATTATAATTCGCCTATTTGCTCTTAGTTCTTTCAAGGCTTTAGCTTCCGCCCTAGAAATATTCGTTATTTCACGTTTTACATGCCCAAATTGCCTAAAAGCTTCCCAATCCTTTTCTATCAATGTATGTAATTTCACAGATGTACTTTCAGGTGGTGGCCCCCAGCCGGACGCCCTAACAAATCTCTGTTGTTCCCGGACTTCTTCCCCCTCAAAGTATTCCATCAATCTGAGTTTCCTGTGATATTCTTGTATATCATATCGCAGTTGAGTCCTTTGGTTTTTGTAAAGATCCATAGTTGGAACAAATGTCAAACCCCTATTTAACAAATCCAAATGTGCTCTCGACGGTTGAAATTCTTTGGTCAAAACCACAACATTATTATGTTCCACTATTGGTTGCCGTACCCCCTCCCCATCCGGGTTTAAGGGGTGTCCAAGTTTAAATAATCCATCCAATGATTGAGTGTATGTATCCCTGTCAGTTTCGTCCAATGTACCAGGTCACCCTCTGTCTCAAAATGCATGTCCGGTAAGAGTGGGATGTATGCCATGTGTCCCTTGATGTACTCGTTCAGCTGTTCCAGCGTCTCCTTACTCTCTGCTGGTAAGTCCGAGGAGAAGTTGATTAGTGGAACCCAGATTTCTGAAGATGGAAATCTTTTCTTCGCCGCCCTGAACATTCCCGCCAACTGCCTACTCGCCGTCTCCTTAAACCTTTGGTCCTTGTTGTTGATGCCAAACGATAACACCAACTTTTCCACTGTGATATGCCCTTCTGCCCTCGCCAGTAGGGACTCTGCATTCCGAAAAGTCGCTCCTGGGAAACACTCGATCTGCAAATCTTCCAGCTCATGTGGGGGGAACCTACACAAGTTAGAATCCCCTATAATCACCCACTTCTTTTCTACCCAGAGAATCCAGTCTACATTCTTTTGGCTCGTTGTCTTATGGCGTTTTGTGTAGAACCTTGTAGACATTGGGATCTCCCCTCCTTCCTCCTCATCATCCGATCTCGATAATCCTTCCACATTGTCCTTCTCTATCGTCCAACTATATGCTCGCTCCGACATTTCCGGGGAAGTTTCTCTTACTTGCCCCCTTCTTTCTCCAGGGACCAATGTTGGTGTGTTATCCAACTGTTCCCCCATCACCTCTTCAATCAATATCCCCCTGTCGCTCCTCTCTCTTTCTTCTACTTGGGTCCACTCTTCCATCCTTGTCTCGCTTTCTCTTTCTTTCTCCTTCTCTCTTTCCTTTCTTGGTCTTCTCCTAGGTTTAGGCGAAGGTAAGGGCATCGTCTCAACTATTGGTGGGGGTGACAGTTCCGGTAGTGGTGTAGGCTGTATCTCTACCAGCGGTGCAGGTACCTCCTCTTCTACCTGCTCTGTCATCGTTGCCACCGACTGTCTTTGTCGGGGTTCAGGAACCTCTTGAACTAGTCGCTGTGACTGTTCTCCCCTTTCAATCACCGCTTCCGTTTGCACCACATTCTCTCCTCTTTGCGGCGCACAGGCTACGATCATGGCCTCTGCCTGATCAATAACCTCCTGTCTGACTCTGGGCAAGTTCTTGCGCATCCATCTGACTGCCACTTCAAATGCCTCCTTCCAATCTTGAGACCATTGGTCCGACAGTTCTCTCAGAGATTGCTCTAACTGTCTCTCATAATGTTCCTGTAACACCTGTAAGGTAGTGCACCCCCAATTTTTTGCATTTCCATAAATGCCATCTTCCGTCCTCTCTGATGGAAAAGCCGGTTTGATCATCTCCCCCAACCATTCCACTATTTTCATGATTGTAGGGGGACCTTCATACCGCCCTGTTGGTGTGACATTCTGTAAATGGTGGACCATCTTGATGATTTTGTATAATTTTCTCACCAGTTGGCCAAATCTTGGATTCGTCGGTGGGTCCTGTCTTTGAAAGACAACTCTACGTTGTTGTCCTTGTTGACGTCCGTCAACACCTTGTCGCAGCACTGCCGCATAAGATCGTGGTTGCTGCCAGCCACTTCTAAAAGCCTGGGGTCGGGTCTGAAACCCACGGGGAGGCACAGGCCAGTCAGGCTTTGAGTAAGCTCCTCCCCCTCTGGCTGAGGAGGAGGAGGGAAACGCACGGTCCTTCCCCCGGGCCAGACCTCCTTCCCGGTCCCTGGAAGCAGGGACCCAACGAGCCCCCGCCCTGTTCCTCATTTGGGGACGTTCCCTAGAACTTTGGTCGCCACGAGAGCGCCCCCTACCGTAGCGCACCACAGTCCATTCCCCATCCGTGGGGTACATAATGATCAGATGTATATATTTTTTTCTTTTTTTATTTTGTAATTTTTTGTGGATTTTTTAGTTATTTTTGAAGAGAAAAGAACAACAACAAACAACAAACAATAAACAACAAACAACAAGTTTTAACAAAATAAAATGTCTAAACTAGACCTAGAAAGTTGATGTGCTATGTCGCACAAACCAAAAAACAATCAACAACAAACAACAAGTTTTAACAAAATAAAATGTCCAAATTCGACTTAAAAAGTTGGTGTGCTATGTCGCAACGTTTCGATCGATTATGATCTTCCTCAGGCGTAGCACACCAGTCAAAAACAAAGGTCCTTCTCCTTCCACAGTCAACTCAAGAGTGACCAACTCTTCCTCTGCTTCTCCCTTATATAGGCTTCTGCTGTCAACCAAAACAAAAGTGAAAGTAAAAAGAAAGCAGCAGCATAGAAACTTTCCAATCTCTCTCCCTGTTGTTTTACTGCCCCACACTCCTCCCATACACACAAACACCTATCTACACATCATTTTAAATATGTATGCTTCGTTATTTATTTATTTATTTATTAATTACGTAATTTATTCAAATATTTATTTATTTATATATTTATTTTTTTATTAATGGGTTAGGGTTAGGGCTAGGGTTAGGGTTAGGGTTAGGGTTGGGGTTAGGGTTAGGGTTAGGGTTAGGGTTGGGGTTAGGGTTAGGGTTAGGGTTAGGGTTAGGGTTAGGGTTAGGGTTAGGGTTAGGGCTAGGGTTAGGGTTAGGGTTAGGGTTAGGGTTAGGGTTAGGGTTAGGGTTAGGGTTAGGGCTAGGGTTAGGGTTAGGGTTAGGGTTAGGGTTAGGGTTAGGGTTAGGGTTAGGGCTAGGGTCAGGGCCAGGGTTAGGGTTAGGGCTGGAAATGGGAAACCTATATATTAAATCCACTAATAATCATTGAAATAACTATTATTAAGCCCACCTGGGGTCCTGGTACTTAATTTATCTATCCACTGTCTCTCCGCTCTTTTCCTTTCTGCATCTGTCCAAACCGAACAACTCTGTAATCCAGCCACCCTAACTGCCTCCTCCCCATGTTTCAAAAAGTGTTTTACTACAAAAAAAGTATTTCCTCTGTTGTTTTTAATATTATATTTATGTTGTCTCATTCGAATGGCAATGGAATTTTTTGTCTCCCCCACATACTGCTTCCCACATTTCGCACAGAACAGTACGTACACGCAGTTGGATGTGAGGTAAGTGAAATCTTGGCAGATTTTGTGCACTCTTTTGTTTGATTGGTTATGAATAAACTTTAATTTGCAAAACCACTGCGTTCTTGGTTTTCTTATCTCTCGCCGCAATGGCTGAAGTTTCGCCTTCACTAATATATCTTTTAAACTTCTGTGTTTCCTATAGGCAGAAATTGGTTCAAAATTATCCCAAAGTCCAGATTTCCCCATTATTTTCTCATAATTTTTCTTCATTATGTTATTCATTGTCATATTCATTTTTGAGTAATTCGTAATAATTGGTACTATTTGTTTCTTTTTTATTCGTTTTGGTTTGTTCAACAGCTTTAAGCAATGTCTCAAAAATGATCGTGAATACCCTCTTTTCCTCAATGCTTTAAATAAAATCCTCACCGCCTCCCAAAAGTCCACTTTCCTTGTACAAATCCTTTTAAATCTAATTAACTGTGACTTGACTATGCCTTTGAAAGTATGCTTAGGATGAAAACTAGTTTTAAACAAAAGCGCATGTGTGTCCGTGTCCTTGAAGTATACTTTTATATCTAATTGATTTTTTTCCTGAAAACTTGGCCCTTTATACACTGTCGTGTCTAAGAAATTAATCGAATTGTCATCCACTTCAAATTTTAGTTTAATCGATGCATCATGGTTATTTAATATCTCAATGAAATCCTCAAATTCTTCCTTGGTCCCATTCCAAATTCCCCAAATATCATCCAAATATCTAAAATAATGCAATGGTTTAATTGGACATTTGCTCAATGCTTCCTCCTCCCACTTAGCCATGAAAATATTGGCATACGCCGGTGAAAATCTCTTTCCCATTGCTGTGCCTTTTATTTGTAGAAAAAATTCGGAATTGAACTCAAAGTCATTTCTCGTCAAATTTATCCTTAACAATTCTAAAATTTCCCCATCTGGTCTTTTAGTATCTGGGAATTTACGAAACATATGTTTGACCGCTGTTAATCCCGACTCCGTGTCTATATTCGTATACATATTTTCTATGTCTATTGAAAAAAAGAAAGCATTGGGAGTGACTTTTAAACTTTTTACTACTTCTGTAAAATGATATGTATCTTTGATATACGCCGGATGTTTAATTGACAGGGGGTTTAGGAAATAATCTATGTATTCCGCTGTTCCATAAGTTTCACTCCCACAATCCGACACAATGGGTCTTCCCGGTGGCGTCCCAAAGGGTGGGAACCATTGTTCTGGTTTTTTATGGATCTTCGGTAATATGTAAAAACGTCGTGCTCTCGGTTCGGAGTTGCCCATAATATAATCCCTTTGTTTAGCTGTAATAAAGTTTTTATGATACAAGTTATAAACAATCGCTCGTACCATCGGGATCGTCTGCAAATAAATTGGATCTTGTAATCTTTTGTAATACCTTTGATCATTCAGCTGTCTATAAACCTCTTGTACATATTGTTCTCGTCCTAATATTACTACCACACTCCCTTTGTCTGCCGGTTTGATTATAATTCGCCTATTTGCTCTTAGTTCTTTCAAGGCTTTAGCTTCCGCCCTAGAAATATTCGTTATTTCACGTTTTACATGCCCAAATTGCCTAAAAGCTTCCCAATCCTTTTCTATCAATGTATGTAATTTCACAGATGTACTTTCAGGTGGTGGCCCCCAGCCGGACGCCCTAACAAATCTCTGTTGTTCCCGGACTTCTTCCCCCTCAAAGTATTCCATCAATCTGAGTTTCCTGTGATATTCTTGTATATCATATCGCAGTTGAGTCCTTTGGTTTTTGTAAAGATCCATAGTTGGAACAAATGTCAAACCCCTATTTAACAAATCCAAATGTGCTCTCGACGGTTGAAATTCTTTGGTCAAAACCACAACATTATTATGTTCCACTATTGGTTGCCGTACCCCCTCCCCATCCGGGTTTAAGGGGTGTCCAAGTTTAAATAATCCATCCAATGATTGAGTGTATGTATCCCTGTCAGTTTCGTCCAATGTACCAGGTCACCCTCTGTCTCAAAATGCATGTCCGGTAAGAGTGGGATGTATGCCATGTGTCCCTTGATGTACTCGTTCAGCTGTTCCAGCGTCTCCTTACTCTCTGCTGGTAAGTCCGAGGAGAAGTTGATTAGTGGAACCCAGATTTCTGAAGATGGAAATCTTTTCTTCGCCGCCCTGAACATTCCCGCCAACTGCCTACTCGCCGTCTCCTTAAACCTTTGGTCCTTGTTGTTGATGCCAAACGATAACACCAACTTTTCCACTGTGATATGCCCTTCTGCCCTCGCCAGTAGGGACTCTGCATTCCGAAAAGTCGCTCCTGGGAAACACTCGATCTGCAAATCTTCCAGCTCATGTGGGGGGAACCTACACAAGTTAGAATCCCCTATAATCACCCACTTCTTTTCTACCCAGAGAATCCAGTCTACATTCTTTTGGCTCGTTGTCTTATGGCGTTTTGTGTAGAACCTTGTAGACATTGGGATCTCCCCTCCTTCCTCCTCATCATCCGATCTCGATAATCCTTCCACATTGTCCTTCTCTATCGTCCAACTATATGCTCGCTCCGACATTTCCGGGGAAGTTTCTCTTACTTGCCCCCTTCTTTTTCCAGGGACCAATGTTGGTGTGTTATCCAACTGTTCCCCCATCACCTCTTCAATCAATATCCCCCTGTCGCTCCTCTCTCTTTCTTCTACTTGGGTCCACTCTTCCATCCTTGTCTCGCTTTCTCTTTCTTTCTCCTTCTCTCTTTCCTTTCTTGGTCTTCTCCTAGGTTTAGGCGAAGGTAAGGGCATCGTCTCAACTATTGGTGGGGGTGACAGTTCCGGTAGTGGTGTAGGCTGTATCTCTACCAGCGGTGCAGGTACCTCCTCTTCTACCTGCTCTGTCATCGTTGCCACCGACTGTCTTTGTCGGGGTTCAGGAACCTCTTGAACTAGTCGCTGTGACTGTTCTCCCCTTTCAATCACCGCTTCCGTTTGCACCACATTCTCTCCTCTTTGCGGCGCACAGGCTACGATCATGGCCTCTGCCTGATCA
>NC_136375.1:17237500-17238952 GCF_037039965.1 Doryrhamphus excisus | reverse complement strand
ACCCTAACCCTAACCCTAACCCTAACCCTAACCCTAACCCTAACCCTAACCCTAACCCTAACCCTAACCCTAACCCTAACCCAACCCTAACCCTAACCCTAACCCTAACCCTAACCCTAACCCTAACCCTAACCCTAACCCAACCCTAACCCTAACCCTAACCCTAACCCTAACCCTAACCCTAACCCTAACCCTAACCCTAACCCTAACCCTAACCCTAACCCTAACCCTAACCCTAACCCTAACCCTAACCCTAACCCTAACCCTAACCCTAACCCTAACCCTAACCCTAACCCTAACCCTAACCCTAACCCTAACCCTAACCCTAACCCTAACCCTAACCCTAACCCTAACCCTAACCCTAACCCTAACCCTAACCCTAACCCTAACCCTAACCCTAACCCTAACCCTAACCCTAACCCTAACCCTAACCCTAACCCTAACCCTAACCCTAACCCTAACCCTAACCCTAACCCTAACCCTAACCCTAACCCTAACCCTAACCCTAACCCTAACCCTAACCCTAACCCTAACCCTAACCCTAACCCTAACCCTAACCCTAACCCTAACCCTAACCCTAACCCTAACCCTAACCCTAACCCTAACCCTAACCCTAACCCTAACCCTAACCCTAACCCTAACCCTAACCCTAACCCTAACCCTAACCCTAACCCTAACCCTAACCCTAACCCTAACCCTAACCCTAACCCTAACCCTAACCCTAACCCTAACCCTAACCCTAACCCTAACCCTAACCCTAACCCTAACCCTAACCCTAACCCTAACCCTAACCCTAACCCTAACCCTAACCCTAACCCTAACCCTAACCCTAACCCTAACCCTAACCCTAACCCTAACCCTAACCCTAACCCTAACCCTAACCCTAACCCTAACCCTAACCCTAACCCTAACCCTAACCCTAACCCTAACCCTAACCCTAACCCTAACCCTAACCCTAACCCTAACCCTAACCCTAACCCTAACCCTAACCCTAACCCTAACCCTAACCCTAACCCTAACCCTAACCCTAACCCTAACCCTAACCCTAACCCTAACCCTAACCCTAACCCTAACCCTAACCCTAACCCTAACCCTAACCCTAACCCTAACCCTAACCCTAACCCTAACCCTAACCCTAACCCTAACCCTAACCCTAACCCTAACCCTAACCCTAACCCTAACCCTAACCCTAACCCTAACCCTAACCCTAACCCTAACCCTAACCCTAACCCTAACCCTAACCCTAACCCTAACCCTAACCCTAACCCTAACCCTAACCCTAACCCTAACCCTAACCCTAACCCTAACCCTAACCCTAACCCTAACCCTAACCCTAACCCTAACCCTAACCCTAACCCTAACCCTAACCCTAACCCTAACCCTAACCCTAACCCTAACCCTAACCCTAACCCTAACCCTAACCCTAACCCTAACCCTAACCCTAACCCTAAC
>NC_136375.1:17230000-17232500 GCF_037039965.1 Doryrhamphus excisus | reverse complement strand
CCCTAACCCTAACCCTAACCCTAACCCTAACCCTAACCCTAACCCTAACCCTAACCCTAACCCTAACCCTAACCCTAACCCTAACCCTAACCCTAACCCTAACCCTAACCCTAACCCTAACCCTAACCCTAACCCTAACCCTAACCCTAACCCTAACCCTAACCCTAACCCTAACCCTAACCCTAACCCTAACCCTAACCCTAACCCTAACCCTAACCCTAACCCTAACCCTAACCCTAACCCTAACCCTAACCCTAACCCTAACCCTAACCCTAACCCTAACCCTAACCCTAACCCTAACCCTAACCCTAACCCTAACCCTAACCCTAACCCTAACCCTAACCCTAACCCTAACCCTAACCCTAACCCTAACCCTAACCCTAACCCTAACCCTAACCCTAACCCTAACCCTAACCCTAACCCTAACCCTAACCCTAACCCTAACCCTAACCCTAACCCTAACCCTAACCCTAACCCTAACCCTAACCCTAACCCTAACCCTAACCCTAACCCTAACCCTAACCCTAACCCTAACCCTAACCCTAACCCTAACCCTAACCCTAACCCTAACCCTAACCCTAACCCTAACCCTAACCCTAACCCTAACCCTAACCCTAACCCTAACCCTAACCCTAACCCTAACCCTAACCCTAACCCTAACCCTAACCCTAACCCTAACCCTAACCCTAACCCTAACCCTAACCCTAACCCTAACCCTAACCCTAACCCTAACCCTAACCCTAACCCTAACCCTAACCCTAACCCTAACCCTAACCCTAACCCTAACCCTAACCCTAACCCTAACCCTAACCCTAACCCTAACCCTAACCCTAACCCTAACCCTAACCCTAACCCTAACCCTAACCCTAACCCTAACCCTAACCCTAACCCTAACCCTAACCCTAACCCTAACCCTAACCCTAACCCTAACCCTAACCCTAACCCTAACCCTAACCCTAACCCTAACCCTAACCCTAACCCTAACCCTAACCCTAACCCTAACCCTAACCCTAACCCTAACCCTAACCCTAACCCTAACCCTAACCCTAACCCTAACCCTAACCCTAACCCTAACCCTAACCCTAACCCTAACCCTAACCCTAACCCTAACCCTAACCCTAACCCTAACCCTAACCCTAACCCTAACCCTAACCCTAACCCTAACCCTAACCCTAACCCTAACCCTAACCCTAACCCTAACCCTAACCCTAACCCTAACCCTAACCCTAACCCTAACCCTAACCCTAACCCTAACCCTAACCCTAACCCTAACCCTAACCCTAACCCTAACCCTAACCCTAACCCTAACCCTAACCCTAACCCTAACCCTAACCCTAACCCTAACCCTAACCCTAACCCTAACCCTAACCCTAACCCTAACCCTAACCCTAACCCTAACCCTAACCCTAACCCTAACCCTAACCCTAACCCTAACCCTAACCCTAACCCTAACCCTAACCCTAACCCTAACCCTAACCCTAACCCTAACCCTAACCCTAACCCTAACCCTAACCCTAACCCTAACCCTAACCCTAACCCTAACCCTAACCCTAACCCTAACCCTAACCCTAACCCTAACCCTAACCCTAACCCTAACCCTAACCCTAACCCTAACCCTAACCCTAACCCTAACCCTAACCCTAACCCTAACCCTAACCCTAACCCTAACCCTAACCCTAACCCTAACCCTAACCCTAACCCTAACCCTAACCCTAACCCTAACCCTAACCCTAACCCTAACCCTAACCCTAACCCTAACCCTAACCCTAACCCTAACCCTAACCCTAACCCTAACCCTAACCCTAACCCTAACCCTAACCCTAACCCTAACCCTAACCCTAACCCTAACCCTAACCCTAACCCTAACCCTAACCCTAACCCTAACCCTAACCCTAACCCTAACCCTAACCCTAACCCTAACCCTAACCCTAACCCTAACCCTAACCCTAACCCTAACCCTAACCCTAACCCTAACCCTAACCCTAACCCTAACCCTAACCCTAACCCTAACCCTAACCCTAACCCTAACCCTAACCCTAACCCTAACCCTAACCCTAACCCTAACCCTAACCCTAACCCTAACCCTAACCCTAACCCTAACCCTAACCCTAACCCTAACCCTAACCCTAACCCTAACCCTAACCCTAACCCTAACCCTAACCCTAACCCTAACCCTAACCCTAACCCTAACCCTAACCCTAACCCTAACCCTAACCCTAACCCTAACCCTAACCCTAACCCTAACCCTAACCCTAACCCTAACCCTAACCCTAACCCTAACCCTAACCCTAACCCTAACCCTAACCCTAACCCTAACCCTAACCCTAACCCTAACCCTAACCCTAACCCTAACCCTAACCCTAACCCTAACCCTAACCCTAACCCTAACCCTAACCCTAACCCTAACCCTAACCCTAACCCTAACCCTAACCCTAACCCTAACCCTAACCCTAACCCTAACCCTAACCCTAACCCTAACCCTAACCCTAACCCTAACCCT
>NC_136375.1:16940000-17225000 GCF_037039965.1 Doryrhamphus excisus | reverse complement strand
CAGAGGGGGAGGAGCTTACTCAAAGCCTAACCCTAACCCTAACCCTAACCCTAACCCTAACCCTAACCCTAACCCTAACCCTAACCCTAACCCTAACCCTAACCCTAACCCTAGCCCTAGCCCTAGCCCTAGCCCTAGCCCTAGCCCTAGCCCTAGCCCTAGCCCTAACCCTAACCCTAACCCTAACCCTAACCCTAACCCTAACCCTAACCCTAACCCTAACCCTAACCCTAACCCTAACCCTAACCCTTACCCTTACCCTAACCCTAACCCTAACCCTAACCCTAACCCTAACCCTAACCCTAACCCTAACCCTAACCCTAACCCTAACCCTAACCCTAACCCTAACCCTAACCCTAACCCTAACCCTAACCCTAACCCTAACCCTAACCCTAACCCTAACCCTAACCCTAACCCTAACCCTAACCCTAACCCTAACCCTAACCCTAACCCTAACCCTAACCCTAACCCTAACCCTAACCCTAGCCCTAGCCCTAGCCCTAGCCCTAGCCCTAACCCTAGCCCTAGCCCTAGCCCTAGCCCTAGCCCTAACCCTAACCCTAACCCTAACCCTAACCCTAGCCCTAGCCCTAGCCCTAGCCCTAGCCCTAGCCCTAGCCCTAGCCCTAGCCCTAACCCTAACCCTAACCCTAACCCTAGCCCTAGCCCTAGCCCTAGCCCTAGCCCTAGCCCTAGCCCTAGCCCTAGCCCTAGCCCTAACCCTAACCCTAACCCTAACCCTAACCCTAACCCTAACCCTAACCCTAACCCTAACCCTAACCCTAACCCTAACCCTAACCCTAACCCTAACCCTAACCCTAACCCTAACCCTAACCCTAACCCTAACCCTAGCCCTAACCCTAACCCTAACCCTAACCCTAACCCTTTGTTTTTGACTGGTGTGCTACGCCTGAGGAAGATCATAATCGATCGAAACGTTGCGACATAGCACACCAACTTTTTAAGTCGAATTTGGACATTTTATTTTGTTAAAACTTGTTGTTTGTTGTTGATTGTTTTTTGGTTTGTGCGACATAGCACATCAACTTTCTAGGTCTAGTTTAGACATTTTATTTTGTTAAAACTTGTTGTTTGTTGTTTATTGTTTGTTGTTTGTTGTTGTTCTTTTCTCTTCAAAAATAACTAAAAAATCCACAAAAAATTACAAAATAAAAAAAAGAAAAAAATATATACATCTGATCATTATGTACCCCACGGATGGGGAATGGACTGTGGTGCGCTACGGTAGGGGGCGCTCTCGTGGCGACCAAAGTTCTAGGGAACGTCCCCAAATGAGGAACAGGGCGGGGGCTCGTTGGGTCCCTGCTTCCAGGGACCGGGAAGGAGCTCTGGCCCGGGGGAAGGACCGTGCGTTTCCCTCCTCCTCCTCAGCCAGAGGGGGAGGAGCTTACTCAAAGCCTAACCCTAGCCCTAACCCTAACCCTAACCCTAACCCTAACCCTAACCCTAACCCTAACCCTAACCCTAGCCCTAGCCCTAGCCCTAGCCCTAGCCCTAGCCCTAGCCCTAGCCCTAGCCCTAGCCCTAACCCTAACCCTAACCCTAACCCTAACCCTAACCCTAACCCTAACCCTAACCCTAACCCTAGCCCTAGCCCTAGCCCTAACCCTAACCCTAACCCTAACCCTAACCCTAACCCTAACCCTAACCCTAGCCCTAGCCCTAGCCCTAGCCCTAACCCTAACCCTAGCCCTAACCCTAACCCTAACCCTAACCCTAACCCTAACCCTCTAACCCTAACCCTAACCCTAACCCTAGACCTCCTTCACCCCATACCTACACCTAACCCTAACCCTAACCCTAGCCCTAACCCTAACCCTAACCCTATAGCCCTAGCCCCAGCCCTAACCCTTGTCCTAACCCTTACCCTTGTCCTAACCCTTACCCTACCCTAACCCTGTAAGGCTAACCATATTATTAGGCTAACCCTAACCCTATGCCTCCATCTGGTGGCCACTTTAACTTACTGCTACTCTACTTGGGAAATTCCGCCATCTAGTGGTCACCTAAAATTACTGCAACTCATCTTGGCAAAATCTGCCATCTAGTGGTCACCTAAAATTACTGCAACTTAACCTGGGAAATTCTGCCATTTAGTGGTCATTTAAATTTACTGCAACTTTGCCTAGGAAATTCCGCCATCTAGTGGTCACTTAAAATTACTGCAACTTAACCTGGGAATTTCCACCATCTGGTGGTCACTTAAAATTACTGCAACTTAACCTGGGAATTTCTGCCATCTGGTGGTCACTTAAAATTACTGCAACTATACTTGGGAATTTCCGCCATCTAGTGGTCACTTAAAATTACTGCAACTTTACTTTTGAATTTCCGCCATTTCGTGGTGTATTTTTGGTACTGCTATTCTTCTTGGGAAATTCCTCCATATAGTGGTCACTTGCATGCATTTAAACTATACTATAAATACTATTATTGAGTAAATAAAGATAGACACAAATGGATTTAAAGGTCCAAAAAGTACACAAGTGGAGTGATTGTAACCCGGAAATACTGAAACATTCCTTATACAAAGTGTGACATTATTTGTAAGTACTTACAAGACTAAATTCTTGCAAAATAATACTTCCATTGTTGTCAATAGATGCTCCACTCGTATAGACAAGTGTTACAGTTGGTTTAGCTTTAAGATTTTACAAACGTACAAGTGGTGATTAAGAAGAGTAGTTGTCAGAGCTAGGAAAACATGTAGGCCAATTATAATGACCTCCATGTGGCCGGCTAACATTGTACTGTAACAGCCAGAGCAACCTTTACAGCCAAAGCATTAGTCATGGCACTCGTGTATGAATTGCATATGTTTTGTCATCTATTCATTTATCCTGTGTTATTGTGCTACATGTATGAAGGCCATCATGTCATTTACTTGAACAAGTCTTCCTACCTGTGAAGAACGCCGACGCCATGTTGTTGATGGTCTGCCAACCCGATTACATGAGTCCTTCCCCGGGGGCCAACAGACTGCTGATGGACGCAAAAGGTTGAAGCTCCAGAAAATGCCGTCTTCTGCGTGCAATAGGTGAAACTGCCCACTGGAGAACCTATGGCATCAGATGACGCTCCCGTTTGGAGCTCATGTTGAGATGGATGCAGAGGGATCCCACGGGCTGTTAAGCGACAAGCGGTTTTTCATCTGTAACATACATACATGTAAAATACTCAGTTTTATAAAATTCATTCCTGCATTGAATACTTATTATAATAATAATAATACATTTTATTTGTATAGCGCTTTTCAAAATACTCAAAGACACGTTACAGAAGAATGGAGTTGAATAAAGTAAGTAAACAGAATAGAAGACACACCAAAATACAACATTCATTGGTTAATACACAGTTAAAACAAGAGTAAAAGCGGGGTGGGGCACAGCAGTCAGATATAAAAAAGTTAGACATTAAAAACAGATTTAAAGAGGTGGGTTTTGAGTTGTTTTTTGAAGGTGGGAAGGTCAGGGTAAGCACGGAGTGAATGGGGCAAAGAGTTCCAGAGGGTGGGGGCAGCGATGGAGAAGGCTCTGTCTCCCCAGGTTCGGAGCTTGGTTATTGTAATGATGCGGTGTACAGAAGTAAGTTTTTTAGGCGCCATTAAAATAGACCGAATAAGGGAGAAGGGTTATGAGTGTGCTTTCTCTTCCGTTCCACAGGTCAAATCAGCGGCTTACACTCACCTAACAGATGCCTCGCCTCTGACGGCAACAAGTTCCGACACAAACTTAACACGCCATGCACGCGACGTAACCAGGACATCAAGGGATTTTCACGTCAAACGAAACAATTCCAAGTAAACCACTTTTAGCTTCAGTTGTCATTGACTATGACGAGGGTAGCGAAACATACTTACAAAATCGTTGTCAATTTGTCCCAAAGTCGTTCGCATTATGTTATGGATTGCAAATGAACCGGTTGAAACAATTGCTTCCGTCATTTCGAGCATTCTGCACGCCAATTATGTCCACAAAATGGCGACCTCGGCTTCAGCTCGTCAACTTCGACATCGTTTATATACTGTATATTGTCCTATTGTCGGAGCGAAACGCCACTATTCGTGCTTCAACGTAACTTAAAACTTTGATACTGACCTTGTAGCATTGCGTGTGTGGCGTCTGAGTTACATGGCAACTCCAGTGTTCTCCGTCAGGGTGTTGGAACGCCGACTCCATACCGAATTAAATTGGCGCCAATGAAAACGATGCTGTTGCAAGACAAACCGTTTACTTCGGCACTTCTTCACGGTCGTGGCGGTGTTACTGTCAGTATTTTCAGCCCCAAACCGTGGTAAGGGGCGGCCTGACTTCGTCAGAGAAAGAAAGACGGTTGCCTGCTGCTTTCGGTCAACTTTCTTTTTCGACTACCCAGCAACGAGAGAACAGCGCGCGCACACACGAGATCCCCGCACTTCCTGGTTCACGCTCAACCCGCCCCACATAGCTGGCCAAACACATGCCTGCAACAGCGTTGAAAACTTAAAAAAAAATAAGCAATACACATGTAATATATTCTCAAGCATTTTCAATAAAGAGTTTCAACAATCACGTCTATTAGTTTTACAAACAGTAGACGGCATTCCCTCTAGAATACTTCAGCTTGGCTGCCAACAGATTGACACAGCGTAATTGGGATAATGCCCGAGGACGTACTGTTCTCGAGTTATTTGGTTTTGGTACGAGCTACCAAGACCTCCTTCACCCCATACCTACACCTAACCCTAACCCTAACCCTAACCTTAACCCTAACCCTAACCCTAACCCTTCCACTAACCCTAACCCTATACTTTTGAAGCGCTTATGCAACATTATTATCACATATTATGTTCCATATTGGAACGGAATTGGAAATGGCGTCTGTTGGGTTGACTGTGTAGGTTATTTGTGACATTGGGCTATATTTATCAGCGTTTGGATTGTCTGCATGACACTCGGACGCAAGCTTAAAGCTGTGGGAAGAGATGCGGAGGCGGCGTTCCACAGGGTAATTTCACCTGTCATTAGGCTCCCAAGTAGGAGCTTCATCTGCAGTTCCATGGCGGCGTGAAGCTGGCAAGACGTCACGCTTGACAGCTGGAGTCTGCCGGTTTTAATCCGCATGCGCTGCCTTTGTACTTTGGCGGGAGACGGCGGCGAGCTTTTCATGTCGCCGGGAGACGTCTCACCCTCCCTTTCACCTCAACGACGCCTTCTCAAATTGCCCGGGATCCCTCTTTGAAGCAGACGCCATATCACGTTAGGGCCAGATTGTGGAAAATGAAAGGATGCAAATATGCTAACACCTTCTATGTATTCCATACTTCAATCTTTGCTCTGTTTTTGCACATTTTTGCTGCTAATTTTCCAAATATTTCAATTTTTTTCTTAAATAATCTATATACATTTCATTTTCAAAACTATGACTTCATTCCCCAAATATTTTGACTATATTCCTATAATATTCTGATTTTCCCCAACTTAATTTTCCAAATATTACAACTTTATGTGGCTTTGTTTATTGGAATATAATGACTTGAAAAAAATTGTATTTCATCCCTGTGCTATTAAATTGATGTTATTTCTCCTCAAAATACAGCATTAAAATTTTCTAAAATTGCAGTTTGTTTTCCTTTTTAATGTTCCAAATGTTTTTTTCCCCCAAAAAATATTTTGGCTTTATTTCCATAATTTTCCCCAAAAGTTTCTCTTAATATTAAGACTTAATAAAAAAAAGCCCAGCCATTTTTCATTGCTATGAGATCAAGTTAGAATACAACTTTTCTCTCTCTCAATATTTTGACTTTATTTAGTATTTAGTACTTTATTAGTAAAATTGCAGCTATTTTTTTCCATTTTTGCTGTTTTTAAAAAATATATTTTTAAAATCTATTTCAAGATCATCCTTAATCCTATTTTGACCTTTTTTTAAATATATATATATATATATTTTATATTTTTAATATTTATTTTTTTCATAATATCATATATAATGTATAGTATAATAATGTCTTTCCTTTCGATTTCAACCCTCCCTCATAATATTATTATTCTATTATTATTATTATCATTATTATTCTCTCTCTTTCTCTCTCTCTTTCTCTCTCTCACTCTCTCTCTCTCTCTCTCTCTCTCTATATATATATATACATATATATATATATAATTTTTATTTATGTTTTTAATATTTTTAATCTATTTCAAACTTACCTTTTCATAATATTATGACCTTAATCCTATTTGGACATGTTTTAATAAATATATATATTCATTCATTCATTCATTTTCTACAGCTTTTTCCTCACAAGGGTCACGAGGGATGCTGGAGCCTATTCCAGCTGTCTATGGGCGAGAGGCGGGGTACACCCTGGACTGGTCGCCAGCCAATCACAGTAAATATATATATATATTTCTTATATTTTTTAGATTTATTTTTATTCATAATATTATATATAATGTACAGTATGAAATGCCTTTCCTTTCGATTTCAACCCTCCTTCATATTATTATTATTATTATTCTTGTAATATTACTATGTTTTCTATCAGAGTACAAATTAATATTTCGACTTTTATATTATTTCATTTATTTTTTGGTGTTCTTATTCAATTTGTAGGCCTACAAAAAAGTCCCCTGTGCTCCACTTTGCACCCACTGGCATTAGAGCCATCGCCCGAGGACCAGCTTGTCTCCAAGATTCCTACAAGGAGCATTCTGTGACTCTTTGTGTCCGTGCCTCTACTTATCTCGGGCAGGAAGATCTATAACAAGCGTGGCGTATCAAACTGCTTGCGTTTGTCCTTTTGTTCATTTATCTAGAGGACGTATTGTCATCTCGGTGCCAACCTTCCAGCGGTGCAGCAAATGAAACTCTCTCAAAGAACACTTTACTGCCGCTTTGACCTCTGAGTGCGTCTCTGGGTGGTTGCCAGGCAACTGCTGCAGGAATTGCTTTCATAGCTGCATTTCCAGGAGCTTGTTTACCTGGTAAAATCATTCCCGGTGACCTCGGTGTGCTCTCTTGACCCAAACGGGGGTCCTGATCCCATTGCTGTGATGTCCGACATAAGAAACTGACCTTTAATTATCCCCGGAAAGTCGGGGATAAATTGATCACTGGACAGAATGGTTGCAGAGCTTGAGCAGCGGTTTTGCAGTCTAGATTGTGTGTACTTGTGTACATTTAATGGTGGCCTAAAACAATTGAGAACCTTTTAGGGGGGGCCGAAGTCCCCCTAAAATGGTTCTATAGTGGGATGCAACAAAATACAGACCTGATGAAAACCTTAAGACCAGTATAAAACTAGCTAGAATGGAGCTTTAGCACATTTGGATCTTCATGAGTTTTTAGCAGTGGCGTCATTAGGCCTATTTTAGGGGGTCTAAAGGGCCCCCTAAAATGTTGTTAATCCCCCCCTAAATATTTGATATTTTTAATAAAAAAAAAATACCAGAAAAATCTCTGACAAAATTCATATAATAGGGCAAAAGCAGGCTAATAAGCAAGCCGATAAGCAGGCTAATACTAGCCTACTAGTAGTAGTAGTAATAATCAGAAAAAGAATAATAAGAAAAGTAATAATAAATAAAGTAATAATATAATAATAGGCTAATTAATAATATAATAATGATTATTATTAGAACATTTCAGGGGAGATGAAGCCTCCCTAAAATGTTCTTTAACCCCCCTAAATAATTTGATATTTTTTCTTGATTTTTAAATTTTTATTTATTTATTTACTTGACAAAATAAATTTACTTTGACAAATTTCATATAATAGGGCAAAAGCAGGCTAATACGCAAGCCAATAAGCAGGCTAATACTAGCCTAGTAATAATCAGAAGATGAATAATGATGATAGTAATAATAATAGGCTAATTAATAATATAATAATGATTATGATATAATTGATCACTGCACAGAATGGTTGCAGAGCTTGAGCAGCGGTTTTGCCGTGAAGATTGTGTATACTTTTAATTTAATGGTGGTCTAAAACAATTGAGTATCTCTACTAAATCTGTCCAAAAGTCTTTATTAATAACAAAAAAATGAATAAAAAGTCTTTATTTGTTTCATTTGTTGTTGTTTTTTTTTACAGCCGGCCCCTCCATGGTAAATGTGCTTGATTGTATCTGGCAGGCTGGCGGCACAAAAAAAACAACAAAAGGTATTTTTGCAAGCAATTACATCCCCCCTCATGCGGGCATGTTCCTCTGTCATCCACTAATGGCCTCATTAAGGAGAACAGTAAGCCGGGAGGGGGGTGCCACCCACCTTGTGTGTCCCCCACACAGTCAACCCAACATAGCACCCCAGGACGTAAATGAAAGAAAGTTGGTTGTAATATTATGAGAAACCAACACAAAGAATAAACTTGTCATTTTTGGAAAACTTGGTTGGGGGGAAAAGTTATGGGAATAAAGTCACAATATCACAAGAAAAAAGTTGAAATATTAGGAATATTGCTTGCAAAATTAAATATTAGAAAAACAGTTTGAATATCACTCCCTCACTCTATTGTTTTTTTTATGAATAAATGATGGCTGTTTAGTGGTTGACCATGGCCTATTATTAGTCCAGAAATATTGAAAGACAAGTTATGACAGAAAGTTATGATGTAGTATTGTGGTTACCAGGCATCAGTAATGTTATGAACACTTAATGTTAGATTACATTACCTTTCACACTGCATGGAGACTGGACATGGAGCCCAGCTGACATGCCATGGCTAAGATGGACATGCCATGGCTTCGATGGATATGCCATGGCTTCGAAGGACATGCCATGGCTGAGATGGACATGCCATGTCTGAGACAGACATGCCATGGCTGAGATGGACATGCCATGGCTGAGATGGACAAACATGCCATGGCTGAGATGGACATGCCATGGCTGAGACGGACGAACATGCCATGGCTTTGATGGACATGCCATAGCTGAGACGGACATGCCATGGCTGAGACGAACATGCCACGGCTTCGATGGACATGCTATGGCTGAGACGAACATGCCATGGCTGAGTCAGACAGACATAGCATACCTGAGATCAAGTGAAAAAAGGTTCTCCTATAATTCCATGTGGAAGTGGTAAGTTCTTGTCTATTTTGTCCTAGTTTCGAGTAAATAAATTGAAGAGGCAAACGAGTTGTATGTAACGACTGCATGTTATGTCCCTGCAGTGATGTTGTAGTCAGCGCAATATGATGTAAAAAAATAATAATAGCAGTGTAAAAGGGACTGTAGGGGTGTTATTTCAGGTCCAGAGATCTCAATTACAGTAAAGTCTCGTTATATCAATATCGGTTATAACGAATTACTACTTATTACGATACTATTTTCATTTCCCGGCAAATTTCTAGTCTTTTATGATATAATTAGTTCCGTACGATACCCGGTTATTATGATAATTCGGTTACTACGATGCCCTTTTCATCTCCCGCCAGCCAATTTGGTCTGCTTATATCGATACAAAAGCAGCTTAAATCAATCTTTGCTTAAGGATTTCAATACCAAAAAAGACATGCCTGCAACAGAAGAACCAACTGACATAGCATACACACCTATTCCAACGAAGACACAAGCGTACAAATACATGTATTTAATTGTGTTGTATTCAGATATCTTTTTATCGCTTGCAATAATCACTGTTTTTCATATGTACATGCTGGCGTTCGTTGGTTCTTCTGTTGCAGGCATGTGTTTGGCCAGCTATGTGGGGCGGGTTGAGCATGACCTGTGAACCAGGAAGTGCCGGAATCGGTGTGTGTGCTGTGCTCTGGTGGTGGAAGTGTGAAAAATAAAGTTGACTGGAAGCAGCTGTTCGCCGTGTTCTTTTTTGGTATTGAAATCCTTAAGCAAAGATTGATTTAAGCTGCTCGACATTGTTCTATAGTATAGAACAATGTCGAGTGCATTATTGCCCACTTTTAATGCAGTTCGGCGCAGGATCGGATATATGGATAGTCCGGTTATATCGGTATTTTTTCCGACTCCTGAGAATATCAATATAACGAGACTTTACTGTATGTTTAAACCCGTATTTAGAAAGTCATAAAGGTTTTCTATGCTGTAACTACAAAAATATTCTGTTAATTTATATTAAATTCTACTTTTACTTTAGGTTAGGTCTGGAACCAATCAAGCACCGTAAACGAGGGACAACTTTTAATTTTGTTCTTCATGAAATACGTCTATAGTAACTTCTTTGCATGTGATTTACAAACCATCAAAGTGGCAAAGTTGCATCCTTTTATTTTTCATGGAGCCTATGCTGGGTTAAAAAAGTTAGGACACCCCCGCCCGGGGGGGCCTGATGGTCGCTGCAATCCATCAGTCCGCTGATCAACAAAACCCTCCAGCAAGGCCGGCCAGTTGGCTCCAAAGCACCTGTAGACAGGCCCCGCCCACCTGTGTGGGGACGCGGATGAACAGAAGTGTTTGATGTCGGTGTACGGCGCCACCAGGCTGCGTCTCGTTGCGTGAAGTCAGGATTGCTTGCGTGTGAGGAGAGCCTTGAGGACTCTTGGAGCCCTGTGTAACGTGTGTTCTCCGGACAAAGACATCCCTCTAAACCACCCCCTCTGTATTGTGGGAAATCTTGCTTTGATTGCGGCGTCAGACGCCTCCAATGAAACGCTAAAGAGCCTCTCAGAATAGGAATAGTTGCTTCAGTGAGGCTCAGCATTGAACTAGGGCCTAAATCTGACGCATCGGAGGGCCGGGCTGGGCTGGGCTGGGCCGGGTCCAGAGCAGGACCACGGTGCTTTCTTATTCACAGCCGCAGGGGAACATCTGCTTCTGCTTAGGCCTGCTGTTCATCCAGGACAACATTCCTTGCAGGCAGGCTGTGTTGTAATGTGTCACAGCGGCCCTCAAGATGGAGGTGGATTTCTTGGCGTCCTTTTTGTTCACTCCCTCCCCTGTCCTATGATTCAGTTTTATCACCGCCAGCGAGCTAAGGACGCTGACATTGGTTAGCACGGGCGTCTCCAGGCAGATGTATGATCATTCATTCATTTTCTACCGCTTATACTCACGAGGGTTGCAGGGTGTGCTGGAGCCTATCCCAGCTGTCTTAGGGGAAGGTACACCCTGGCCTGGTGGCTAGCCAATAACAGGGCAAATGCTCAGGGGGGCTTCATGACCCCCTAAAATGTTCTTAAGCCCCCTAAATAAATCAATATTTTTATTGATTTTTAAAAAAATTTTATTGATTTTTTTACAAAAAAATCTGACAAATTTACTAGTACTAGTAAATTACTAATACTAGTAATAGTAGTAGTAATAATCAGAAGAAGAAGAATGATAATAATAATAAGCTAATTAATAATATAATAATGATTATTATATAATTGATCACGGTCCACTGGACAGAATGGTTCTTAAGCCTCCCTAAATAATTCAATATTTTTTATTGATTTTAAATTTTTTTAAATTTATTTTATTATTTTATTTATTTTATTATTATTTTTTTAAATCTCTGAACAAATTTCATATAGTAGGGCAAAAGCAGACTAATAAGCATGCCAATAAGCAGGCTAATACTAGCCCACTAGTAGTAATAATCAGAAGAAGGATGATGATAGTAATAATAATAGGCTAATTAATAATATAATAATGATTATTATATAATTGCAGTGTAGATGTGTGTACTTGTGTACATTTAATGGTGGCCTAAAACAATTGAGAACATTTTAGGGGGATTTCATGACCCCCTTACATGTTCTTAAGCCCCCCTAAATAAATCAATATTTTTTATTGATTTTTTGTTATTTTTTATTGATTTTTTTTACAAAAAAATCAGACAACTTTCATATAATAGGGCAAAAGCAGTCTAATAAGCAAGCCAATAAGCAGGCTAATACTAGCCTACTAGTAATACTAGTAATAATTAGAAGAAGAATAATGATAATTGGCTAATTAATATAATATAATATAAATATAATAATGATTATTATATAATTGATCACTGTCCACTGGACAGAATGGTTCTTAAGCCCCCCTAAATAATTCAATATTTTTTGTATTAGTAATAATAATAGGCTAAATAATAATATAAGATATGCCTTAAGATAAGATATGCCTTTATTCGTCCCTCAGTGGGGAAAATTTGCAATATAAGTACATAGTACATAGTACATAGTATATAGTACTGTACTGTACTGTACTGTACTTGTGTACATTTAATGGTGGCCTAAAATAATTGAGAACATTTTAGGGGGGCTTCATGACCCCTTGAAGGTCTGCTTGTCCGGCTCGACGGTAAGCCGAGAATTCCTCCATTTCCATCAGGAGGCGTTCCAAGGAATACCTGGAACGCCATCTGTAGTAGATGCCCGAGCAGCCACCTAGGTCTGTCTGACCCCGGTTAACTCCTCCAGTTCCTCCAGGCGTTCCCCAGCCAGATGTGAGACACGGACCCCCGTCCGCTGGCGTTGTCACATGCAGAGGCTCTTCTCCAGCTTCTCCAGCGTTTCGGTCACTTCTTGCACTTTCAGCTTCAGCTGCCTCTTCTTCAGTCCGTTTCGGTGCTGTGCGTCCAGAAGAGCCTTTGCCTGCTCCCTGAGAAGACTCTCGTGCTCCAGCTCCTTGCTTTGAAGCTCCTGGAGCAGCTTGCCGTGCTTCATAGACACCTCCTCCAGCTCGTCCTCCAGTGCCTTCAGGCGAGCCTCGCTGGCCTCCCTCAAGGCCTTGTCTTCGTTGTGTTTCTCCAGCTGCTTGTGGAGCTCCTGCAGCTTCCTCTTCTCCTGCTGGAGGTTCTCCTGCGGACACGACGGCTGCTTATGAGCGGAGGACAGCTGGCGCACCACGCCCTGGCACATCAGCGTCGTCAGATGTTTCTCCAGAAGGCATATCTCATCCATGTGGGCTTGGTAAAAGTCCGAACTCAGCTTGAGAGCATGTCGAAAAGCGCCGTCATGTTCCTTCTTCAGCGTCTCCAGCCGTATTTGCATCCGGGTGTCCAAAATGTTGATTTCTGCCTCTAGCTTTTTTTCAGACGCCTCAATCATGGGGAGGATCTCAGCGTTGTGTTTGGCCTCCAGCTCCACCGTCCTCCAGTCGTGAGGGACCTGGACTTCCACCACCTCGGACGCCTGGTTAAACTTCAGCTCTTCGATGTGGTTTTGGCCGAGGAGCTCCTTCTCGCTCAGGTCCACTTGGAGGCAGCGGATATCATTGAGAGCGCTCTGCTCCATCTCAAAACGCTTGTTGTCATTGACGGTGGAGAAGCCCGCCCTGTCGAGCTTCAGCTGAGAGATGTTGCTGTGACACTCCGACTCCAGGTGCCGGACCTTCTGCTGATACTTGGCCACCTTCACCCGGTGAAGCATCTTGGCCTCGTCTCGGACGATGCTGCCCTCCCTCAGCTTGTCCTTCACATCCTGGAGCTTCTGCTTGGAGATCTCCCAGAAGGCTTTGACCTGGTCCCTCATGAGCTGGAAGCTCTTCTTCTCCTCCTGGATGCGGGTCAGCTCCTCCGTCATTTTAGTGATGCGCTCCATCAGTTGCTCCTCCGTCATCTCGGTTAACGGCAGGTTCTCGTTGACTTCAGCCTTTCCTTTGCCTTTCCCTTTTCCTTTGGCCTTCCCTTTCCCAGCCATCTTGTTGGCGGGGAGGTCCTGGATGTGCTTTTGACGATGGGGGCAAAACACTAGCCTTGCGGTTGGCTAATTCGGCGGTCATCGAGGAGGTCGGTTGTGCTTACAAAGAGTGAAACTTTGTCCGATGATGCGTCCTTAAAAGCATCATAGACCACATGGTGACATGTAGACACGTGTGTGATGTCAGAAGAGCGTCACAAAGACCTTGATGTTGCGTTGGACTGTCAACTCTGCATGGGGAACTGTTGGAACATGAAACTCTGAAGTTTGGGAGAGGCAAACACAACAAACATAACAGATTAGCTCAATCCGTCACACGGCCGAAATAGGAAATATGTTAACCTGACGTTGACGTTCTCATTTTACACGTATTTACTTGTCTTCATGTTCATTTATTATTTTCTCATGATTTTTTAATATCTTAAGGCATTTTGTCCATTTTATTTGATTTTTTAAATGTATGATAAATTGGATGAATAATGTTGTATTTATTTATTTAAAATATTATTTATTTATATAAAATAAAACCACACATGTGAAAAATAGATTTTAAATAGATCAAATAAAATACAAATACAGACACTAAATATGGTAATCATAAATAACTACCAAATCATAAAGAACTACCAGGGAGGAATAAAATAAAAAGGAAAAAAATAAAATCATCTAAAGAACTGTAACAAATTGGTCATATAAAATCATAAACTGAAAACAGAGACAGTAAATAAAATCATAAATGCCTTAAAATCATTAGAAAATAGGCTAAAATTAAAACCACACAAGTGAAAAATAGAAATTTTAAATAGATCAAATTAAATACAAATACAGACACTAAATATGGTAATCATAAATAACTACCAAATCATAAAAAAACTACCAGGGAGGAATAAAATAAAAAGGAAAAAAATAAAATAAAGAACTGTAACAAATTGGTCAAATAAATCATAAACTGAAAATAGACAATAAATAAAATCATAAATGCCTTAAAATCTTTAGAAAATAGGCTAAAAATAAAACCATTCATGTGAAAAATATAAATTTTAAATAGATCAAATAGAATAATTAAATTAAATTAAATAAATTAAATACAATAATGGTATAAACCATTACCATTACCATATTTAGTGTCTGTATTTGTATTTTATTTGATCTATGTAAAATCTTTATTTTTCACATGTAGGGTTTTATTTTTAGCCTATTTTCTAATGATTTTAAGGCATTTATGATTTTATTTACCTGTCGCTATTTTCAGTGTATGATTTATTTGACCAATTTGTTACAGTTCTTTAGATTATTTTATTTTTTTCCTTTTTATTTTATTCCCTGGTAGTTATTTATGATTTTATGTTATTTACTTTATTTCCATTTTATTGATTTGATCTAGTTTTTAAAATCTTTTGGTTTTTTGCATTTGTTTCTTTATTTTAGTCGATTCTGTAATGATTTTATGGACTTAATTTGTATCTTATTTTCAAATAATATTTTTAATGTCTTGATGACTTAGTAATGTATATTTGAAGTGTATTTCTTGTTTTAAGTTTTAATTTTTATTTTCATTTATTCATTTTGTTCATTTATTTTTATTATTTCATCCGTTTTTTTAATCTATTTTCTTACATTATTTAATTTCTAATGATTTTAATCGTTTTTTATTGGCAGATTACTTGTAATTTTTTTAATGTTCATTTATCCATTTTGTTTTATTTATTTTCCTTTATTGCATGTATTTTCATTTTATTTATTGTCTCTATTTTTTTAACCAATATTTTTTGTCTATTTTACTAATGATTTGATTTTATTATTACTGGCTGATTTGTGAGGTAGTAAGGTATAAACATTTTATTTCCTGTATTTACTGTTCACTGTTATTTTTACGTCTCACAGCAACTACGGTGCGTTCACGTACCACCAAGAAAGTGTAAAAAAACTCAGTTGTAGATTATCACCAATTTATCAAGGATTGTCGAGTTATGGTGAATAAGAAACCCAAAAGATACGATTGCTGACTCGTGTGACACGCTGACTAGCGTGATTGACGTCAAGTTGAACATCGTCACAGACAGAATGATTGACAGGCGGAGGAAAAAACAGGGTTAGGGTCAGGGTAAGAAGAATCCATCCGTTTTAAAGCGATGTGTGACCACAGGTGAGCTTTCACGCTCAGCTGGCAACAAGTGGAGACTTGCCCTCCCGTTCCGAGGGATCCACCTAAGCTGACATTTCGGAATGTGTCGGCATGTCGAGCGTGAAATCCAAACAATGCCGTCGGCTCCGCGCTTGGAAGAGCTCTTAGCTTTTGGGAACAGTAACATTGGTAGCAGCAGTGGTGGTGGTAGTAGTAGTAGTAGTAGTTGAAGTTGTGTATTATCGTTAAGTGTATTATCTTATTATCTCAGAAGACAAAAATAAAATAGGGGGGGGGTTGAAGATCCCCTAAAATAGACCTAATGATGCCACTGATGCTCACTTCTTTTGGTTTTCAGCTGAAAGCTCATCTCTCAAGCCCAACCTAAAATGTTCTTGTGGCCCCCTAAATTATTTTATACATTGGCCCCCCTGACAACCCCCTGAAATAGGGGTTAATAGGCTAATTAATAATGTAATAATAATAATAATAATAATGATTATTATTAGAACATTTTAGGGTGGCTTCAGCCCCCCTAAAATATTCTTTAATTCCCCCTAAATAATTGTATATTTTTTTATTGATTTTAAAAAAAGTTTTTATTTATTTACTTTTTTTTCACAAAAAAAATCTCTGATAAATTTCATATAATAGGGCAAAAGCAGGCTAAAACTAGCCTACTAGTAGTATTAATAATCAGAATAATAATAGTGGTGATAGTAATAATAATAGGCTAATGAATAATATAATAATGATTATGACTGGACAGAATGGTGGGAAGGTTATATCTCGGTTCTTGTTCCTTATTTGTTTTTTGATCATTCATTCATATTCATTCATATCCTGTGCAGGTTATCTGCAGGCGCCGTGTGAGAACCCGGGGGTGGAGCAGCTCCTGCGAGGTCAGACTGCTGATTGAGCATGAATGTTTTGGTTTGTCAGAGTACGGAAGACGAGCCAGTTGAATTTTTGGGGGTTTTGAACTTTGGACAAAATAGCGAAACCCAAACATTTGTCAATGACGCCAAATATTTGCTGTAGTTTTCTCTTTCCTTTTCTCTCTACGGCTCCTCGCTGTAAACATATCGGACTCATATTTTGTCTGGCGTGGCGTCCGTGTTGTTTTCACTCAATGTGAACAGGATGCAGCCACGAGCAAACAAGGCCTTGACAATGATACCGTGTTGGCCTCCTTCCTGATTTCTTCTTTTTTGGCATCTTTGTCACACTTTAATGTTTAGGATCATCGCATAAAATGCAGTTTTTGAATCATACTTTTTATTATTAAAGGACAAAAACATCCCAAGCTTCCCTGTTAAAACATAACTTAAGTGACATAAATTAAGATGTATCGGTGTAGGAAAGGTAAGAAAGCCATTTCTAAAGCTTTGGGACTCCAGCCAACCACAGTGAGAGCCATTCTCCACAAATGGAACAGTGGTGAACCTTCTCAAAACCGACCAAAATGACCCCAAGAGGGTTAGGGTTAAGAACCCACAACAACATTCAAAGAAGTGCATCAAGGCTCAACATCAAGGTTGGTCTTCGTTTTTTTGTCCACAGATGATGGACAGACTGACACATGTGGGCGGGGCATTCCATCAATGTTTGATGCGGCGTCTGACGATTCACCGCCAATTCTTTCCTAAGCAGGTAAACCAAACAATAGCGAGTATATCAGCTGGGGTAGGCTCCAGATATTTCTGTGTTTCCTCAGTCATTATGGAGTCGCTGAAAAATATATATTTGTTGAACAAAAATCGACACTTTCATTATTTATGTTATTATTCATTTACATTGTTTATTTGTTTTACCAATCTCATCTATTTACTTTTTTTAATTTATTTTTTTACTTCATTATTTACGATCTTAAAATATATATACATATTTTTTTCTTTTTTTTTTTATTTCTTAATTTTAATTTCTAAGCAGTACTTCCAAGAATTCGTCAAAGAAGGGAGCACCCCTTCCCAAGTTAGTTACAAAGGCCAACTGATGTCGGAGTACTAGTACACGTCCATTTGGCCCATTTCACGTAGCGACTTGATGACAAAGGATGCTGACTCGGGGTAAACGGCTCTTTTAATGCCGGCGGCCTCTGGGCTCAGTCGGGGGTGGAGCCATGTGGGGTGGCGTCGGGTGGGTGAGGACACTGCGGGATGCAAAGCGAGCGCCTGTAAAGAAGCAAATTGTGCATGCAACGCCTAACCTGCTGCTGCCTTTCGATGGCAAACAGCAGCAGTCATGCAAACGAGTAGGGAAGTACTCCATCTTCTCTTGTACTTCTACATACGTATCCTGTATTTATTCTCATCATTCATTCATCATCACACATACCGCTGGTGGGTATCGAGCCGATGATCTTCCAGTTCCAAAAAACCCTTCACGCAATTTCAGCTTATTTACAAGAATGTTCAAATGCTAAAGTTACCATGTTAGCATTTTAATATTAGCATTCTGGTTTTAGACACATATAAACACTTAGCACTATCTTGCTAGGTGTTAACATTAGCATGTTAGCATTCTAAAATTAGCCTAATAGCATTTTTAGCTATTTTCGTTGGTAGACAACTATGCTAGGTGTTGGCATGTTTACGTCAGCACGCTAGCATTGCTAGCATTGTACTGGAAAACGGGGGGAAAAATGTTCAAATGTTAAATTGCATTGCTGCATTGTTGCTAACATTAGCATATTAAAGTTTCTTGCTATTTTCATGGGGAGACACATACGGTATTAATGTACACTTACTGTACCACTATCCTACTGAATGTTAGCATTGCTAGCATGCTAATATTAGGATAGTGGCATTTTTAGACATTACACATTAATCCATTTTCATCAGTAGACACGGTTATGCTAGGTGTTGGCATGTTAACATTAGCATATTATACTATAAACCGCTATATTATATTATTATACAACTATATTGGACTTTTTATACATTTTTAGCATTTTCATAGGTAGGCACGGCTGCATGGTGGACGAGTGGTTAGCGCGCAGCTAGGAGACCCGAGTTCGATTCCAACCTTGGCTATCTCTGTGTGGAGTTTGCATGTTCTCCCCAAAAACATGCATGCTTGGTTAATTAGTGACTCCAAATTGTCCATAGGTATGAATGTGAGTGTGAATGGTTGTTTGTCTATATGTGCCCTGGGATTGGCTGGCCACCAGTCCAGGGTGTATCCCGCCTCTCGCCTGAAGACAGCAGGGATAGGCTCCAGCATGGCCGCGACCCTCGTGAGGATAAGTGGTAGAAAATGAATGAATGAATAAGTAGGCACTTAGCGCTATTATGCTAGGTGTTAGCATGCTAATGTTTCCATGTTAGCATTGTTAGCATTATTTAAGTCATTCATAGTCTTCCATGGTATGTTTTTATACCAGGAACAAGGAATCTAATAAAATTAAAAATATAATAAATAAATAATAATAAAATAAATGCAGGAGTATTATATCTGTTGTAAATGACAATATGATTTTTTTTCTCGTGATTACTTGTATTGAATTTTGGTGTGTGTGTTATGCTGGTTGTTGCAGGCCCAGCATTGATGCAACATAAGTGCACTTGCTCTGGAGTGCAGAATGAAAGTAGTGTCGTGTTGCCATCATGTATTCTTTTCACGGTGCCATCTGGTGACACGCACTCCTCCATCCATGCATCCCTTCATCCATTGCCCCCCCCACCCCCACATGTTTCAAACAAAGAAGCTGGTGAGTGTGCAGATGCGAGGGTGCCTGGAATGTTTGGTGTCGTTTGTGTCCGGCTCCAACAATGACAACATTGACGCCATCGCTGTTGTTTCTCTTGGTCGCGCTGTATCACATCAGGTTGGCATCGACTCCACGGTGCCAATCCAGTATTGCATTTATCGTCCTTTTGTTGTGGCCATGCGAGAGGAGGCTGATTCAGTGCCCTACTTGACCCCAACTGGACCGCTGGTATTCACTCTTGCGTAACGCAGCACCGCGTGGGACACATTTCAACGCCCGCTGAGCTTCATTTTCCACATTACTGGCCGGGGGGGGGCAGTTTCCAATCAACATTTGCAATAAAAGTTGTAGATATTGGATGGAGGTATAAAATGCATAGCGACTCACCACAAACTACCACAACTTACTGCATAGCTTTTCGCCTGGTCATCAGGCTAAAAATGTCATTTATAACAAGAAAAAATTTATTTTCGGACTATAAGTCACACTTTCTTTCATAGGTTGGCTGTTCCTGCGACTTGTACTCCAGAGCGACTTATAAATGAAAAAAATAAAAAAATTATATATATATATATATATATATATATATATATACACAGTAATCTCATAGAGAGCCACAAAATTATAATAATGAATATACCTAATTATGCATTTTTGGCCTTGTGTGACTTATACTTATACTACTTATAGTCCAGAAAATACAGTATATATATACATTTTACAAGAATAATCTTATAATTTCTAGTCCAAGAATTTTTTTTTTATAAAAATTATTTGAGATATTTGGAAAAAAAATATGCAGTAGTTTTACAAAAGTAAAATCCAAATATTAAAAGAAAAAAGCTAGTTTTCCTATAATAATGCCAAAATATGATGAGGAAAAATTGTCATTTTTAGAAATGTAGAGTTCAGATATTAAAGAAAAAAGTCAAAATATTATGAGCAAACAAAACAACAAAACAAAACTGTTGTTTTTGGGAAATTATTTTTGGGAAAGTTATAATATGAGGGGAATAAAGAACACTGAAATAGCTGCAAAATTA
The DNA here is from genome assembly GCF_037039965.1 of Doryrhamphus excisus. Lineage (NCBI taxonomy): Eukaryota > Metazoa > Chordata > Actinopteri > Syngnathiformes > Syngnathidae > Doryrhamphus > Doryrhamphus excisus. Next base: position 17,204,519 of record NC_136375.1, on the reverse strand, counting down.
GAAAAAAACTGAAATGGAAAAAAATGCATTTTACAAAAATAAAGTCAAAACATTATGAGAAAAAAACTCATAACATTAGGAGGGAAAAATATTTTTTGTAGTATAGACATGAAATATTAAAAAAAATAATATGAGGAACAAAAAAATAATTGTCATTTTTTGAAAATTAGGGTGGGGGGAAAGTCAGAATGTAGGAATAAATTGAAAATATTGTAGGAATAAAGTCATAATATTACACAAAAGAAAAAAATTTACAAAAATTACAAAAAAAGTTGAAATGTTTGGAAAATAAAAAAGTAAATTGACAGCAAGAATGGGGGAAAAGAGCAAAAAGGGAAGTTGATATGAATAAATAGTCACCTACGTACACATTTAACACCAAGAAATAGCCGCTTCGCTTCTTTTTACACTTGTACAGCAACTAAGAATGCTTGAATGTTTTATGAACCGGGAAGGCTACCTCATTGGTTCCAGTGCACCCTGCACTATTTTTCTCAGATAATCATCTCTGCTGAATGGTCTTCTGCTCCTGTCCTGGTGTTACTTCAAAGCATTAAAAAGAGTGAGGTGGGGGCGGGGGGTGGGGGGGTTGACCCGGCTTGACCTAACTTGACCCGGCACGGTTTCATGTTTGCTGCTCCAATCCTTCTTTGTGACAAGGCAGGCGGGATCGAGGAGCACCGAGCACTAATCACAGGTCACCGTGTCAACAATGAGGTCCTGTCCCATAATAATTTGTCTTAATTACATTGCGGTATCCCAGACTCTAATCACCACCAAAGTCCCACCCCCTGATATTCATTTGACATTCATTTTAGTAATCTTAATGTTTTTAATGCAAGTTAGCGCACCATTTTTAGCCAAGAAGGACTCCAAAGGGTATGAGATAATATTTAGTACATTGAAAAAAAGGGTGATATTTTGAGCACAATGTTGGAAATTTACAAGAAAAAATGTTATAAATTGATGAGGTATAAAGCTGTACATTTATGAGAAAAATCTAACATTGCGAGAATAAAGTTGTCTATTTACAGGAAAAAAGGTATCAATTTACCAGAATAAATGTGTGAATTCACGAGAAAAATATTATGAGAACAAAGTTGTACATTTCCAAGATAAAAAGTTGTACATTTATGAAAGCAAAGTTTACAAGATTTACAAAAAAGTTTTAAATTACAAGAAAATTTTTGTAAATTTACGTGAATACATTTGTGAATCTACAAGAAAGACTGTCAAAATATTATGAAAATAATGTTGCTAAATCTATGAGAAAAAAGTTGCAAATTTACAAGAAAAAAAAGTCGTATATTTACAAGAAAAACAGTCATTAAATTACGACGATAAAAAGTTGTACATTTATGAAAGCAAAGTTTACAAGATTTATGAAAAAAAGTTTAAAATTACAAGAAAAAAATTGTAAATTTACGTGAATACATTTGTGAATTCACAAGAAAGACTGTCAAAATACTACGAGAATAATGTTGCAAAATCTATGAGGAAAAAAGTTGCAAATTTACAAGAAAAAAAAGTCGTATACTTACGAGAATAACAGTCATTAAATTATGACGATAATAAGTTGTACATTTATGAAAGCAAAGTTTACAAGATTTATGGAAAAAAAGTTTAAAATTACAAGAAAAATGTTCTAAATTTACGTGAATAAATTTGTAAATTTACGAGAAAGACTGAGAAATCACTGTTTTTTTTTAATACGGCATTTATACTCCATCATAAGAGGGAGTATCTGGCACTGCATAAAAAATACTTAGTTGAGGTTGCACTGTGATACTTCATCCCTGTCATATGCAGTTCTTGACGCGCCTTTGTGATTTGTTCCAAGCTGGGTCTGTTTTTAAAAATGATGTCAGTATCATAAAAGCTGCTGGGAATTCTTCGTGTAAAAATAAGCTGCCCCAACATTACAATACTTTTTCTGGCCCGGCTTTTAATATCTTTTTTTTTTTAAACGTCCCACACGCCGTCTTGGAGCCCAGTGGGATACTTCCGTCCAGTCCTGCTGGGACAGGAATGATAGGCAGCCGTGGACCGTACCAAAGCTGCTTGCATTGGAGGGGGCGTTGAGCTGAACGTTTACCACAAATGTTGTCCACAGCGACGCCCAATACTGACACAAATGTCCCGTAATAGTGTTTTTGAATGATTGACTGTAATAATAAGTGACATTTTGGGCTTAATTACCATTTTAAAGTGAGTATTAGCTCGCCCGATCATAAAGTCACCCCCCCAGCTCCTCCAAGCACCGCCTCGCTCCACACTCCTGTATCCCGGCTGGGGCGCTCGAGCTGGGGCAGAATAGTGGCGCGTGTCGACCTGGTAACGTCTCTTTCGTCGAAGTCTCTAAACTTTTTTCCTAGCATCACGGATACATTTTTTCCTCTTGTTGGTTAAATCAACATACTTTATGAAACACCGTTTTGTCTGGATTATCTAAAGGAAGGAAGGAATCCTTACTCAAAGGTGAGTATTGTTGCTTTTTTTTTATCCCAGCGGACTCTTGCTAGCTCTGACGTCACGTTGATGATAACACGCTTAAAATACGTCCACTTTTTCAATGAATGAATTAATGTGTTTTTTCTGAATTGTAGTTGCTTTAAATGAACTGTTTTTACCAAGCCGTGTCGGGACAAGTAACTTGACGATGCTGCCAGTTTGATGTAACAGGGAATGTTGCCATGGAATTCCAGCTAGCGACGTTTGCCATTTTTTTACTAGTTAGCTGAGGAATGTAAAGTTTCAACTCCATGAATTTCATTTTTGATTGTATTTGTTGCAAGTTTAAAAACAAGGTGTTCTCTTGTTACAACCCTACATTCTTTAGAGTAGTGCTAATTTCCTCCCGTGTTGTTGTTGTGTAATTAGAAAGCAGAGCGTTACATTCATGCTATGAGACGGAGCATCTATTACAAAATCATGATGACGTCATTCCTGATACACTTGCCAAATGTTTGAGTAGAATTTGTGTACTTACGTCATCCTTTTAGGGACGTTTGCACGAGGGCTCCTCTGGTTTTTAATGGCTATCTGCTAGGGGGTGTCACAAGATCTCGCGAGATTGTCATTCAGAAAAAAAATATTGCTCTTGGTCAATAAGCATGGGAAGATCATTATGACGTATATATTAGGGTCACATTAAAAAAATAGATATGAGCTTTCAAGAATCTAGCCATTTTTGTCTTTAATACTTTTTTTGTGAATATATGACTTTATTCTCTTTTTTTCTCGTAAATGTGTGACTATTTTTTCATGCATTCATGAGAAAAAGGTTGTACACTTATGAGAATAAAGTTGAACATTTATGAAAAAGTCATACGTTTTCATGAAAAAGTGGTTTATTCCAGAAAACTCATAAGTTTACAAATATAAGGGGGTAAGCTAATAAAGTTGTAAATTTATGAGAAAGAAAAATAATAAATTAACAAGAAATAACGTCGCAAATTTATGAAAAAAGTTGGACATTTTCAAGAAAAAAGTTGTTTATTCAGGAAATCTCATATTTTTTTCTCATAAATTTCAGAGAATACGGTCGTAAACTGTCTCAGGCAATGCATGCTATGACGGAGTATTGAAATAATCTGAGATTTCGAAGTCATAAATTTGCAAGAAAATAAATAAAGAAATAAAGTCGCAAATGTGTGGAAAAAAGTTGTACATTTTCAAGAAAAAAGTTGTTTATTCAGGAAATCTCATATTTTTTTCCCCATAAATTTCCGAGAATAAGGTCGTAAACTTATTATATATAAAAAAGTCTTATAAAAAAGTTGAAAATGTGTGGGATAAAAAGTTGTAAATTTTCAAGAAAAAAAGTTGTTTATTCTGGAAAAAGGAAGAGAGTTCACTCTGTGCATTGGTTTCAGCACCTTGCCGCATTTGTTTTGTAGAACATGATATGAATGGAGTGAGCCCTCTTCTTAGTCATACAATGTCTTCGTCTCGGTGGGTGTAGGCGGGGCCTCGAGCATACACACAGAGTGTAACATAGTAGAAATGAAATGAGTCGATTACTTATATATATAGATATTTGTCCCTCTTAAAAGTAATGTTGTAAACCCAATCTTGTGACACCCCTACAAAATACCAATAATGTAAGAACTTGATGCGGTCAAAGTAGTGATAAATATAAAAAAAAAATTCCCCACCAATGAAAAATGTAACGAAATGAAGATGTAGAAAGGTATCCATTGTTTGTCCCTGGGGGCGCGGGAATGCGTGGGTCTGAACTGTTACTAACACATCAGGCGTCAAGTCATAATGAAGTCATAAATAATGTTTTTTTTAACATTGGCGCTTCACTGTGTTGCACAATAAGCGCCCAACGCCGCGGTACACATCCACAAATCAAGAGGGAAAATCTTTTCTGTCGGTTTGATGTCAATCAGATGATCCGCGTGGCGCATGGCGAAAAGCTGAAGCGTAAAAAGAGGCTTTGCTGGTGTGTGGCAGAGCAAATAGTGCAAGGTATTGTCTGGGAAGGAAGGCGGCTGTTTGAGTAGGAAACAAGCAGGAAACGTGTGGACAAAGATGACTCAGATGAGTGTCGGAATGCGGGATGGACCCCCCAACCCCCCTACCCCCTCCTCATTGCAAGTAGTTGATTTACCTTCATGTTCTTCCACGTTCAGGATGGGACTATCCGTCACGTGTAGTATTTGGTGGCTGAGGGAGCGGATGTTTACTACATTCTACATCAGAAACCCACTACTCATAGTAGTAATACTAGTAGTAGTAGTACTAGTAGCCTCAGGACTGACTTTGGCTGATTAACTCTGAACTCTGAAGTGTAATCTACTTTTTAATCGGACCACGACGCATCCTCAAAATATGTTTTCATTTAATTTAAAGGGGTCACTTTTTGGGGAATTTTGTAAAAGAAGTTTGGGTAGTGTTTTAAATCACGAAAATACGGCTAGATACTACAACTATTACATGTTATCATCAGTGTACATGTTAATGCATGATCACAGCATGGATATCTTGTATTTTATCCTGTAGTTTTGGCTTTCTTATCTCATTGTTTTTTTTCTTTCAACTCAACTCCAGAACATATTTATATCAACATGCATAAGCATGAGTCTTATAAATAAATAAATGGCATAATTTCTCTCATTATGTCCGCTAAATTTGGTAATAGAAGTATAAAAGTGACTATAGGGGTGTTATTTCATGTCTACAGGGCTCTATTCAAGTTAGAAGGTCGTAAACAGGTTGTCAGGTGCTTTGAAAACCAAAATATTACATTAATAATATTAATGTTCCATTCTGACATTTTAGTGTTTATTGACTTATTTGAATGTGCCTTTTAGTCATCTTTCTCCTTGGTATATGCACATTGCATGGTTAGAAGTGAAATATCTGATTTGGAGGTCTTTTAATATTTAATGTTACTGGATTCATTATTAATGTGCATGCAGTTCTTCCCCATTTCCTTGACAAAACGCTTCAATAAATTCTTGAATAAAAGTGTACAATAAACAAATGAAGACATCAATAAATACATATAAAATAAAAATGACTTCAACAAAAGTGTTAAAACTGATCAAAATAAAAAAGTGTAAAACAATAATAAAAATATATTATAATAAAAGTCAGTAAAATAAAAAGTGTAAAAATTATTTTAAAAATGTCAAACAAAATGTGTAAAAAAAAACAAAATGTAAAAAAAGTAAAATGAATTCAATAAAAAATTAAAATATCACAATCTCAAAGAAAATGAAAAAAATATTTAAATTTTTTTAAATAAGTAAAGTAAGTAAAACACGAAGAAAAATGATGAAAATAACAGCATGAAAAAATACAAATAAAAAAAAAATTGTAAAAAAATAATAAAAATCCAAATGACATAAAAGTAAACAAAACAAATAAATGAATTAACAAAATCACTTAATTGAAAATGTAAAAAAATAAAATGACTTGACTAAAACATAAAAAATACGAAGGAAAATTACTTAAATAACATCAGAATTAAGAAGAATAAAAAAAACAATTAAACATTTCTTAAAATTGTAAAAGATAAAAATGGCTGAAAGTGTAAAAAAAAAAAAAATCTTAAAAACTAATAAAAATAAAAATGACTTAAGTGGGTTCCAGGTTGAGACCCTTAGAAAACCCCTGTGCTTTCAAGAAAGTGGGTCACCTCTTCCTACATTTGTCTCTCTGTACCCCCCCCCCCTTCTGTTTCCTTGCATTGTGTTTTTTCCTCTACTTGTTTGGCTTCTTTAGGCACGTTTTCATGGAGCTGGAGCCGTCTCACCTCTCTGCGGGTATCGCACAACCGAGCTCGCACACATTCTTCTGTTGGCAGCTGCCCCGCGTTTCCCCTCGGGTTTGTTCGGCATGATAATTGAACAAGCTATTTCCAGCGGTTTGCGTTGTAGCTTTTAGCCTTCAACCGGCCGTCGTGATTGCTTGATAGATTTCACACACCAAGCAGATGCTGGCTGGTACACATTCCGCCCGGCTTTAAACATGATCATATTTTTCATTTGCACATTTCAGTCCAGGTAAAAAAGTGCAAGAGGAAGGAATCAAGGCAAGATCAGCCGCAAAGCACCCGTAAGGAGGCAAGCTTGAATCAAAACAACCGGGTTGGGGTTTGCTCTAATTGCAACTCCTGCGCTAACCCTCTGCTTAAAGGCTGCGTGCTCTATTTCCAGCATACGTAATGGCCGGTTTGACGTCTCTGCGGTGTGTTGCTCCTGTGGAATTACTCATGCACGATTCAGGCTCCTGCGCCGGGTTGGGAGCCTCTGCTGACTCTGTTCTAACATGTCTGCAGCTTGTGTGTGTCTGTGTGTGTGTGTTTGTCGTTCGCTCTAGTCCAAAACCACATGGACGCCAGCTACACACACAGTGTTTATCACTTGGATCTAACAAATGAAGGTATGTTACTTTATTTGCTCATGAAAAGACTTGTACACATACACAGATGTTTAGCTATTGTTAGCTCAACCGTTGTTACAATGTAGTGATACACATTGTAGTAACCGTACCGTGACGATGACTGATACGATGACACAACCTCCACTCCCTCTTTTTGTAAGGGCCATGAACATTCTTTAGAACCATTTTAAAAATGTCATTTAACAAGGATGAAAAAAAATGGAACCCTCGCCGCTTTTTTCCACCACTTTTTCCTCATGTGATATGAAATGCTAAGTATGTGTGACAAAGTATGTCACAAAATAGACGGTGTGGACATTGAAAGGGTGAACAAAAATACATTTCTGGGGATCACAATAGATGAAAATATGAGCTGGAAACCGCATATTACAAATATACAACATAAGGTGGCCAGAAATATTTCAGTATTGAACAAAGCAAAATTTGTTCTCAATGAGAAATCACTGTGTGTAGCAAAGCGCAGCAACACTAGCACAGCCAAGTACGCTACATGTAAATGAAATGTTAAAAATGTCAGTGGAATCGTTACAAGCTGAAAAGACAAACAGGAAGCCATTGTTGCTTGTACACACATGCCTGCTTCAAACATCATACAACAATGGCTGTAAAAAGATTGTAAAGGGGAGAGCACTAAAACTGTAACGGTGACTAGCAGGGAGATTTGGTAACGGTATTGGTTTTATTTCATTTGAACATGCATCAGATTCCAATTGAGTGCATCCCATAATCAGTTCCCAGTTCCACATCTCCAAAAGGAGTAGGAAGAAGCAAAGCAATCAGTAACTCTTACATTTGTTCACTTCCTGCTTTCCATAATACAGTTTAAGTTTTTTTTTGTTTTTTTTTTAAATAATGCACCACGTACCGAAGTACTCGGTGATATGATCATCCAATGCCTTAATGGGTACCATAGTAAGTGTCAATATAGTGATATATATAGCACATCATGACTGGTTCAAGACTCTTCATCCTTGGATTTAGCAAACATCAACTGCTTGTATTGTTTCTTGAATTGGCTCATCGTTGTGCATTGTTTGTCTTCCTTACTCAATCCATTCCATAGTTTGATTCCACATACTGAAATGCTATGGCTAGCATAACGTAGTCCTAGCATAGAAGTGTTTCAAATGTACTTCTTCCCTGAGATCATATTTCTCCTCTCTTGTAGAGAAGTATTGGATGACATTTTTAGCTAATTGCTTATTTTTAGCCTTATGCATTATTTTAGCTGTTTGAAGATGAACTATATCAGCAAGTTGAAGTATTTGCCATTTTAGAAATAAGGAGTTAGTATGTTCTCTGTAGGCGGCATTATGAATTATCCTTACTGACCTTTTTTGCAGTACATTTAGCCGGTGAAGATTGCTTTTACAGTTATTAGCCCATATTTCCACACAATAAGTAAGATATGGTAGAACCAGAAAGCAATAAAGATTGTGGAATGATTTCTGATTGAGAACAAATTTTGCTTTGTTCAATACTGAAATATTTCTGGCCATCAACTTTGAATAAGTACGTTATATATTGTCTGTAATTATATTGTAGATTGTTGGATTTTTTTGAAAGCTAACTCTGAATTTGCCAAAATGACACTTATAGTTCATGGCGTCGCCTATGACGGGCTTGCTCTTGCACTCAGGTAAACAAACATAGCGACGTACGAGACAGAGGATTTTTGCAGTGATTATAGCCAATATTTGAGCGAGGTGTCAATAGTTTTCGAGGAGGGAGAAACATTTGGAGGTGAACTAGAGAACCTGCAGAACATGGACTTAAGCATTAAGACATGGAGATGAGGACTGTTGCTATGGTAGGATCATGTTCAGAAGCAGGGTTTCCGCTAGGATAGGGTTAGGGTTAGGGTTAGGGTTAGGGTTAGGGTTAGGGTTAGGGTTAGGGTTAGGGTTAGGGTTGGGTGGTGATGGGCTGCATGGGACTGCCGCAGCTGAGTAGTGCTGTTGCTGTATCTGCAAGTTTTTTTCCCACTGTTATTTATTTAACATACTCATTTAACGTTTTGGGGCTGCACGGCGGTCAAGTGGTTAGCGTGCAGACCTCACAGCTAGGAGATCCGAGTTCAAGCCCACCTTCGGCCATCTCTGTGTGGAGTTTGCATGTTCTCCCCGTGCATGCGTGGGTTTTCCCCGGGTACTCCGGTTTCCTCCCACATTCCAAAAACATGCTAGGTTAATTAGCCACTCCAAATTGTCCATAGGTATGAATGTGAGTGTGAATGGTTGTTTGTCTATTTGTGCCCTGTGATTGGCTGGCCACCAGTCCAGGGTGTACCCCGCTTCTCGCCCCAATGACAGCTGGGATAGGCTCCAGCACCCTCCGTGCCCCTCGTGAGGACAAGCGGTAGAAAATGGATGAATGTTGAGACTAAGTGTTTTCATGGCCTTTTCAGTCCAGTAGTACTATGTGATTATTAGTACAAAAGTACAACATTTTGTTGTATTTGACACAAACCTCAATCTATTTGACGAAAAGAAAGAAGAGGCGATCTGGTTTATGAGAGTGCCAACATTTAATTGTACTTTAATTCCAACGCTCCTCACTCAGTGTGCTCATTTGTTAGTAAATACAGGTGTCATGTTTGAATAGAACACTTGTAAAAATGCTAGGACGTGAAGCAAATATATCAACTACTCAACATGAGCTGGTGAGCTAACGCTGGAGCGCAAACTACCTGTAGGAGACCCCTGTGATAGCATCGCCTTTTGTTTTGAAGTCAAGCCATACTGTAAGTATTCTAATGATAACCAGAGTGCAAGATTGTTAAGTGACATTTTAAAAGGGAAGTTAGCATGAACTTGATAGCCATGTCTAGCTAGCTAGAGAGGCAGTACAATTGGGTAAAAGATGCCAGAATGAGTGGAATGAGAATGGAGCCTGGGTGATCACACACGCTGGCATTGATCGGCTTGGCTGGTGATAAGCAGTCGTTAATGGGCTACACATTTTTCGTAAAAAAATTTATTTGCACAATATTAAGGAACACAGTGAACGTCTAAACAAAGATGCTAGTTCTTTTCACACTTATTGTGGTCCATATGTGCGTAAATACTAAGTTATATATGTATCTATGTGCATATGCAGTATATACTACATTCATACCAAATATTACTTGACATTGTCTTCAAGTAATTTTTTAAGGTGGGCCAGCTTTTATTAGGATTACATGTAACGGAAACCCCGAGAAGACATTACGTAAACATGATCAAATGATCACTGCACAGAACAGAACTCAGATGGGCATCCATTGTTTTGTTGTCTTGAGCCATCCTCTTTCGGAAAAGAAAACAAATGTACAGTATCACTGGGATTCTATGAACATCCAGCAGCAACACAATCTTTTTGGCCTGGCTACTATTTTGAGGAAAAATATACTGAATCAAGAAGACGATTTACCTTTAGAAGCGTTTGTTTACTCTGCTTTAGCTGTGAGGTGTCACCCTGATGAAATGAGGCTGAAATGTAACTATATAGTTCATTTTTGCAAATGTGCCATTCGCATTAAAACATGTCACGATAATGACAAACATCCGTATTTAAGCGAAGTTGATGAATCGTGTCAGAGACCCTTTAAGTGCTGTCTTAACGCTGAGGGGGATAAAGGGTTTAGAAAGTGGATAGCTTGATGTTCATATGTTCTCCTTGTGTGGTGCTACTTTAGCCAGAAGTGTTTAGCATGAGTGCTTGTGGAGGACCCAGGCAGAAAGCCATGCTGACTGAGTCAGAACTAGCTGAAGTCACATTGTAATATTGTAATGTATTGTAATGCACTGTGTCACACGCAAGACCACAGGAGGAGGGCCCGCGGTTGCTGCCGTGAAATGAAAGGCTGGAACAATTAGTGAGAGGAGGGTAGAGTGCTGGATAATCACATTACCGCCGCGCTAAAAGTGTGATGCAACACGCGTGCCCGTCTAAAAAGAGCACAACAAAGAGCAGCCAACTGAGCTTCCTCCAGCCTTTCAGCCCCAAACAGAGATTCTGTCAACGTGGCAGAGCTCAGAGTCGGTCCTGTCATCAAATCCCACAAAGGGCTTCAGAGGCAGGGCCTCTCTTGCAAAATATGCCGATCCATTTCCAAGTTTTCTCTGACATGAGATGACTTTCCGGGCCCAGGTGCCGCACACAACCGAGGCGCAGAAAGGAAAACTTCCTCTGCTTTGAGATAAAAAGCAGACGGGAACTCCTTTGAGGAGGCTGTCACTGTGCTGAATTCCTGCAGGTACAGTACGTGTCAGCGCTGAGAACCAGGAAAGCAAACGGAGAGCCAGGGTACATGGAGACCGGCGGCGGCATTCAAAGCCTGGACATTAAAAAACAAAAAGAAAGAAAAAGTGCTGCAGTCAGGAGAATTCCTCTTTAACATCTGCTTCTCATTCCGACAATGGGGTCCATTGATTCTGGACGCAGCACTGCTGCGACCGCCGCCCGCAAGCTGCATTCCCTGTTAGCATCCTCCAACTGTCCAAACAGCTACAGTGGGGGAAATAATTATTACACACTTTGCTGGTTTTGCAGGTTTTCTCACTGACAAACAGTACTTCAACAGCGTAGAATTTTACTGATCACTTCAAAGACAGAATATCACCCCAACAACTATAATAAGGAAAATAAGTATTTGACACTGCGGGCCACACTTTGGACACCCTTGAGCTACACAGTCATGCAAAGAACATACCTGGGAGGCTGAATAGGCTGAAGTAACATAACAAGCCAGCGTGCCTAACAAGCAAATTACCAGTAAGCAAGTTCACCGAGCTCCTGATCTCATTGCACATCACTGAATCCAAGCCTAAATATTTAGACGTACAGTATATACAGTAAGTCGCAGAACCGGCCAAGCTATGTAAAAAAAGTGGAACTTGGACTCTGAAAAAAAATTGAGTAATAAGTGTTTGAACTGCCCGCCAAGCGCCACCAGCTCGCTACCAACAGTCCTGTTTACTCAGCTGAAGAGAAAATGCTGCTGAGCCGCCGACAAGCCCTAAATGACAGCGGTCACATGGAGTTAGCGTTAGCCTTGACAGTGACGCTCGGGCCTGCTTCTGCTTCTCCTCCTTTAAAGCCGCTGGCATAGGCCTAGAGGAGGAGATGAGTGTCGGAATATAAACAGGAAAAAGCCTCTTAAGGGGGCGACACTCGGGATGTCGCAGCGTAAACATACTCACGTGTGTGTTGTACTAGCGGAGGGTTCCAAGGATGTTCTTGTGTCGATGCTTTCCATAAATACCTGGCCGTGTGTGGCAGGGTTGTTTTTTTTAGACTTTAAGCCCATGACCTAAGACTTTCTACAAAGATTTTCTCATGATCCTCTGCCTCCTAACATCAAATGGTGAAGATTTGTTTCTACATCAAGCTGGCTACAAATCAATCTGAATTGATGTACTGTATGCTCTGTAACTCCGCATTTATGCCATATATCAGAGGTTCTTAACCTTTTTGACGTCGAGGCCCGATTTTTTTCAGTGGAGAGTGAATATTAAATTTTAACTGTATAGATTTAATTCATTCATTCATTTTCTACCGCTTTTCCTCACAAGGGTCGCTGGGGTTGCTGGAGCCTATCCCAGCTGTCTTGGGGCGAGAGGCGGGGTACACCCTGGACTGGTGGCCAGCCAATCACAGGGCACATATAGACAAACAACCATTGTTGCGTGGGTTTTCTCCGGGTACTCCAGTTTCCTCCCACATTCCAAAAACATGCTAGTAATTGGCCACTCCAAATTGTCCATAGGTATGAATGTGTGTGGGAAAGGTTGTTCTAATAATGCGGCTTCACTGCACCTTGCCAACAAGAAACGATGGAAGTGACATAAATATCATACTTCTCATTAGCCTTATTCCACCACGCCATGACACTGCCCTAAAGTAGTCTCCCATATGGTCATGTGTTACAACTGCATTAGGTGTGCACGTGCCACGGTTTTGTGTACAAGTGAGTGAAGTCCCGAGGAGGCATTGAGTCCAAGGTCAGCAGCGTGCCGCAGCACGTGTGCGTCTGACCCGGTCACGGCTTGTCAGCAGTCTCTGCGCCGTGGCCGGTTGCCCACCGCTTTGTGCGTCCAGTACGCGGCTTTAAAGAGTGCTGATGTACGAGTGTATCCACGCTCACGATGGGCCGTCTCCGTGGTGACAGAGCACACAGCAGGAGCGCTGAAGCGGCTTTATGTCTTGTTTTAAGTGTCCGCAATGATGATGCTTTGCCGCTGTAGCTTTGTTGGCAGAAAGGAAGCAATGCGTTGGTTGGTATTCACAGCTGACTGACCGCGTCCTCTTGCAAGGCTAATTGCTTCTTGCTATGTAACGTGATCCCGCCCGATGCTGCTATCTGCTTTTAATGACAAGGTGCCTGCAAGGTGAATGAATGGCTGCTAACAGGAAGATATGCTGATGTGCTCTGATTGTTCTTCTACATTCTTCTTTTGTCCTCTCTGGGAATGTTCACACTCTCTGTCAGCTCCCAGTGTGTCGGGATTTTTTTCCCTCAAAAGCTTTAAATAACACTATAGCCCAAGGGTGTCCATAATGTGTTTTTTTTATGTAATAGCCTGCGACTAGGCCTGTCAAATGATTAAAAATTTGACGATTAATCACATTTTGTTCATAGTTAACTTAAATAAATACTTTTTATCTATAATAAGTAGGGGAAAGGGCGGTACGGTGGACGAGTGCTTAACGAGCAGACCTCACAGCTAGGAGACCAGGGTTCACTTCCACCCTCGGCCATCTCTGTGTGGAGTTTGCATGTTCTCCCTGTGCATGCGTGGGTTTTCTCCGGGTACTCCGGTTTCCTCCCACATTCCAAAAACTCCAAATTGTCCATAGGTATGAATGTGAGTGTGAATGGTTGTTTGTCTATATGTGCCCTGTGATTGGCTGGCCACCAGTCCATTACCCCGCCCTCCCGACATACATTCCCTTTCTCTTACCCAGTTAAAAAAGTTGTTAGTCATAAAGGTGCTGGTAGAAAAACGGGCTAAATGGTCACATGTTTCCACCTGAATTAGGAAAGATGATTGTATACACAAGCAACATCTGACGCTCTCCGCATTGTGTCTCCACAGTGGCTACGTGCAGCAGGGATCCTCATGCTCGTCCTCTCCACTGCTGCCCGGCCCGCTGAGTCCGTCGGAGCCGCCGCGTCCGCACCACCGGCTGGCAGCTGAAGCACGGCTACGGCCGGCCCGGAGGGGGCCCTGTCCTGTCACCAGCTCACACGAAGATGAACAAAGTGAACTTCCACAACAACAAAACCATGCAAGACCGCCGCTGCGTCTGTGTCTTTCTGCCCAATGACGACACCCTCAATGTCATAGTCAATGTAAGTGTCAGGATGGCCGAGCGGTCTAAGGCGCTGTGTTCAGGTCGCAGTCTCCCCTGGAGGTGTGGGTTGGAATCCTTCTTCTGACACATGATATTTATGACCTTTTCTGTCATGTTCCCACTAGAACACGCTTATGTATTTTAACTATCCGTTCTAACTCTGCCGCACATATAAATAATCCTTTTTACTCTTGCTCTGAATTACCTTGATGAAGAAATACACTATATTTACCAATTATATTATATTATGAGGGAAAAATAATAGCATAAACTAGCATAGAGCTGAAATATTCGAGCATATTCAAGTATAAAGGTTATTTTTGGAAGATTCAAACAAAACAAAAGTAACATTTTTTTATGAGAAAAAAAGTTGTAATTGTTGCCGGCGGTGTACTTTAGACACCCCTGTCCATAGTCCGTGTATGTACTTTATGTCAGGATTGCCGAGCGGTCTAAGGTGCATTACCAATGTTAGCATTGCTAGCATGCTAAAATTAACAGAGCAGCATTTCGAGCCACTTTCATATGTGGACTATTATATAAACAGTTAGCACTATCATGCTAGGTGTTAGCATGCTAACATTAGCATAATTGCATTTTCATCCATTTCTTCCATTTTTATTGCTAGACACTATATATAAACTGTATAATCAGCACTATCATGCTAGGTGTTAGCATGCTAATGTTACCATGTTAACATTAGCATGTTACCATGTTAACATTAGCATAGTAGCAGTTTAGCCTTTTTCCTAGCTAAACACATATATAAAGACTATAAACTCAGTGTCACACTACGTGTTAGCATGGTAACCTTAATAGCAATTTCAGCAATTTTTATCATGAGTTATATAACCACATACCACTATTATGCTTAAGTGTTATCGTGCTACAGGTATTGCATTGCATATTATTATGTTATTAGGCAAAATAATAGCATATACTAACATAGAGCTGAAATATTCAAGCATATTAAAGTATAAAGGTTAATTTTTTGGAAGATTCAAACAAAACAAAATTAACATTGTCAATTGTGAAAAAAAATTGTAATTGTTGCCCGTTGTGTATTTCAGACTCCCCTGTCCATAGTCTGCATATGTACTTGATGTCAGGATGGCCGAGCGGTCTAAGGCGCTATACCAATGTTAGCATTGCTAGCATGCTAACATTAACATAGCAGCATTTTGAGCTACTTTCATATGTGGACTATTATATAAACAGTTAGCACTATCATGCTAGGTGTTAGCATGCTAATGTTACCATGTTAACATTAGCATAGTAGCAGTTTTAGCCTTTTTCCTAGCTAAACACATAGTATATAAAGACTCTAAACACAGTGTCACGCTACGTGTTAGCATGGTAACCTTAATAGCAATTTCAGCCATTTTTATCATGAGTTATACGACTATTATCCTTAAGTGTTATCGTGCTACAGATATTGCATTGCATATATTATATTAAATAATATAATAAATAATAATATAGAAACAAAATTAACATTGTTAATTGTGAGTGAAAAAAATGTGTAATTGTTGCCTGTTCTGTATTTCTGACACCCCTGTCCATAGTTTGCATTTCTACTCTGCGTCAGGATGGCCGAGCGGTCTAAGGCGCTGCGTTCAGGTCGCAGTCTCCACTGGAGGTGTGGATTCGAATCCCACTTCTGACAGTTTTTAATGAATTTGGTTATATTCCCACAAGAATATGCTTGTGTATTTTAATTGTCTGTTTTAACACAGACTGCACATTGCGTGAATGACCTTGATGAAGAAATACATTATGTTTACCAATTATACAACATCTGTCTTTTAATCGGACAAAACATTATTATGAGGGAAAATAATAGCATAGACTAGCATAGAGAAATTAACATTTGTTTTTTTTACCAGAAAAAAAAGTTATAATTGTTGTTCGGGGTGTACTTTGGACACGTCTATCTTGTGGGAAAAGATGACTTGGTTAAAGTCGGTTTGGGTTAGAGTCTGAGCTTCTGGAAGGGGTGAATGAGGCTAACTAAGGTCCCACTATCTGTTAAGATTAAGATATGCCTTTATTCGTCCCTCAGTGGGGAAATTTGTATTGCACAGCAGCAAGAGTACAGAGTCAGTTAAGCAGTACAAAATACACAATATAGAAAAATAAACAATATAAACAGCCCAAGTATTAACAGAAATCAACAGTTTTTCCCAGAGTTATATACAATACAGTATGTAGATAATATGAAACCAGATGAGATATATGACCAGTCTATACACTGTTCCTAAATTAATGGCTGTGTTATCATCCCCACTTGGTTATCTCCTCCTACTCAGGTGAAGACTCTGTGCCAGGAACTGTTGGTCCAGGTGTGTGACCTCCTGAGGCTCAAGGACTGCCACCTGTTTGGACTCAGTGTGATTCAAAGTAAGAAAGCAATGATTCCCTTTCCCGCTTGTTACACCTCACGTTGGGCCCACATAAAAACATCGTAGGCCGAGTGAAAGCACAACGGGCCCTAAATGTAGCATGTCTCACCTAGATGTCACGGAGGCCCTGACTGGCTCCATTGTTTGTCAAGCAAAAGTTTACGGTGACGAGGCTCTGCGAGGGTCGTATGATTCACTGTATGTGTGTGTGTGGGAGCAGACGACACATGATGCTGGGAGGCAACTGTGGAGAGGAGAGTGGGTTGCAAAAGCTCTCTTTTCAGACAGCTGGCCACCAGATGAGCCAATGGCCGGCCGCTCAGTCCGTTGGGCCGGAGCCAACGGCCCCCGATTGCAGGACATTCCTCGAGTGCTTGTCTGAACAGCGTGAAATCCCCAAGGCAAACAGTGGCCACCCAGCCACTTTGTGACACCCACCCTTAGGCCCCAAGGTCACCACACCGGCGGGCGTTCGCTCTGATTCCCACGACTTTTCTGTCATCTTTCTGTCTGTACGAATGGCTCTGCTCTGTTTGTGGACAGCACATGAAAACTGCTCACTGTGGGCTCACTGTGAGGTCACAGAGGGCCGAGCACTCAGAGCCATCCCATCCTTCTTCCAGGGCTCACTTCCAAATGTGTGAACCTCATGATGTGAAACTTTGGCTTGGTTTAACACTAGAATACAATTCTAACTACATTATAGCTCAGAAAAGTGGAAAAGCATCGTAGGTCCCCTTTTAGAAAATCACTTTTTATTCACCTTTTTATTTTTTGTTGCTGTCACCCACACTTGTGTCAACACAAATACATCAAATAAGCTTGTGGTTTGAAACTGTGATTCACCTCCCCTCAGATAATGAACACATCTACATGGAACTGGATCAGAAACTGTCCAAGTACTGTCCCAAAGAATGGAAGAGAGAAGCCAGCAAGGTGAGACACAGGGTAGCATCACCAGGATGGCCGAGAGGTTAAGGCGTTGGACTTAAGATCCAATGGACGGTAGTCCTCGTGGGTTCGAACCCCACTCCTGGTATAATTTGGTGTCTTTGGAATGTAAACAATCGTCGTTTGAACATGAAAGAACAAAGCAAGGAGTTGTTTGCTCATTTTAAATTTCAAATCCATGATTTTTCTTTGATTGCATAAAAAGACACATTTCTCTCCATACAAGAGGGGACATTTTAAAGTGTAACGCAGTGTCAGGTGTTTCCACTGCTTTGATACTCAAAAATGAGCATCTCCGACAGGGAATCGACCAGTTTGGGCCCCCTATGATCATCCACTTCAGAGCTCAGTATTACGTGGAGAACGGCAGGTTGATCAGGTAAGGTGTGCCCCCGTCATCAGTCGCTGTACGCTCAGCCCCGCATGACGTGGAGTCTTTCCTTATATTTGCAGCGACCGGGCGGCCAGGTACTACTACTACTGGCACTTGAGGAAACAGGTGCTGCTCTCCCAGTGCATCCAGCGGGAGGAGGCCTACTTCCTCTTGGCGGCCTTCGCCCTGCAGGCCGACCTGGGCAACTTCAAACGGAACAAGCACTTTGGCAAATACTTTGAACCCGAAACCTACTTCCCCCCCTGGGTGAGTGCGGCTAAACACACACACATCTGGTCTCTCGGATGGGTCCTTTTTACCTGACAGTGAATGACCTTGTGCAAGCGGCGTTCCGCTTAAGCTTACCCCGTTTCACCACATAATCGCCTCATGATCTCAGTACACCTTTTATTATGACAATTTTAATTTTTGATTGTATACAATACGAAAGCAGCTTCAAATTTCACCATGTTCATGGTGCTGCGTGACGACATTGGACTATGATGAGAAGTGGGGCGCAGGGTTTATTTTTGTCACTGGAAGTGGCCCACACTTGTTGGGCTTTTCTTTCTCCAATGCTGCCGACATGTCATGAAACCACACCCGCCTGATTGCTCGCCACTTCCTGTAATTTCCCCCTGCCTCCTTATCACGGCTTATAACGGTAAAGCCAATCTCAACACAGATTTCCAAATTACCAGAAGCCCTTCCTGTCTCCCGTTCGGGTTTGCCCAATGCCGCTGTCGAACAAGCCTGATGTCCCTTCCTCTCCTCCTCTCCTTGTCGCAGGTGATAGCCAAGCGCGGCCGTGACTACATCCTGAGACACATCCCTAACATGCACAAGGACCAGTTTGCCCTCACGGCCTCTGAGGCGCACCTCAAGTATATCAAGGAGTGTGCGCAGCTTGATGATGTCACCGTCCACTATTACAGGCTCTACAAGGTCACACACACACACACTGTATACTGCTTTTGTCTCACCGGTAAAGGTCATATTTTTCAACCCACAGTTGTGTCTTAGGCGTGTCTCGATGCTGGGATTTAGTTTAGTTTTAGGTTATGGATGCTAACATTACACTCAGCGACATCAGGCTCGCCTCACCTATTTTTATCAAGTTAGTATTTAATGCCAACATTTTTTTTCTCTCAATTAATTTATGTAACTTACTTTTTGCCATTTGAATTTTGTGGACAGAATTAAAAAAAATACACCTAAATATGCTGAAATGTTTAAAAATTCAGTACAGTATATAAAAATGCATCAAAAATATACATGCTAACATTAGCATAATTGCATTTTCATCCATTTCTTCCATTTTCATTTTAGACATTATATATAAACTGTATATAATCAGCACTATTATGCTACGTGTTAGCATGCCAATGTTAGCATTGCTAACATGCTAACATTCATATATAGACTATGTAGACTATTATATAAACACTTAGCACTATCATGCTAGGTGTTAGCATGCTGATGTTACCATGTTAACATTAGCATAGTACCACTTTTAGCCTTTTTCCTAGCTAAACACATATATAAACACTATCAGCACAATGTCATGCTACTGTTAGCATGGTAACCGCAATTTCAGCCATTTTTATCAGGAGTTATATAAACACATACCACTATTATGCTTAAGTGTTATCATGCTACAGGTATTGCATTGCATTGGCATAGCAGCTTTTCTAGGCGTTTTTGCACAATTATGCTATCTATTAGCATTGCTAGCATGCTAACATTAGTATCATAGCATCATAGGTAGACTATTATAATAACATTTAGCACTATAATGTCAGGTGTTAGTATGCTAATGTTAGCATGTATGGCACTTGATGCAGGTCTGCACTCTGTGAGTGCTTTTCTAGTTCACAATGGAAAGGATGATTTTAAGTATGAATCCTGGGCTCATCTGTTTTGATTTCCTTTTAGGACAAAAAGGAAGTGGAGGCGTCTCTTACTTTGGGACTGACTTTACGCGGGATTCAAATATTCCAGGTACCATTCATGATGTAGCATACATTTTCCTTTCATTTTCCATTCTCACAGAAATGTTAGCGTTTAATCCCAAAAGCAGTCGGCAGCTTTCTAAGCTTTTTGCGTTTTTTGCAGAATATCGGCTCTGTGAGGCAGCTTTTGTACGACTTTCCGTGGACCAACGTGGGAAAACTAGTTTTTGTGGTGAGTTTCACATAAGCACACACACACACACACACTATTACACACAGTACAGTTGTGTTTTTTTAATCACGCTAAGCATCTATGACTGAATGGAGAGTTTGTGTGGTGGCTTTATTTGTTTTCATGGATGCTTTACCTCAGCCCTGCAAGTCCCCTGGAACAAATCAAGGATTTAGGAAGACTGCACACATTGTAGTTATAATACCTATAAATCAGGGGTGTCCAAAGTGCAGCCCAGGGGTTTTTTTTATTGGCTTGCAGGACATTCTCAAAATATAATTTAACAAGAAAACAAAAAAAAAACCCCAACAACAGTAAAAATTGAAAACTCATATAATAAAGTGAATAAAGTGAAAATATTAAGAGAAAAAGGTTGTAATTAATGTTGTTAAAAAGTTGTAATTTTTCAAGAATGAGTATGAGGGAAAAAATGTTTGTAGATCAAAATTGTAATATTAAAGAATAAATACTTTAAAAATATTTTTACTTTTTGTAATATTATGAAAAACAAAGCTATGAATAAAGTTGTAATTTCTGGAAAATTAAGTTGGGGAGTCAAAATATGGGAATAAAATTGAAAGTTGAAATAGTTGGAAAAAAACAACAGCAGAAATGGGGAAAAACTGCTGTCATTTCAGGAGAGTCAAATAAAAGCTTTTAGCTTGATTGGCATAGTCAGTTCCGTCTGATGCCTTACTGTATCCTGTAGTAGCATGTTGTTGTTGCCCCTAGACTACCCAGCATGCCTTGCGGGCACAGTTCACAGTTCCGTCTGATGCCTTACTGTATCCTGTAGTAGCATGTTGTTGTTGCCCCTAGACTACCCAGCACGCCTTGCGGGCACAGTTCACAGTTCCGTCTGATGCCTTACTGTATCCTGTAGTAGCATGTTGTTGTTGCCCCTAGACTACCCAGCATGCCTTGCGGGCACAGTTCAGAGTTCCGTCTGATGCCTTACTGTATCCTGTAGTAGCATGTTGTTGTTGCCCCTAGACTACGCAGCATGCCTTGTGGGCACAGTTCACAGTTCCGTCTGATGCCTTACTGTATCCTTTAGTAGCATGTCGTTTTTGCGCCGAGGCTACCCAGCATGCCTTGCGGGCACAGTTCACAGTTCCGTCTGATGCCATACTGTATCCTGAGGTAGCATGTCGTTGTTGCCCCTAGAGTACCCAGCATGCCTTGCGGGCACAGTTCACAGTTCCGTCTGATGCCTTACTGTATCCTATAGTAGCATGTTGTTGTTGCCCCTAGACTACCAGTTCATTTGGAGCTCTCTATGCATAGTAATATACATATATTATCATCAAATACAGTAAAAATTGGCATATTTCAGACATAGTTGTTCATGGTGATTAATGATGATTAATTCATTAAAAATCTGTGATTAATTCAATTAAATTTTTTTAATCATTTGTCAGCCCTAGTTATTTTTAGAAAATTCAGTTGTGGGAAAAGTTATAATCCGATGGGAATGAGGTTCCTCCTGATGTTAAGTCCTGACATGATCAGCGGCTTTCCTGAATATCGAGGCGGGCTTTCACGGTCTTTTCTTTGTAGTTTTGCATCTGACTTAATTGCAACTCCGACCGGCTCGGGTGGCGGTCACGCCCTTCTCCCGAATAACAGACTTCCCCCACGGGCCACACCCACGCGTCAGGTCACCCAGCGCTGCGGCGAGCAGGGCATGTCAATAAACGCCAGATGTTGCGACGGCTCCCGGCGGAGGTCATTGGCTGATGCAATACTACGAAACAAAGCCGTGTTTGTGCTCCTCTGAGGCGGGGTGAGGTCATTGCAGCGGTGGCCTCTGCTTCTCGGAGACGCTCATTGTGTTTGATAGGAACATCTTGACAGCGCGTCCATCCATTCCTGCATGCTTTGCTCAGCCATTGTACTTCCACACATCCTCTAAAACAGCCATAGGCCATAGGAGTTTTTCCACGTGTTCGTCTCCTCGCTTGGAAGCTCAGCGGTGCTCGTGCTGCAAGAATGTTTGAGTGTCAGTGTGGAGAAATTATTAGCTTTCTGGCTGAGGACTCAGATTGGACTTCTGAGGTTTCCCATTTAAGCCTTCTTCTCGTCTCCCCACCCGCTTCTTCTCTCAGGGCAAGAAGTTTGAAATCCTTCCAGACGGACTCCCCTCGGCCCGGAAGCTCATCTACTACACAGGCTGCTCGGTGCGCTCTCGCCACCTGCTGCAGCTGCTGAGCAACAGTCACAGGCTCTACATGAACCTGCAACCCGTCCTCAAGCAGGTCCGCCGGCTGGAGGAGCACGAAGGTGATTGGATCAACACAGTTATCCCTTTCTGCCAGCTGGAGCCTATCCTCTGGCCGGTCACATGACACACGGTCTTTCCCAAACATCTGTCCTGTTTCCTTCCAGCGAGGACCACATGGTGAAATAGCAGTTCTCAACAAATAAACCCAACTTTCACTTTGACACAAATGTCGCCATATACATTTAGCCTACATTTCTGAACACTATACCACATAAACAGCACATGAAAATAGCCATTTATTTACAAATATAACACCATCAACTATTTACAGTTTTCACATTAAAAGCTGAACACACACGCTTCTGCGTACGTTAAAATTTTCGTGTCCTGCATGCTACATCGGTCCGTGCTCTTCTACTTCCTGCTTGCGGCGAGCTCTAATCAAATTTACTTCTGCCACCTTGTGGCCGTTTTTATGGCTTCAATGAAAGCTGCACCAAACATGATCCCTTCTATTGTGCACTTGTGTCATCACCTGTTTTTTATATTATTAATTAATAAAGTTTTTGCTGGGCGGCACGGCGGTCGAGTGGTTAGCACGCAGACCTCACAGCTAGGAGAACAGGGTTCAATTCCACCCTCGGCCATCTCTGTGTGGAGTTTCCATGTTCTCCCCGTGCATGCGTGGGTTTTCTCCGGGTACTCCGGTTTCCTCCCACATTCCAAAAACATGCTAGGTTAATTGGCCACTCCAAATTGTCCATAGGTATGAATGTGAGTGTGAATGGTTGTTTGTCTATATGTGCCCTGGGATTGGCTGGCCACCAGTCCAGGGTGTACCCCGCCTCTCGCCCCACGACAGCTGGGGTAGGCTCCAGCACCCCCGCGACTCTTGTGAGGAAAAGCGTTAGAAAATGAATGAATGAGCATTAAAAGCTGAACACACGCGCTTCTGTGTCCTGCATGCTACACCGTAGCTGGGATAGGCTCCAGGACCCCCACGACCCTCGTGAGGAAAAGCGGTAGAAAATGAATGAATGAATAATTTTTTGCTACGAGGAACAAATGCTTTGCCATTTCAGACTCATTCAACACCAAAAACCTACGTTTTTGTAAATCCCAAAGACCTATTTATATGTCTTTTATGTTTTTTAAGCTAAATGTTCATGTATTTATGCATTTGAATGTAAAAGCAACCCTTCGTGTGTTGTTTATGTTGTAGTGTACTTGTTTAAATATTTCAGCTGTCACAAAAACAAAAAATATTGGCGTATTGGCGTTTTTAATCAGGAACTGCTATTTTCCTGAAACTTCTACTGCTGATTACTAAAAACCGGAAACAGGTAGAAACAAACTTTTTTTCCCTGATGAAAGTCAAGAGTCTTGTCTTTCTTTTGGTAGGTTCCATGTTTATACAGACTTGAAAGATCAGATCAAATCTTCTAAAATGGCCGCCACCAAAGTTGTTGGGCGTGAATGAGTTAATGTTTGAAAAATGAATGTCCTAAAAAGTGGCGATCTTGGCCAACTTTCTCAAGATGTCCGTGTGCTTCCAGAGAAGAAACAGTACCGGGAGTCATATATCAGTGACGCTCTGGACCTGGACATGGACCACCTGGATAAGCGTTCCCGAGCCAGCGGCAGCAGCGCCGGCAGCGTGTCCCGCCACAAGCGTCTCTCCCGCCACTCCACCGCCAGCCACGGCAGCTCACACACCTCGGGCATCGAGGCGGACAGCTTCAGGGCGTCCAACCAGGCCGCCCCACGGCCGCCAAGGACCTGTGGCTCGTCCACCGCCAGCCACGGGAGCTCGCACACCTCGGGTATCGAGAGCGGCGGAAAAGAGCGCGTCCTGGATGACGACGGTAAAGGAAGAGAAGGTGTGACCTTGTGAACGCTGGAGAGATGACTCGGTGTGTGTTTGCTCTCAGCAGAGATTGAGATGCTGGTGGACGACCCCAAAGACTACGAGGAGCTCAGCGAGATGTCACTGGACCAGGAACTGTGCATACACATCACGGAGGACATGTTGACCATGTCCCCGGATCAGACCAACGGATACTCTGGTAAAAGTACTTTCACTCATGTCCACTCATACCCGCTGTAGAAGACTAACAGCGTGATCTTGGCAGGTCTTATCGTCAAAGACGTCAGCTCCTCCGCCTCCAGCTCCTCCGAGACCGTTGTTAAGATGAGAGGACAAAGCATCGAGTCCCTGCCGCAGGTGCGTTTTGGTGTTCCCCACAGATCTGCACTTTCACTGTGGGAGTGGATTTCGGGGGAAAGAAGCATCATGGGAACATTACGGGAAGCTACTGACTTAAACACAATGTACTCGTCTGCCCCTAGACTACCCAGCATGCCTTGCGGGCACAGTTCACAGTTCCGTCTGATGTCTTACTGTATCCTGTAGTAGCATGTTGTTGTTGCCCCTAGACTACCCAGCATGCCTTGTGGGCACAGTTCACAGTTCCGTCTGATGCCTTACTGTATCCTGTAGTAGCATGTTGTTGTTGCCCCAAGACTACCCAGCAGGCCTTGTGGGCACAGTTCACAGTTCCGTCTGATGCCTTACTGTATCCTGTAGCAGCATGTTGTTGTTGCCCCAAGACTACCCAGCAGGCCTTGCGGGCACAGTTCAAGTTATATATATGAGTTGCTGTTGCCCACATAGAGATTGGTTACCCTGCTGAGCTACGTGCCCCCTCTCCAGGGGGTAGAGTTTGTTATGCTGGCGAGCGAACTGTCCCGAGAGAGTGGCGAACCTTGGACAAGGTGCTGACCTCCTTTATGTTTCCTTCACTAACAGACGTCAACATGCAGGAAGCCTCCCTCGTCCACCGACCGCCACAGCCAGTCGCTGGACGACATCCGCCTCTATCAGAAAGACTGCCTGCAGTGGGCGGACCTCTGCCAGGACACCGCCCACAGCTACACCTTCGGCTGCGCCCAGGAGCTGAGCGATGGATGCAGCTACCAGGGCCTGGCCGAGCAGCGTGCAGGCCTGCGGGCGGGCGACCAGCAGGCCTTTCCCATCAAGAGGACCAGCAAGTACTTCTCCTTGGACCTGACCAGCGAGGAGGTGCCTGAGTTTGTGGTGTGACCTCCGAAATGGAGGATGTCTTCCTGCTTTTTGTCATTAATGAACGCATGGAAGTACAGAAGAGTTCTCGAAGCCAAAAAACGTGACGAAGACTCAACACAGCGTTGCTACCGACCAAAGAAAAGTTGGACACTTTGACGGAAAGTGCAGCGTGCCAACCAGCCGACGTGCCTTCGATGCCCTACGTGGGTGTCAAACCGTTGCCTTGACAATCTCATGCCCGCCGCCCATTTACAGCTTTAAAACGCTTCAAACGGCATAGCGCATCGTCGGAGTTGGGTCTGCATTGCGAAAGAAAACAATTTATTCTCGCGTGAATTAGCAGAATTACACTTCCAAGCAGCTTTTTTTTTAAACGTCTTCCAAGCTTTTTAAGCTGCTAAAAAAAGACACCAAAGGGAAAACGGTTGTTGTGTGATAGAGTCAGAAAAGCAGAAAAAATGTTTTTTTATTCTTCAGCTTCAATCCTGCATCAACTCATATTTTCTACATTGTTACACTCGCAGCATCTGAACAATTTTTCTTTTTAATAAATAAAAATCAGCATTTATATTTCTAACAGGTTGTTTTTGCCACTGTTTTTTTTAAAAAAGCAATTATTTCTACATATTTTAACAATGATGTTTCTTATATGTGTGTTAATGAACTAAGGTACATAGCCATAACGCCATGTTACTATATACTGTATAAACCTTCTAAGAGTCTCCTATGTCTCTGTCCAACGTCGTCCTTTCTGTGAAAGGATTCTCCCTTCAGGTTTAAAAAAAACGTTTTGTTGTTCAACTTGTAGCTAAAAAATAGAATTGTCATTATTATGAAGTCTGGTCTGTGTGCCTTTCTGGTACTAACGCCATCAATATTCAAATAAAAGGGTACATTTTATTTTTGCTGTGTGGTTATTTTAATGAGTTGCATACAATATGTTATTATCATGTTAAAATGCCACTGTTACTTTTTAAATTATGTTAAAACAGGGGTGTCCAAAGTGTAACACCAGTGGCACAAATACAATTTAACAAGAGGACTTGTTAAATAATAATAATTTCAAAATAAAAGTCAAGAAGTCAAAATTGGTAATGAAGACAGAAAAAAAGATGTAATTCCACCACAATAAAGTAATATTATGGGGAGTAAGATCATTTTAGCAGCTTAAAGAAATATTAAATATTGTTAAATATTCTAAATTTTGTTCTCGTAACTATTACTTTATTTTCGGAATATTTTCTTTTTACCATTATTTTATTCTCAAAAAAAATTTTTTCCTGTTGGATATGAACTTTCCTTCTTGTAATATTGTAATATTTTGACTTTATTCCCATAACATAAAATCCCCCCCCCAACCTAACTTTGCAAAAAGTACAACTTGTTTGTTTTTGATATTTTTTTTACTAAGACTTTTTTAAAAATATTAAATATTAAACAAGTTGTATTTTTTGCAAAGCTAGGGAAAAATTAATCTTATGGGAATAAAGTCAAAATATTACGAGAAGGAAAGTTCTAATCCAACAGGAAAAACGTTGCAGTTTTATGAAAGAAAAGAAAATATTCTGAAAATAAAGTAATAGTTACGAGAAAAAAATTTTGAACATGAAAATTTTAATTGTTGAAAAATAACGTATATTTTTTTATATTATACATATTTTATATAATATATTTTTAAAATATATTTAACTTCTTGCCATAATTAATGTGTCGCTTTAGAAAATATGAAAGAGGCAAAGTTGCGTCCTGTGATTGGTCACTGTGTGGCCCTGTTGTGTTGTCATGTCGGCGACGCCCACTTCTGCTACTGTTTTTTTCGCCACGAGTCATCTGGGCCAGTAGGGGGCAATGTCGCCTAAGCCTTGCGCTTTTTCCTAAACACATTTCCCTCACTGCTTCCTGTTGTACACAGACGTAACAAAAACACCAAAAAGTTACGACGTTAAAAATGTTCAAACTGGCCACTAAACACTTGATGCCGTTTACGAACTTCGAGAATACTTTAGAAACATCACATTATGTTGGATGACGTAATGACTTTTCTCGCCATTTCAAAACGAGGTGAAATGATTCCGCACGAATCCGCCATCTTGGACGGGTAAGTCCAAGCTGACTTTATATTGAAACTAGCCCAAAATATGCCCGATTTTGTTATTTCCAAATCAATGTATTTCATAAAAGTGGATTTAGCTCTATTAATAGGTTTCCGTAAGTAAGGGTATGGTTGTGTCAAGACGTAACAGGATAAAGCTTGTTCGTTTTATTTCTTTAGTAATAAAAATAATAAAATCAAATAAAAATGCCAAAACATTTTTCGAAAATAAATTTAATAAGAAAACCCTCGTGAGGATAAGCGGTAGAAAATGAATGAATGAATGAAGAAATGCACAAGCTTTCTGTTTTTTGACGCGTCCTTGTGACGTCACGAGACTGTCATACCCTGACTGACCAGAGAGAGCAGTAAGGGAGCCTTTCCCTCCTTCCTGCCTGTCATGGCGATGCTGGCTGGCACAGATAAACCCGGAGATTAGTGATGTATGTGTAATCTGATTATTTATGTTTTATTATCATCTTGCGGTGGGATCATGTTGCAGATGCTTTAGTTTATTAGACTGTTTTTGATAATGAATGTAGAAGATAAGCTGGTGTAATCAAAAAGCAAAGCGTTAGTGTTTGGATGGAGGCGAAGGGACATGAAGAAGGTTTCAAAAATGGAGGAAAGGTTTTTCATAGCAACATCCTCATCATGGAGGAGGAGGAGAAGGAGGAGGAGGAAGGATGCCTGAAGCATTGTTTACATTGTGTGTTCATGTGGTTATGGTGGTGGTGGGGGGCTGGATTTCATTTCTTATTTGTGACCATCTGGACTCCCCCAAGCCCCCCCACCCCCCCACCCCAGGCATCCAGGCCCTCCATCCCAATGCCTCATGGGAGCTTGTGAGAGGTCACGCTGCCACCCAATACTCTCCAATCAATTGATGCGCCGATAGTGAACATTAAAAAAAAAAGATGGCTAGCAACACCTAATTTGAGTAGGACGGGGGAGGGGGTGCTGGGTCAGTGACGGAGAAAGGAGAGAATGGATTTCCCTCCCTCTGTTGCCATGGCGACAGCCCTTGCACAGAGGATGGCTGATTTCCTGTACAGCTGCGATGTTGTTGTATGCGTGTGTCGTATTTGTTGTATTATGTGTGCGTATGCATCGCCGTCATTGGTCGATTCTTCTCTATGGCAGCGAAGCGACACACCCTTCCTCCTATCACGTGACAAAAAGGCTCCTTTCATGAGCACTTTGCGCTGGAGCTGCCACTGCAGCAACTGTTTGCAAAGATTTTTCCCCAAAAGAAAACCATGTCAATTCACTTCATCTGTTCCAGGGTCAAACTGTGGCCCGAGTAAAGCTGTAGTTAAGATCACTTCAGTGTTAGAGGGAGTTAACCGCTCATTTTAGCAACAAAAAAATGATGTAACACCACATCGTAACTTCCTGAGTTGCATCATCACCCTCAAGGAAGAGAAAAAGTAAACAAAAAGGCAAAGAAAAAGTAGTTAGATGCTCGCCAAACTGAAATGGCGTATAGTCGGGCACAACTGCCGTCCAATCTTGTCACTTTTTAAATCTCGTGACACCCTGAAGAATTATTTTTTTTAAGTTGTAATAAAATTTGGCTGAAATTGTTGGAAAATTAAGTTGGGAAAAAAGTTAGAATATTTTGGGAGTAAAGTCAGAATATTATAAGAAGAAAGTTCAACTATTTCAAAAACGTCAACAAAAAAGAAATAGCAAAAGTGGAAAAATGAGCAGAAATATAGTCCAAATATTAAGAGAAAAACGTACTATTCTAACGATAAAAAGACACAATTTAATATCATCATTTAATAGTATAATAATAATATTACGGGAATGATGTCATATTTTGTTGTTGGAAAATTAAGTTGGGAAAAAAGTTAGAATATTATGGGAGTAATGTCAGAATATCATAAGAAGAAAGTTGAAACTATTTGGAAAACGTAATCAAAAAATAAATTGCAGAAGTAAATATAGAAATATAGTCCAAATATTAAGAGAAAAATGTACTATTCTAATGATAAAAAAACACAATTTAATATCATATTATAATAATATTACAGGTCATAATTACCAGAAGAATATTTATAAAAGGAAAGTTCAAATAGTTGGAAAAAACCCCACCAGAAATGGAAATAACAGCTGTCATTTTATGAAAAATTTTATCAAAATATTCATTGAAAATGTCCTAATCAAATAAGTAAACATATGACAGAAGTGGAAATTTTAGTCGAATAACGTTAGCGTTGGATCTACGTTCCTCGGTTCCTGGGTCGGGGGGTGGAGCTTGTCATTAGCATGCTACATGATCTTACAGTTGTTAATGTTGTAGTAACATTAATATTGTTAGCAGAAACACGTGGATGTAATGGTAATTGTTTTTACCCACAGATCTCAGCGAGGCGGTGGGCTCCTTTGCTGTGGACCACCGAGACACGGAAAGAGTGTGGGAGTGAGGGAGGGGGAAGTAGGAGGAGGAGGAGGGTATCTTCTCGCAGCCACGGCGTTTGACTGGAGGGTGGAGACTGGGAGCGGCGGCGAGGAAGGGAAGCAGGGAGGATCTCAACCGGAGCAGGGAAGGAGGGAGAGGACGGTGTGGATGGTAGCCGGACTCGCTTGTGTGTCCATCCTGAAAGCGGGAGTTCCGGATTCATCTTTGTTGGGAAAAAGACTCTGACTAAACATCAGGAAAGGTAGGCTTCTATTGTATTTTTTTTTTTTCTACATGGGTGTATTCCCGTTCCCGAGAAGGAGCGTGTTTCCTAGCCATGCTTGACTGATTGATGATCCGGAATCCCCTCTTCTTTGTACCGAACCTACTGGATTTCCCTCCTTTTGTGCCTTTAGCTCCATTCAGGATTTGATTGAAGATTTGTTTTGGGAATGACGGTGCAATAAGTCAACAAATAAACCTGGACCTTTTCCGCCATCTCAAGCAGCTTTATGTCGTGGTCGGAAGAGGGGGCGGAGGGGTAGTAGAGGGAAGGAGGGAGGGGGGGTGAAGCTGGAATATTGTATGGAACAGACACCATGTACTCCCCCCCCCCCCCAAGGCATTAACATCCATACACTAAAAGCACCGTAGTCTTTGTGTGCGTCTGTTTTCCCAATCCTGGCCTGTTTCCGGCATCGGCCAGTCGCTTCTTCTAATCGGGCGAGCGTTACGCGAGCGTTACAGGTGTCACCAAACAGGGCGAGAGAGGGCGAGTAATTTTCTGCCGTCAACAGTTTGAAGCATCGGCAGCCCACTCTGGCTGACCTGGTGTGCGATCTGAGTTCAAACGGAAAAAACTGGTTTACAGCAGGTGGAAACGGCCTTAGGCTGGTTAGAATCAGGGAGGATGAGCTCAAGGCTTCAACCTTCTCGACTTTGTTTGCTCGTGACAGTGTTGGTTTTTGGTCTTTTGAAAGCTTCTTCAACCGTCGTGGTAGGCTGAAGGCATTTTGTTGCTTAGAACCTCAGGTGAGTCTTGAGAAGACTGACTGTTTTACCGCTTTTGAGTTCTATTGTTCTGACATTCGGACCGATTCAGGTCCGACTGAGTCTTGAGTCTGCCAAAACATATTCAGAAACTGACCTTTCTGAAGTTCGGTCCAACTACACAAAAATTGTCAGATTTTTCGATGAATCTCAAAGTCCCTCAGGCTGGAAAAGTCTTAAGATTTTTGGCAGAAAGTCCAGGTAAAGTCTGTGTCAGACAGCATGGCTGTCAAATCCGAGCTTTTGGATTTTTTGTTAGGACCATAGGTGGGATTCAGGTCCTGCTCTCAGGTGTCAGTGCAGTCTATTCTTGAGTCTAAGTCTTGAGACTTTTGTTGCCAAAACCTTTTAGAGGCTTAACTCTTGTCAAAGTAAGTCTTGGTAAAGTTGATTTTGTAGTTGGGACTAAAGGTTAGGTCCAAGTCTTGGAGACTCAAAGGAGCCAGGGTGCCTCGGTTCTGGATTGCCTTAAATTCAGTTGTCCATGTCAGAGGTCCTTAGACTTAAGTTTAGGTCCTAACCTTGAGTATATGTTGAGTCAGACAGTCTTTCTAAGGATTTTATGATAAGTACCAACCACGTCTCAGTTTTCCATACAGATTGAAATGTCGGATGCTTCTATGAGTCTTGGGTTTTGAGCAGCCGGGTATCCAAGGTCTAGGATTGTCTTAAAATTCAGGTCCTATCCTTGAGTATACCTTGAGTCAGCCAGTTTTTCTAAGAATTTTATGATAAGTACCAACCAACCAACCGCATCTCAGTTTTCCATACAGAGCGGAATGTTGGATGCTTGTAATTCAGGTCCTATCCTTGATTATACCTTGAGTCAGCCAGTCTTTCTAAGGATTTTAGGACAAGGACAGTTCTCCTCACAGAAAAACATTTATTGGACGTTTCCTCATTCATTGAAGTCCCAAGATCTGGGATTGTTTTATAGTCTTTTCAGGAAAAAAATCAGTATGTTGATTCCCAAGACCACCAGACCTGCTTCAACGCCTTTCAGACCTAAGGAAACGATCCCATCTATTTCAGCATCCCAGTCTTTACCAAATGAACCAATTGGTTTGTCTTTGAGACATTTTCAGTGACTCGTGTTGGAGTCCCCTCAGCTCATGTTGTCCCTGAAGCCCATCA
Organism: Doryrhamphus excisus; assembly: GCF_037039965.1. Classification (NCBI taxonomy): domain Eukaryota; kingdom Metazoa; phylum Chordata; class Actinopteri; order Syngnathiformes; family Syngnathidae; genus Doryrhamphus; species Doryrhamphus excisus. The sequence continues at coordinate 17,172,361 of NC_136375.1, read as the reverse complement.
TCAATTTAGAGGACTCGGTCTGAGCAGAGCAGCAGAATCCAAACAAGGCCGGATGTTTGCAATATGGTTCACAGCCGACGAGTCTAGAACTGTTATTGTTGGCCTGCTGATTGGTTCCAGGGAAAGGCATGTTTATTCGTCTTCACTCCAGGAGAATGCAGAAACGCTCCGGTTTGCTGAATGAGGACTTTTAACCTCCACAAGAAGTTCCACCTTGACTTGACGGCCGACCCCGGCGTCATCACAGACAGGGGGGAAAACACATTTGTGAGGATTTTGTGTGTGGTGCTGGTTTTCCACGCCGGATGAGCAAAAACACAGTTGTCCCCCCCCACCCCCGAAACGCTGTGTGGCTGTAGTACATTGTTTCTACCCCACTTACCACAGCTCTTATGTAACACGGAACAATTTCAAGGTTTTAACCCTTAGGGGTCTGAGGCTAATTTGCCCTTTCAAGCTTTTTGACACTAAAAAAGCTGTGCTCTCTCCATTGTTGGAAAAACAGAACAAAAAAAAGCCCTTTAATCCCACCAAAGAGGAGACGTGGCGAGACTGCTGGTTTTGATCTGATAAACATAAGAGAGCACATTTGCGCTCTCTGGAGAAATAAGCCTCCTCCCCGCTGCCTCCGTGACTCCCAGGAGATGCATCATTTCCTGGGCTGCTGCCTCCTCCCACCCCCCCCCCCCCATTCGGGGCCTCGACGAGCCCCCCAACACACACAAATGGAGGCTACAGCGGAGAAGATGACAGGACGGGCAGAGAATGCTGGGGGTGTCACAGATGTCCGGGCTAATGGAATGATCACGGGTGGTTTTGGTGGTCTGACTGTGAAGGCAGCAGGTTAGAACGCAAGTAAACACCACCCGGAATTTCTTGTGGGAAAACTGTAATCTTTACTAAGAAAGAGAATGCCTGACATGAAGACTTGGAACTTGAGCAGGTTTTTACCCTAAGTACTAAGTCTTCATATAGTAAGTGTCTACCTATGAAAATTGCTAAAAATACTACTATGCTAATGATAGCCTGTTAGCAATGCTAACGTTGGTATGCTAACACCTAGCATAATAGTGGTGTTTACATCCTGTATGTGTCTACTTATGAACATGAAAATATTACGATGCTAATGTTATCATGCTAGCAATGGTAACATGCCATTGTTAGCATACTAACACCTAGCATGATAGTACTAAGTTTTCATATACGTGTCTACCTTTGAAAATGGCTGAAAATACTACTATGCTAATGTTAACATGCCCGCAATGCTAGCGCGATAGTGCTAAGCTTTAATATATGTGTCGCATTTTGGACACCCCTGTGTTAATCTAAGCTTGGAGGGAGGAAGCGACCCACTAAGTCGGACAATCAAGTCGGACGAAGCAGAGCGTGATGGCAACTGAGGCCAAGTGGTGACAAACAAGGGTGCCATCTCTTCACTTGAGCAGGGGGTTGGAGGGGGGGGTGACCTTGCTGCTCTTGAAGGGCAGCGCATGAAAGAGTGTTGCATGTCATAGTCGCTGGGCTGGTGTTGTATTACTCCTCGGTGCACCCCGTACTGGAAGAGTTATTGCTGACCAACCTTATTCTCACGTTGTCAGGGTGGCTTTGCACATCATCCACTTCACCTCAGTGTCATTGTACTGAAGCCTGTTTCCAAATGTCACCTAGCATCTTAGCCAAGCGTAAGTAGCTTTAGCATTTTAGCGTTTGTTTTTTTTACAGCATGGGTAACCAAATATGGCCACTAATTGTGGTGGGAAATGGCTATTAGCAATCCCGCTCCCTGTATGCAAGCGCTTTTACTCCATGACTTCGACAAAATAAACACTGATAAACCTTCTGACTCTTCTGATGGTGCTGTCTATGAATTGGAAACAAATGTGACTTTCCTCGCAAGTAAACAGAGGAGCAGAGCTTGGGGGAGGGCGGAGTGCTTATCTGACTTACAGACAAGCCCATATAAGGAAGTCTGCCCCTCTGTGACATCACAAAGGGTCAGTTTTACCACGCCTTCTGAAACCGAGTGTTTTGAGCCATTCCAAACTTTCAACTTTCTTTCATGGCTCATTTCCAAATGTGCAAACCTCATGATGTGAAACTTTGGCATGGTTTAACACGAGAATACGACATTTCAACTACATTTATAGGTCAGAAAAGTGGAAAAAAGCATCATAGGTGCCCTTTAAAAAGCAACAGCTGAAATGGAAAAAAAACAAGACATTTTTTCAAGAATATAATTAAAATATTAAGAAAAAAGTAATATTCTTACTAGAAAACAGACACAGTCTTACTCATAATGTTATGAGGAAAATATTGTCATTTTTGTAGCACAGAGCCATTATGACAATTGTAATTTGGGGGAAAATCAGGTTACAGAAAAATGTGATACTATAATTATATTATGTATAATTATATTATATATAATATTGTTCATTCATTTTCTACCGCTTATCCTCACAAGGGTTGCGGGGGGTGCTGGAGCTTATCCCAACTGTCTTGGAGCAAAAGGCGGGGTACACCCTGGACTGGTGGCCAGCCAATCACAGGGCACATATAGACAAACAACCATTCACACTCACATTCATACCTATGGACAATTTGGAGTGGCTAATTAACCTAGCATGTTTTTGGAATGTGGGAGGAAAACGGAGTACCCGGAGAAAACTCACGCATGCACGGGGAGAACATGCAAACTTCACACAGAGATGGCCGAGGGTGGGATTGAACTCGGGTCTCCTAGCTGTGAGGTCTGCGCGTAAGACTAAATAAAGACTAAATATTCTATTAAAAAAAACATAATATTACAAGAAACAAACAAAACAAAACAAAATTGGGGAAGCTTCGGGGGAAAAATAATATTGTGCATACAATAAAGTCAAAATATTGTGGGAATAAATGCATATTATATATTATTATTATTATTAGGAGTGTACCCCGCCTATCGCCCAAAGACAGTTGGGATAGACTCAAGCATACACCCCACCCTAGTGAGGATAAGCGGTATAGAAAATGGATGGATGATATTACGAGAAGAAAATGTACAAACATTGTTGAAGAAAATCGAAATAGTATTTGGAAAAAAAACAGCAAAAATGGGGCAAAAAGTGACGTTTTTCAACTATACCACAAAGCTGGAAAAACCTTAAAGGGGACATATTATGCTCATTTTTAAGTCTTTATACTTGTGGACTCCTATAGAGCAGCTACACATCATAACCAGCACACAAAGCTTTTAAGATCTTCCAGAATCTGCACCTATTTAGCTGTATTCTTTTGGATTTGGGGGTTCCCGCAAATATGATCTGTTTTTATGTATTCCACCCACGGCCCGCCTCCAGGCACACCCACTCTGCTGTGGTTGGTCACACATCCAAGGGCATAGAAACTTGATAAGCGGTATAGGAATTGATAACAAAGGGTGATGTATCTTTTTAAAATGTGGGCCTTAACATCCAGACATATGTGTTGGATCCCCGATCCCATCCGGAAGTAGAGACTGGACATTCCCAAGTTTCTCAAGAAAAGAGGTTACTTCAAGAGTTTTTTTGTCTTTTGCAGCACTACCAGTGTGTAACAAAACTGGGGTAGAGCCACTAATTATGGTGGGAAAAGGCTATTAGCAACCCTGCTTCCTCTACGCTATAATGCTACACAGATAAGCGCTTTTGTTCCATGATTTCCACCAAATTAAGACAGTTAGGACACCGATGAAGTCCTACTTACTGCTGGCCCTTCTGACTCTTCCACACCACCAAGTAACGTTGGAAAGGCGTTTGAGCAAGTTTGTGGAATAAATTCATCATTATTAAGAAAAAGAAGAACAAATAGTTTGTGAAAAAAGTTAGCAGGATCTGGGTAAAGGGAACCATACAGGAGTGTATGTTTCCCCCACCAAAGGCTCTCTGTAGACCCTGGCTGTTTAATCACCGCTCCCCCAGGGTCCAGATGGCTGAGCCAGACATGCGTTTTTAATTACCACGCTGTGATTTTGCACCCTGGGCATCGCGGAGGACAAGGGACGCTCCCCGCTTGGTCGTCTTCATTTGTCTTTGCGTGACGCACAAAAATAGACAGAGTAATTAGGTTTGCACAGAAAGGAAGTGGAAAGGCGGCGGGGGTGGGGGGTGGTAGATGGGGGCGTCAGAGTCGATATCAGAGTAACAGATTGTCTCCACGGGTTTGCAATTATATTTTCCTCAGCAGGAAGTCTCCCGTAGCGCTCAATCACACTTTAAAGTCAGTGGTAACATCATCACACGTGTGCGTTGACGCACCAGGGACGGACAGGAAGGGATGTCGGGGGTTCAGAGTTGAGGTTCTAGCTCGACGTGGCTTTCCGCAGCAATATTTCCGCAACCCATTTTTTTTTTTATTAGGGATCGGTCAAAGCCGCAATCAGGCGTGGTGCTTGTGTGTCTCGCCCAACATTACAGTAGCAGTACTGGCACCATGTGACCAGCGTATAGTACTACATATTAAGGCTGGCCCATTCATTGAAAAATAACAAAAAACGACATTTGGAGCTTCTAATCCACTTCAAACTGCCGTGTTGGTTTCTAGTGGTCTCTAACGAAGGGCTAATAAACAGGTGTTCCATGCTCTAACTACAATGATATTCTAGTTATGAATAAGGAATCCTACATGGCGGAAATTCACTTATCACGGGAGGCTTGGAACCAATTAACAGTGATAAAGGAGGGAATACTGTACAACCCTTAGATAAAGTAGGTCAAAATTCAATGGATCGTGTCATTTCAACAAAAAAAGTTGCATTTATTTGATTGATTTATTCGTATGGCTGGCGACCAGTCCGGGGTGTACCCCGCCTCTCGCCCAAAGACAGCTGGGATAGGCTCCAGCACCCACCGCGACCCTTGTGAGGAAAAAGCGGTAGAGAATGAATGAATGAATGAATTTATTCGTACATGAATCTTTCAAAGAGGTGTTAAGGGTACCATAATATTAGGAACAGCACAGTACAGTCTTACATTGAAGTATAATGTCTTACATTGAGCGTGCCCCATGAGCGCCATATTCTACCTCGTGTATATATCCCTAGCACACTTTTCTCATGGAGCCACTCGGATGCCCTCCAGCGCAAACAGTCACAAGTTGGCCCGCAGCGTTTGTCTACAGTGTTGGTGCGTTGTCGTTCACATATTTGCTGTGTCAACGCTGAGGGAATATTAGCATATTAGCATCATGTCAGGAAGCATGTAGTCTTTGGTCCAGATCCAAGTCACGCTTGCTTCAGAACTAAAGACATGAATGGCACTTATAATAATAAAAATAATAATAATACATTTTATTTTATAGCGCTTTTCAAAATACTCAAAGACACGTTACTGAAGAATGGAGTTGAATAAAAGCAAGTAAACAGAGTAAAAGATACATGAAAATCCAACATTCATTGGTTAATACACAGTTAAAACATGAGTAAAAGCGGGGCGGGGCACAGCAGTCAGATATAAAAAGTTAGACATTAAAAACTAATTTAAAGAGGTGGGTTTTTAGTTGTTTTTTGAAACTGAGAAGGTCAGGGCAAGTACGGAGTGAATGGGGCAAAGAGTTCCAGAGGGTGGGGGCAGCGATGGAGAAGGCCCTGTCTCCCCAGGTTCGGAGCTTGGTCTTACAGGGGAGTGCCAGGAGGTTGGAGTCTGAGGAGGGATTATGTGGATGGAGCAGGTCTGTGAGATATGGGGGGGTCAGATTGTGGAGGGCTTTGTAGGTGATGAGAAGAATTTTGAAGTGAATGCGTTGGGGAATGGGAAGCCAGTGGAAGTTTTGGAGGACAGGGGTAATGTGTTGACGGGAGCGGGTGGAGGTGAGGAGGCGGGCAGAGTTGTGAATATATTGTAGTTATGAGGGTTTTGGAAGGTGTGTACCGTAGAGAATACTGTTGCAGTAGTCCATTCTGGTTGGGATGAATGCAGGGATCAGGGATTCGGCGGCAGAGAATGGAAGTGATGGACGGGTTAACTGTTTGATGCGGGGTTCACATGAAAGGGTATACCGTACATTCTCATCATACAGTGGATGCTCTCGGTGTTGTGTGCACTGCCAGGATTTAACCTTCCTTTACCCCCAGCTCATGCCGATTAATCGGTCCATTAAAGGGGACCTATGATGCATTTCCGACTTTTCTGACCTATAAATGTAGTTAGAATGTTGTATTCTGGTGTTAAACCATGCCAACGTTTCACATCATGAGGTTTGCACATTTGGAAGTGAGCCCTGGAAGAAGTTTGGGATGGCTCAAAACGCTCTGTTTGAAAAGGTGTGGTAAAACCGTTCCTTTGTGATGTCACAGAGGGACGGACTCCCTTGTTTGTAAACTCTCTGCTGCTTCTCTGTTTACTTGCTATCGATGCTGGAAAGGGAAAGCCACATTTGTTTCCAATTCCTAAAGACGCCACCATCAGCCACAAGCGGTTGGAGTGCTTGATTCCCTACCAGATTTTCGTCAGTGAAGGGCATTTCCCACTGGACTGTTTAGTGAACATGGGCCACTATGTAGCTGGACTAGCCCACAAACTTGCTTTAGCCCTACGCCTTTCCAACGTTACTTGGTGGTGTGGAAGAGTCAGAAGGGCCAGCAGTAAGTAGGACTTCGTCGGTGTCCTAACTGTCTTGGAACAAAAGCGCTTATCTGTGTAGCATTATAGCATAGAGGAAGCAGGGTTGCTAATAGCCTTTTCCCACCACAATTAGTGGCTCTACTAGAGGTTTATTTTACATACTGGTAGTCCTGCAAAAGACAAAAAAACCTACTTAGCATTCAGAGACGTCTTGAAGTAACCTCTTTTCTTGAGAAACTTGGGAATGTCCAGTCTCTACTTCCGGATGGGATCGGGGATCCAACACATATGTCTGGATGTTAAAGCCCACATTTTAAAAAGGTACATCAACCTTTGTTATCAATTTCTATACCGCTTATCAAGTTTCTATGCCCTTGGATGTGTGACCAACCACAGCAGAGCGGGCGTGCCTGGAGGCGGGCCGTGGGTGGAATACATAAAAACAGACCATATTTGCGGGAACCGTCTAGAAGAAGACGTGGAATTGTCTGGTATTTATTTGCTGCTTCAGCAGAAAAGGAAGAGAAGGTGGTCCACTCGTCCTTGGAAAAGGAGGAGTCGTATGTGCTTTCACAAATCTCCAGAGGTGTCCCAACGAGACCAGAAAAGGGTGTGGCTAATTGCTAAGTATAGTCAGAGTAATTGGTAAGAAAGTTTTACCGCCACAAATAAATGGATGTGAAACAGTCAACTGAGATGAGCCTTGGACACCACCGAACGACACAAATTGTGCAGAAAATGCTTTGGTTTTTCAGAAGAAGCGTGAGTTGCATCATGGTGGTCACGGTCATGTTTGTCTTTCCCTCACAGCCTCAAAGTTCTTGACTCAAAGCGCTGACTCTAGCTGCAGACCCCGAGGTGGAGCGCGGCGGTCGGCGTGAGCAGACCAGGTAAGACAAATATCAGACACGGGTGCACCGCCACTAGCTAGCCGCAAACACAGGCATCGTTGAGAATCTGTGGATCATTTATTCATTCTTATGTTATTTGTTATAAGCATAGAAAACCTGGTTACAACTTTCTGAATATGCTTTTTAAACATGATTAGAACCCTTTACATATAAAATAACACCCCTATAGTCACCTTTATACTCATATTACCCAATATTGTGGAGATAATAAGAGGAAATAAGACACTTAAGACATAGAAAACCTGCTTACGACCTTCTAAACGTGATATTTGACATATTACTTATATTACCCAATATAGTTTATATATATATATATATATATATATGTGTGTGTGTATGTATGTGTATGTATGTATGTATATGTATATATATATATGTGTATATGTGTGTGTGTGTATATATATATATATACATACATATATACACACACATAAACATGATTAGAACCCTTTAGACATAAAATAACACCCGTATAGTCGCGTTTACACTTATATTGCCCAATATAGTGGAGATAATAAGACACTTGAGACCTAGAAAACCTGCTTACGACCTTCTAAATGTGATATTTGACATGGTTAGAGCCCTCCATATGTAAAATAATACCCCTATAACTCATCTGTACAGTCATATTACCCAATATAGTAGACACTATAATAAGATAAAATAAGACATAAAGCAAAGAAAGCCTGTTTACAACCTTCTAAATATGCTTTCTAAACATGATTAGAACCCTTTAGACATAAAATAACACCCGTATAGTCGCGTTTACACTTATATTGCCCAATATAGTGGAGATAATAAGACTAAATAAGACACTGGGGACCTAGAAAACCTGCTTACGACCTTCTAAATGTGACATTTGACATGGTTAGAGCCCTCCATATGTAAAATAATACCCCTATAACTCATCTGTACAGTCATATTACCCAAAATAGTAGACACTATAATAAGATCAAATAAGACACAAGACAAAAAAGCCTGTTTACAGCCTTCTAAATTTGCTTCTCAACATGATAACAGCCGCAGTACTGCAGTACTTGAACGTCATTGATGTATAATACATGTGATGTTTACATTGCGTAGCGCAGCAAAGTCTATGTCCGCTGTGAGTAACTCTGCTCTCATCAGACATGTCTCAGCTAAGCCAGCCGGGTGTGTCGACACCCCAGAAATTGTGCCGAGGGCCGCGGTAGTGATCCGCTGGCCCGTTTAGACGTTTCCCCCGAGTCTTGAAACAATAACCCGGATACAAAAGACTTTACTTTTTACTGCTCACTCATACTCATGCCCCCATTTGGACTGGGGCGTCCTGTTTTTCACCTTTATCACAAAGCTGAGAGGCTGTCCGGTGTCCGATACACAAGCACCAAAATCAATGGCGGGAACATCAAGTGCTTTTATTTCAACGTTGAATCATCTCACAACAGGCGCAACGATCCACAACACAAGCCACTAACCCACGCCGGGATAATACACAACACTGAAACCCCGATGTCACTTCCTGTCAAAATTGGGAGCACATTTACAGTAACACACACAAACAAACGTCTTACTTAAGTCTTATTTGCTCTTAATATTATGTACTAAATTGGGTAATAGGAGTATAAGGGTGACTATAGGGGTGTTATTTCATGTCTAGAGCTCTAATGGTGTTAAAAAGCGCCTTAAACTGGTACCAAAACATTCAATTTGTGAATACGGAATCCTACTTAGCAGATTAAATGAGGGATTATTGTACACTTAGGGCGTCACAAGACACGAGAGAGCGCTTGCGATCTCGCAAGATGAAAGCGTGACGATACTTCTCGTGTCGAGAAAAGATGTCTCGCGAGAACAGGGTCAGGGATTGATCTTACAGCGAGGAGGGAAAACAGCAAAACAAGAGTCAGTCAGTCACAATGTGGACACTTAAGTTGAAGATCTGCCTAGCAACCGGGGACCGTAAATAAAACCGTGCCATCATAGAGCACATCTGCATGATTATGTGAACGTCTGACCCGACGATGACATCCCCCGTCCCCGCTTTCCCGTGCAGATCCGACAGAGGGCGCCTATGGCGAGCAATAACACGGCCAGCATCGCACAAGCCAGGAAGCTGGTGGAGCAGCTCAAGATGGAGGCCAACATCGACAGGATAAAGGTGAGTGTCGATTCGGCACGGACTGTCAGGAAGATCTAAGAGCTCTCACAGGTGGAAAAGGAATGACATCACTGTCATGTCCTTTTGTGTGTTCATAGTAACATGACTGAGAAGCTCTATCTGACAGTTCATAGGAATAAATCAAATATGAAGAGGAAAATGTTGGTCAATTTAGGAGCATTTCAGCCATGTCACAAAGCTGGAGGTGCATTTTTTTTTTTTTGAAATACCGTATTTTCTGGACTGTAAGTCGCACAAGGCCAAAAATGCATAATTAGGTGGAAAAAACATACATAAGTTGCACTGGAGTATAAGTCGCATTATTTGCGGGTTTATTTACTATATTTTCTGGACTATAAGTTGCTCCGGAGTATAAGTCGCACAAGGCCAAAATGCATAATTAGGTAGAAAAAAACATACATAAGTCGCACTGAAGTATAAGTCACATTTTTTGCGGACTATAAGTCTATATAAGACTATAAGTATATAATTGTGTGTGTGTGTGTGTGTGTGTGTGTGTGTGTGTGTGTGTGTGGGCGTGTGCGCAGGTGTCGAAAGCGGCCGCCGACTTGATGTCCTACTGCGAAGCTCACGCCAAAGAGGACCCGCTGCTCTCACCCGTGCCGGCCTCGGAGAACCCGTTCAGGGAGAAGAAGTTCTTCTGCGCTATCTTGTAAAGGCGGGACTTTGAACGCGGACGACGTTCAAGCGAAAAATACGAGAGGAAGAAAGAAAAAAATGTAGACATCTTCTAGTCGTGTCATACGAAGATGAGAACCGTGGTAAAACATTGAGGTCGTGGTGGCGTCTTTTTTTGCGAGGGGGTGGGGTGGGGGGTAGCATGTTGACGGGGAGGGTGACCATGATGAAGATGCTAAAAGGGGGATGATGATGATGGACGACTCTACAGGCTGTGATGTGTACAAAACTAGTTCAAATGAAAAGTCATATTTTGTGCTTTTGTTGAGCTCTTTGGACGTTTGTGTGTGTGTGTGTGTGTGTGTGTGTGTGTGTGTGTGTGTGTGTGTGTGTGTGTGTGTGTGTGTGTGTGTGTGTGTGTGTGTGTGTGTGTGTGCGCGCGCGTGTGTGGTCGACTGCTGACGAGTGGTGGGCAAAACCGTTAATTTCAGTGAACCATAAGGTGGGCAAAACCGTTAATTTCAGTGAACCGGATCATTACAGTTCATTCAGTAAAAAGATCTGTTCATTTCGGTCAATTGGTCGTTAGCCTGTGATCCCCCCTCCCACCCCCCCTGTGCATACACCCGGTCAGTCGTGTCGAGTCAGTCCGTTCACTCATGTTCACCTTCGCTCCGACTCAACAGTGCAACAACACGTGACGACTAGTGGTGTGTCAGTCATGAACGAACTGGTCAAAAGAACTAGTTCTTTCTTTGTGAACGGAATGAACGCGGTCACAGACAGTGTCGGTCAATCTCTCGATTTCGGTCTTTCAGTCAGCTAACCCCACCCACAGAGCAAGGCGCGACGATTCATTCCATCCACAAAAAAGAACTAGTTCTTTTGACCCATTCGTTCATGACCGACACACCGCAACTGCTGACTAAACTAGACCCCACTTTGATGGCTGAAATGCTGGTTTGTTTGTTTTGCCGCTTTCTTATCGTCTTACCGTACCCTCACTTCCTATCTTTGTATACCGCTAATATGTGCTTGAAGATTTTTTGTCTCCTACCCGCAACGTTTTGGTTTCCAGGGGAACGTTTGGAAGACTCTTCACATGTAACTGGGTGCGTGTGTGTGTGTGTGAGAATGAACATCTGTCTGACCAACGTCATCACGTCCGACTCCTTCTGCCACACAAACATTCTTTCTACTCTTTGTACAAAACAATACGCAAAATAAACTGTGATGTGCTGTAAAGTATTGGCCTTTACTTCTTGAAAATATCTTTAGTCTTTAGCTGTGTCCTGACTAAACGGATTTGGGGCGTCCCCTGGTGGACCGGGTGGCGAACGGGCAAGCACCAACACAGGACAGTTAAACGATAATGTGGTTTGGTCGACAACAGAAACAATAGTATCTAAATAAATTAGCATAACAGTTAACTTTAAAACGTAAGCCCAAGTGCTAACTTGATATTATGTCAATACTACAGTAGTACAGTATATCGATACAAATGAGTAAAGTTCAGGCAACGTCACAATAGGTACAAATTCCAATCAGGGATGCTACGTTTAAATAACGTTTATTGTGAATATTTCAGCTTCGTAGGCGAGCTCTGACATTATAAACACATGTTTATTGTAAAATATGCATATTGTGTCAACTGTTTTTCTGGCCGCATCAACATTCGCCCAATCAGCTGAACGTTGGACGAAACGACCAATCATGCACTTGGCCAACGTTTCTGACCAATCAGCTCGGCCGTTTTTTTCTGAGCCCTCCCAACGATAGACCAGTCCCGGAAAATGTGTTTTTATTGTTAGTTTGTTTGTATGTGTGCAACCAATAGTACAATTGGGGATTTTTTGTCAGCGTAATATATATTTTACATTACTAGCCATTATTTGTGTTACCGCTAACAAAATATACCGCTGATTGTTCCATTTTTGCTGCTGTCGTATGTGCTTTTTATGGTCAGTCGTGGACCGTAGATGGATACCAAGCTGTATATTTGGTAAAGATTGTGTTTTTTATAAAAGTCATTTAGAGCAGCAGATAAATGAACTACTAACATGTGTAGCCTGAGTTTAAATTGTAGTTGGGGTTTACCGCAGTATTTTTGCATGGTGAAAAACATATTGCTGTCAGAAGTGGGATTCGAACCCACGCCTCCAGGGGAGACTGCGACCTGAACGCAGCGCCTTAGACCGCTCGGCCATCCTGACACACCACCGTGTAATGCGAATTATATGATATATCAATAATATATAATTGTATTGATGTATTGATATAAGATGATTATGATAAAGACTACTATATGATTATGTCTCTGATTTGTATGTTGCGTTTCATTCTAGAAGGGTTTAGCCCACGTGTCGGCGGAGGACCGAAGCACCGCAGGTTTTCTTTCCAATCAGGTGATTTCATTGATGAGCTACTTCCCTCAAACCAAAGGAGGGTTAATCATTAAAATCGCCTTCTTTAGTGACCGACTGGAAATAAAAATCTGATATGTCTCGGCCCTCCATGTTTGCCACCGCTGGGCCCGTCCACAAGTGTGCATAAAACACCTCCATGCTTTAAAGTTACGTCTGTGCCCATTCCCCGGATTGGACGGTCGGGTGCGCATTTCAGCAATACTTCCCACCATGCTCTGCGTGGTTATGTAACAGGTGCGAGTGGAGCACCCAAACTCATCTCTTCCACATCGGAGACGTGACGCGACGAACAGCCAGCCGACTACCCTCGACCCACCGACGGTGTGAGTTCATAGTCTCCTTCGTGTGACACAAGGTAGCCTTTCTAAATGTGACAGCGACCGCCATCTCGCTAGCTGACATGCTGACAGCCGGTTAGCCACTTTTGAATCAGTGTCTTTTGATTAGCTATCTCCTTCGGGCGATAACTGGTTGCTAACAGTCGTGTAGCTGTTGGCCGCTTTCAAATCGGTGTCTTTCCCTCAGGCGATAACTTACAATAAACTTATAATAAAACACATGTAACGGGACTGTGCTGAAAATGCCGAAAACAAACAAACACGTCTTTGTGACGCTCACAACAAAGACACAAAGTCCAAAAAACTTGCGATTTATTACTTGAGACCAGAGGATGTAAAGCAATGATGGCAGAATATTAATATTCGATACAAAAATCCGGCTTCCTAGCCTTTCCTACCTCTTCCTGACTCATTTTATACTTCCGCACACACTCACCAATGACCACGTGACCACGCCCTCCATTGGTGCGGACACTTAAGCCTGTCCCCTACACAGCAACCCCTAATTATTGCTTCCCACAATAATCATAAATATAAATGTAATAACACAAATGGTTAATATAGAAGTTCAATTAAGTCCTTCTTCTGGTTATCACAAAAAATACAAAAATAAATATTGTCCCAACGTCCAAAAGAACATTTCCTCTCACTACTTATCGTTAGGCTAATTTTCCAGAAGCATGGTTAACCTCCTGGTAGCCTGGCTAACTTTTTTTTCCCCATGAACTTTCAGGATATCATGCATTGGCTTTATATTTTGAGATTTTTTGTTGTTGTTTTGTCTTATGAAAGATTCTGTGATTATATGTGGGGAAAAAAATCACTTTGAATTGGTAACTGCTCTGGCGTGGAGAAGGGGTAGTATTTAATTAGCTTTGCTTCTTCCTGCTCCTTTTCAGACATGTGTAGTAATGAAGTGTTGTGTATGTATGTGTGTGTGTGCGTGTATATATATATATATGTATATATATATCTATATAATATATGTGTATGTGTGTGTATATATGTGTATGTGTGTATATATATATGTGTATGTGTGTGTATGCTGCATATATATATATGTGTGTGTGTATGTATATGTATGAATATGTGTATGTATGCTGCATATATATATGTGTGTGTGTATGTATATGTATGAATATGTGTATGTATGCTGCATATATATATGTGTGTGTGTGTATGTATATGTATGAATATGTGTATGTATGCTGCATGTGTATATGTGTGTGTACATATATGTAAGTATATAAATAGATATTGTAAGTGTATATATGTGAGAAACATTAATGTAACATGGTATGCATGCCTGAAATTAAATAAATAAAATAAATTAAAATAAAAAGAAAGAAAGATTTTGACACGGGCCAGTTAGATGAGCGTCTTATTCTCTGGCAGGCTAAGTGTGAAATCAATTTTAAAGCATGATTGTGGGACTTCCTGAGACCTAAAACCTATCTCCCCAGAATGGCACCCACTGCTCCAAACAACTTCTCCTGGGTGGACCCGGGCCGGGTGGCCGGACTGGCTCTGCCCCGGATGACGGCAGAGTACCAGTTTCTGCTGGATGAGGGAATCAAGCATCTGGTGTGCCTGTGTGAGCGCAAGCCAAACAATTACGACACGTGTCCATCATTGCGGCTGCACCACATCAAGATGGCAGACTTCACTCCGCCTTCGCCCAGTCAGATCGACAGGTTCCTCGCCATCGTGGAGGACGCCAACGCCAAGGGAGAAGTAAGCCTCATTTCTGGGACTTTTTTTTTTACTTATTTAAATCATTATTCAATACTTATTTCACAATACAAAATATATGTATTTGTTGATCATAGTAAATAGTTTTTATTCTTTTATTATAACAAATGTCATTATTATGGTTTTATTTCCTTGTCAGCGCTTTAGGCTGGATATTACACCCCTAAACCTGATATTTTGTTGTTACGGCAATATGTTGGGACTGAACCAACAGCGCCTTGTTTCACCAATACACCATTGAATAGATTGGGGGGCGTGTGTGTCCGATGGCGCTCCAAAGTGAGCCATTCCCAGCATCTTCCCGTCAAGATTCCCGCTGGCGTTTGTGCTGTCACATAATCCATCACTAACGTACGTTATTCCCGGCCAGGGTGTGGCCGTCCACTGCATGCACGGCCATGGCAGAACTGGGACCATGCTGGCCTGCTACCTGGTCAAGACCAGGAAGATTTCCGGCATCGAGGCCATCGACGAGATCCGCAGACTCCGCAAGGGCTCCATAGAAACCCACGAGCAGGAGAAGGCGGTGGTGCAATTTTATCAACGCGTCAAATAGGTGATGATGTTGAAAACACATTTTTAATCATAAGGTGTACGAGACTACATCAAAAAGAAGGTGAACCTTCTGTATAAGGCAGGGGTGTCCAAAGGTCTTCCTGAAAAATGAAAGGATGCAAATTTGCAACATTTTTGTCCCTCGCAGTTTTGCAGTCTGACCTATGATCTTTTATTATTCAAAACATAAAGAAACACAAGTGTTATTTAATATTCTAGTCACTAGGTGGCAGTAATGACAGAACATTGAGACATGACCTCACAGCTAGGAGACTGCAGTTCAATCCTTACATTACATTACCTTAACACGTCATGAAGTCAGGGCATGGCCGACGAGTGGGTGGGTAAAAAAAGGTTCCCCTCGCATTCCGTGTGGAAGTGGTAAGCTTCCTCGGCAAAGTTTCTGGTAACCTGGCTAACTTTCTGGTACTTTCCAGTTTTCCAACTTTTTTCTTCATAATTTTTGTCTTTATTCTTGGCAAAATGGCTATTTTTTCTATTTTGCTTTGGACACCCCTGCTACTAATGATACTAAAATCAAGTGTTGGCTGCTACTCAGCATAATGGCATCATTTTAGACTGTGAAATTGTACATTTGATTCAACACAAGTTGTCCAAGCGTCCAGCACGGTTCATGCACTAGATGGCGGAGAAAACAGACGCTGGCGCTCCTTGAACGTCAGCTTCTCTGGAGCCGACACCCTCCGTGTTTTCTCGTCCTGGCACCTGTGGATCCACACACAATGCTTGACTTTCCACTACCGGGACACCAGCAATAACTAAAGCTTCTATTTATTCATGTCAGGGTTCTTCTTCTCAGGGAAGTTCACACTCACTTTCTAAACTCCGGGGGACCTTGAAGGCATCCACTTGGTGTGTGATCTGCCAAGGAATGAGAATACGACAATAAAAAAATCTGTATGAGTGACTCCTTGCCACACAGATTCGTCATCAATCACCTTTTTTCTCACGCTTTGGGGCGGGAACGCTTTTTGTCTGCGCTTTAAAATTGCTCTCCGCATTTCCCGGCATGGTTCTGTCGTTCTAGAGGAAGAAATAACGTATTATACATCCACGCTGAGGAAGGCAAATCACTTCTTGCACTTCATATTATCTCCCAAGCGGCAGTGCGCCAAAGAAAAGGAAAGCCATCATTAGCAGCAATAAAATAATGCATAAGGCTAAAAATAACCAATTACGTAAAAATGTCATCCAATATTCTCTACAAGAGAGGAGAAATATGATCTGAATTTGAATTTGAAACGTCTATGCTAGGACTACGTTATGCTAACCATAGCATTTCAGTATGTGGAATCAAACTATGGAATGGATTGAGTAAGGAAATCAAACAATGCACAACGATGAGCCAATTCAAGAAACAATACAAGCAGTTGATGTTTGCTAAATCCAAGGATGAAGAGTCTTGAACCAGTCATGATGTGCTATATATATCACTATATTGACACTTACTATGGTACCCATTATGGCATTGGATGCTCATATCACCCAGTACTTCGGAACGCGACAAAAAATAAATTAAAAATTAAAATAAAATAAAATAATTTTAAAAAGTAACATTCATGTTTATGGTCATATCACGGACTTCGGTACATGACAAAAAAAAAATACATTAAAAATAAAATAAAAATATAAAATAAAAACAAAAAATTATAAAATAGTTCACCTGGTACTTCGGTATGTGACAAAAAATAAATTTAAAATAAAATTCAAATAAAATAAAGAAAATTAAAATTTAAAAAATAAAGTTTATGGTCATATCACCTCGTACTTCAGTACGTGACAAAAATAATAAACATAACAAACTATAATAGAAAGTAATATATATATATATATATAATAAATATATATATAATATATAATACAAAAAACAGCAAGTGAACAAATGTAAGAGTTAGTGATTGTAAAAGTACCAGATGGATGGGTAGGATTTAATAAGCTTTGCTTCTTCCTACTCCTTTTGGACATGTGGAACTGGGAACTGATTATGGGATGCACTCAATTGGAATCTGATGCATGTTCAAATGAAATCAAACCATTACCATTACCGTTACCGTTACCATCATCACTACCGACGTGAAAAGGCACACAATTAAAAAGCTCAGAGTGGGGACATGGCAGCCGATATCGGCTACCATTGCGGCTAAGGATAATTGAATGCTAGAGGGGGTCATGGAGTCTGTGCGCTGTTACAAAGAGATCAGGAAGGAGGAGGTTTGTTTTGGTCTTCATAGTTTTACATTTATATTTTCTTTTTCTTGCAATATTGTGACTTTACTCCATCATATTTGGACTTTGGTCTTTTCCCCAACCAAATTTTTGTTTTGTTTGTTTTTTAAAAAAATATATTGCAACTTTATGGCTGTATTTTTGTGGAGATTTCCACAGCCTATTGCAGAATAAGTAAGAAGGAACGCACCAATGGACACGAGGAACGTGTCCACTCCCAGTTCTGATGCCTACCTGAGCTCTTGTGTCCAGCTGCTGTATCATCACCATCATATCCATGTCCTCTTCATCATCCTCATCGTCTCGTCGTTGCTGAATCTCCCTCAGCCTCTTCTGAAACCGCCATTCCAGGCTCAGGTTGCGATGTCGTCGGGTCTCCTCCTCTTTAGCCTCCTGCTCCAGGGGCTCCAGGTCTTGTGACCCCGGTCTCTCCTTCAGCTTCTCCCTGGCCTGTATATGCTCCTGGAGGTGTGTTGGCCCGGTCGGTTGCTGTTGGGTGGGAGGTTCTTGGAAGGAAACGTGCTTGGTGGGGGTGATGCTCACTTGGGGTTTTGCTAACAGAGGGAGATTCTTAGCAGCAGCCGTGGGACGCGTGGAGTTCTGGATGTGTCCGTTCACTCGGAGGGTTTGACTCGCGCTCTGCTGGAATGTGGTGAGCGGAGGATTGGCCCCGACACCGGGGGCCCTGGTGACAGGGATGTCTATGCGTATAGGCTGGGTGGAAGGCGTTGGTGTGGCTTGTTGGGAAAATGGAGTTCTCCACACTCCGGCGCAGGTGCCCTGGTGCGCACTGGATTTGTCAGAGAAGATGTCTTGGGAGGAGAAGCCGGGGCGGATTGGCAGGTGATGGTGGTAATCCGTGCTTAGCTTTGCACTCCGGTTCTGACTTGTGTCCAGCAGGGGGCCTCCTGTGTCCGTACACAAGTTCTCCTGTGAGAGAGCTGGACGCTAGGAGGGAAGAGCAGAGATGTTTGTTAGTTTGCTTTTCCGTTGAATGAACAAAGCATTGTCTCCGTTTACTGCTTTGGTTCGTGCAGGGGTGTCCAAAAGGAGGCCCAGGGGCCATTTGCAGCTTGCAATAGTTTTTCTTATTAGCCAACACTGCATTAAAAAAGAAAGCAAAAGTGGCAAGAGCATCAGAATAAAGTCAAAATATAAAGAGAAAAAGTTGAAATATTTACATTACATTTTTATATAATATAATATAATATATAATTTTAATTTTTTTGGAAAAAGTTATATTATGGGAATAAAGTCAAAATAAAATAATAATGTGAATATATACGAAAAACGTTGAAATGGTTAAAAAATCAGCATAAATGGAGCAAAAATTGTGATATTACAAGAATAAAGTCAAAATATTAACAGGAAATGTTTTATTTATTTATTTGTTAATGAGGAAAAAATGCACAATTTTACCAGAATAAACTTGTAATAAGGAATAATCATTTTAGTAGCATACACTGTTTTAAATCTGAATTTTTAAAGTTGTAATATTATGAGAAACAAACAGCAAAATAAAGTTATATATTTTTTTGTAATATTAGGTTGTGGAAAAAGTTACAATATTTTGGAGAAAAATGATTTACAAATCTTGGGAAAATGCAAAAAAAACCCAACAAAAATGGGGGAAAAGTTAAAAATAAATAAAAAATTAAAGTTAATTAAAAATAAATAAAAAATAAAAGCTTTTTCAGATGCTAACATGCTCCTACTTAGCGTATCTTTACAAAAGTGGCAAAGTTGCATCCTTTCACTGTCACTATGTGGCTCGCTGGGGACAGGGTTTGGACACCCCGCTAACAGGGTGCTACGCTAACAGGGTGCTATGCTAACAGGGTGGCGTCACGCTTTACCATGAAGGTCCTTTTGATAACGGAGCTGTGTCCTCCTAAAGGCCTCAAGCACACTTGGAACATTTGCTGGGGTCGGCTGCTCTGGTCCTGAGATTTGGGGGCTGGGAGGGTGAAATATTCCCTGTGGAGCATCTAAACACGGACAGGAAACGCCAGCGTCGTCGGGTCAGACCCTTCCTTTAGTCAACCATTTTTAGTAAAGGTGGATATTAAGGGTGCCACAAGATCTCGCCACATTAAAACAGGATGACGGGATCTCTCGCTCTTTGAGATAATAAACGTATAAATGAAGGCGATTAGCATTTAGATGCCTCGTAGAACAACAGAGAACAGAGTGAGACTTCTTATCAGTCATACAGAACCAAATGGGGTGGTTCGGCATCTGGTCTAGATTGTTTTCAGGGAAGATCTGACCAAGAGGCCAGGCTGCTGGCACCCCCACAACCTGACCTCAGATCAACTTCTGGTTCTCGTGGACCCAATCTTGTGCAAGCGTTTGTGAGACCTTGTGACACCTTTAGTGGATTTATGTTGAAAATTCATACATGGGTGCAAAGATTAGCAGCAGACTTATTCCCTCGCACATCTCCATCATCTCCATCCTCCGAGGCGTAATCTGCGGGAAGAACAACGGAAGACCAATACCGTGCGAGCGCGAGAGCGCCAAAGGGATCAAAATGGATGCCACTTACTGGTCATGTTGGGATTGGAGCAATAAAACTGACGGTTCTTCTGCATGATCTGCTCCATTTTGCTACCACGTCCCCGACGACTCCACGGATGCTCCGGTTGACCTGGATCCTCGGCATCGCGGTTGGCCGTGACGTGGCTGCTACCCTCCCCTGTGGAAAGAGACAAGGTGGACCGCCTAATTCAGACTGTTCGCTTCCTGTATGAGCGGTGTCGGAGTTTGGTTGGCATTGCCGGCAATGACTCGTTTCCAGTGAGGGTTGGCGTCCCCCAGGGCGGCCATTTATCACCCATTCATCCCAGAAGTGGGAAGTGGGAAGTCAAAATATAAAGAGAAAAAAGTTGGACAGAGAAACACAATGTTTACATTAATTTTAATTAGCTTTATTATATACGAAAAAGTTGTATTATTATGGGAATAAAGTCAAAATAAAATAATAATATGAATATATAAGAAAAAAGCTGAAATGGTAAAAAAAAAAATCTGCAAAAATTGCAATATTACAAGAATAAAGTCAAAATATTAACAGGAAACGTTATTTTTTATGAGAAAAAATGCACAATTTTACCAGAATAAACTTGTAATAAGGACTAATCATTTTCGTAGTACACCGTTTTAAATCAGAAATTTTGAAGTTGTAATATTATGAGAAACAAACAGCAAAATTAAGTTATATATTTTTTGTAAAATTAGGTTGTGGAAAAAGTTACAATATTTAGGAGAAAAATGATTTACAAATCTTGGGAAAATGCAAAAAAAACCCAACAAAAATGGGGGAAAAGTTAAAAATAAATTAAAAATTAAAGTTAATTAAAAATAAATAAAAAAATATTATATTATAAAAATATTATGGGAATAAATTCAGAATTAGCAGAAGGAAATTTAGAAGGAGAAAGTTGACAACAAGAAAACAAACACCCCCCCAACAATATTAAAAATAGAAAAGCAGCAGTAATTGTCCAACAATAAAGTCAAAACATTTATAGAAAAAAAGTTATTGGTTATTAGTAATTTTAAGAGGAAAAGTAGCATAAAGTTGTAATTTTAAAAAAGCTTTATTTTACATCATAATATTATGAGAATTTTTGGAAAATTAGGTTATGCAAAAAGTTATAATTTAATGGGAATAAAGTCTTAACGTTACACAAAAAATTACAAAAATTATTTACAAATCTTAGGAAAATGTTTAGGGAAAAAAATATAATTTCATGCGAATAAAGTCATAATATAAATAATAATATAATAATTTAAGTCATAATATATAAAAAAAATTACAAAACATATTTACAAATCTTGGGAAAATGTTTGGGGAAAAAAGTTATAATTTTATGGGAACAAAGACATAATATAAATCATTATATAATAATTTAAGTCATAATATATAAACAAAATTACAACAAATATTTACAAATCTTGGCAAAATGTTTGGGGGGAAAAAGTTATAATTTTATGGGAATAAAGTCATAATATAAATCATAATATGATAATATAAGTCATAATAAATAAAAAAAATTACTAAAATTATTTACAAAAAAAACCCCTCCAACAAAAATTGTGAAAAAGAGCAATTAAAAATAAAAGAGCTTTTCTTTTCCAACGAATTCTGGGCTTCCCTGCTTCGTTCGGCAGCTGCTGACTCGGCACTTCCGACCTCAGAAGATAAATGGAGATCAGCAGATGAGATTTCTTTTTACCTGTAATCCTGGCAGCGGTCCGACCACACAGCAGAGCCCCAAGACCGTGGTGGCGTGCGGCAAACTTGGCAACTTTTAAAGAGACAGCAGGGCCAGTTTGTGTCATGATGGCCGCTGCCCTGATACGACAGAAATCAAACCTTTTAGGGTTTAGTGTGAAAAAGCTCTCCTTTTGTCACGTGGCGCTGCTACCTCTCTTGGCTGAGGCCCAGCAGGCTGCGGCCGTCCACGCTGAGCAGCTGATCCCCCGCCGTCAGCTGACCGCTCTGTACCCAAGATGGAAGATTTGAGGAGCGGCCGACCTCGGTACGTGAGGCGTGTCCGATCGCAACTCACCATGGCCGCCGGTCCTCCCTTGACTACGGATTTAATGTAAATCCCAAGGTGGTCCTGGCCCGCCCCCTGAGGCAGAAATAGAGTACATTTGAAATATTTGAGTACATTTTTAAATATTTTTTCAAATATTCAAATTCTGCTACTAAATTGACATTATTATTCCTCATGATTTAGTCTTGTGAAATTGGGACTTTTTATCCTGGTAGAATGTGACTTATTTCTGGAAATATTTGGATTTTATTCCTGTAAAGTTATAGCTCTTTTTTCTATTTATTTATTTATTTATTTATTTTAAATGTGTTTAATTTTTAATTTTTTGTAATATTATGACCTTTTTCCCATAACATAACTGTTGTTGCCGTTGGCTTTTGGTTCTGTCGTTAGATTATGCTACTACGTGTGCCACAAACTGCAAATGGCCCAGACTTTGGACACCCTCCCTGGTCTCGGGCCTAACCGGCGAATCCAAACAACCAGCTTCAGATGAGTCCACTAAGAAGATAATGGCTAGTTCCATCCCGGTTTACCTTGGCGGCCACGATGCTGACCCCCATGCTGCTGTTTAGGGGCTTCCTCAGGGTGACCGTTACACTCTCTGGCTCTTGCTGGCTTTCCTTTTCAGGACAAAATGTTCAGTCTTGGCAGGACTGCTTGTCAATTGGCTCTTAATGGTTTACCGTGTATGGAAGTCCAGCGGATGTCGTGGTTTCCGTAAAGAAGATAGTCCAGTCACCTTGCGGGTTGTGCTGAGAGGTGAAGCAGCACAGACCTACAAAAGGAAGAAGGAGAACCTCACTTTTTTTTGTGATATTCTATTCCCAGTTCCTTACCTCGGTGGCAAATGGGTTCCAGAAATTCCCGAAAGCCGGGAGGGGTTCCTCTCACGTTGGAGCAGGAGTATCCTCCCTCCGGCAGCAGGAAGGGCAGGCGGAGATGAAGGCTCTCCTCTAGCTCGATGTCTCGTCCTTCTCGCTCAATCTCTCGGTCTGCAGACGCCTTTGCGGCCATCACCACGGCATCGATCAAATCCTGTGGCGAGATGGTGACAAAGGTAATGCTAATGCTAATGCTAATGCTAATGGTTTCATTTCATTTGAACATGCATCAGATTCCAACTGAGTGCATCCCATAATCAGTTCCCAGTTCCACATGTCCAAAAGGAGTAGGAAGAAGCAAAGCTTATTAAATCCTACCCCTCCATCTGGTACCCCTCATCTATGGAGTAAGCGTGGTACGTGATGAATAGCACACATCAAACCTGGTGTCCAGTGAGGGCCACATGGGCCGGGGTGGCGTGTTTGCTGGAGCCTATCCCAGGTGAGAGGCAGGTACACGCCGGATGGGTGGCCAGCCAATAGCAGGGCCATTTGTGCTGTTTTCGAATAAAAGGATATACTGTGGGGGTGACGGAATCAAACCTTACAGCGGGGATGGCGGGCTCATCGGTGGCGTAGAAGTATCCTGCTAGCAAGGCTTTCATCTGCAGGGAATTCAGCTTGAAGCACGTGTTGTGGATCGCTACGGCGTCTTGCGTCGTGTACTTCTTCATGGTCAGTAGCGTGGTCGCCTAGACGAAAAGAACGTTTTCAAGATGCGGCGCTGCCCCTGTTGGGACAACAACCCACCTGGATAATGTGGCCCAAGTGGCAGTCGGCAGCCATCTCCAGGCCCTGCCTCTCCGCCCAGGCTTCGATGCCCGTCAGCCTCTGGCGGAGGGCCGCCCCCCAGTAGTGTGAGCACACGCCAGGGGCGGCGGCAACATCGGCGTCGGGGTTCATGAGGCGGTTGAAGAGCCAGGAGCTGATGAAGTGGAAGAGCTGGGAGAAGAGCTGAATGGCGAGGGCGGGGTTGACCTGGTAGCGGCGTAGCAGCGACATGGTGCTCAGCAAGGTGTTCAAGACCATCTCTGTCGGGGGCGGCACGGAACGCAAACATCAGGCAGTTCTTCTCGACGTGAGCCATGGATTGCATCACCTATCCCGGCAGGCAGAAGACCGTGGTGCTCAGGATCCATGAAGAACGTTGGCAGGTGCTTCTCAAGCTCACTTTGGAGACACCCAATCAGCTGGCTAAGGGGGCAAGGGGGGCGGGATAAGGCACGCACGACACCCAAATGGAAAAATTCAGGCATGGGTGCACCAACCTGTAAGCCTGGTGCACCAGGTGGGACAGGTCCAGCTGACTCTGCTGCGTGAGCCCGCTGAGGTCTGCGTCATTTTTGAAGAAGTTCAGCAGCTCAGACGTGTTGGCCAACCAGAAGGCGAGAGCGCCGGCGATGCCTCGCTGCCTCTGAAAGAATCTTTGGAATGTCACATGACTGGACGTAACGGTGTGACGCTCATCGTTGACTTGCCTGGATAATCTTGCCGGTCATGGCAGCCATTTTGTCGGCGATGAAGGTCACATTGTGCGATGAGGAAGCGGGGCCTTGCAGTGCGGAGCGACCTGCGGCGTACAGGGCGTACGCCGGCGAGAGCTTGAAACGAACTGTGGAGCTGTTGGCGTAGTTGATGACCGCAGACAGGAAGGCTTCCTCCACTGATCGTGTGAGGACAAGAGGACGACGATTGGGGTTACCACGTGAAAAGATGCCAGAGTACTCATTTGGGCACCCCTGTCTTCCAGTGTGAGCTAAAAGGTACTCGAGTTGGGTTTTGGTTCTGGGTTTTGGTATTGTTAAAAGGCCGGTGCCGGAGGACCGCAGGGTCGGCGGGGGTTGATGTGGTAAAAGCAGATCAGATAAATAAGAAGGTGCAAGGCCGTTACGACATTTAAAAACCAGTAAGAGAATCTTAAAAAAGGCACTACAGTTGTACTTTGGGCACCCCTGTCTTCCAGTATGAGCTAACTAGGTTTGAGAGTTCTTCTTTGGGCACCCCTGTCTTCCAGTATGAGCTAAATAGGTTTGAGAGTTCTTCTTTGGGCACCCCTGTCTTCCAGTATGAGCTAAATAGGTTTGAGAGTTCTTCTTTGGGCACCCTTGTCTTCCAGTATGAGCTGAAATGGTGCTGGCGTTGTACTTTGGGCACTCCTGTCTTAAAGTATGAGTTCAAACGGTGCCAAAGTTGTACTTTGGGCACCCCTGTCTTCCAGTATGAGAGAAAAAGGTGCTAGAGTTGTACTTTGGGCACCCCTGTCTTCCAGTATGAGCTAAAAAGTGTTACAGTTGTACTTTGGGCACCCTTGTCTTGCAGTATGGGCTAAAAGGTGTTACAGTTGTACTTTGGGCACCCCTGTCTTCCAGTATGAGCTAAATAGGTTTGAGAGTTCTTCTTTGGGCACCCCTGTCTTCCAGTATGAGCTAAATAGGTTTGAGAGTTCTTCTTTGGGCACCCTTGTCTTCCAGTATGAGCTAAATAGGTTTGAGAGTTCTTCTTTGGGCACCCTCGTCTTCCAGTATGAGCTGAAATGGTGCTGGTGTTGTACTTTGGGCACTCCTGTCTTAAAGTATGAGTTCAAACGGTGCCAAAGTTGTACTTTGGGCACCCCTGTCTTCCAGTATGAGAGAAAAAGGTGCTAGAGTTGTACTTTGGGCACCCCTGTCTTCCAGTATGAGCTAAAAAGTGTTACAGTTGTACTTTGGGCACCCTTGTCTTGCAGTATGGGCTAAAAGGTGTTACAGTTGTACTTTGGGCACCCCCGTCTTCCAGTATGAGCGAAACGGTGTTACAGTTGTACTTTGGGCACCCCTGTGTTCCAGTATGAGCTAAAACGGTGCTAGCGTTCTACTCACGGTGGTCAGTGATCATAATTCCAATTGGTAATCCCAGCTGGTTGGCGAAGCCTGGCTCAGGACATTCTGTGTTCTTTCTGGCAGCTGTATGATAGATACTTTATTCATCTCTGATCGTGAATCATCAAGGTGAAGATGTCCGCATGAGGAGTGTATGACTTACGAGCATCTCCCTTCCATTTATTTACTGCAGATTCTTCTGGTACTTCTGGTCCACCGTTTGCTGGATTTCCATTGGACCTTGATGTTGATTATAATAATGAGAACAGTAAACCATCTCCCTTGAACTAAATAGAACTCCAATGTTTTTACCCGTCCTCCGCAGGCCCGTCAGGCACTTTCTTTTTCTGCTTCTCTTTTCTTGACAGAGTCCTCTTGAAGGTCTGGATCATGCCCCCCTTCTCTTTATCATGGTTGCTCTCCTGTTGAGCAGCAAAAATAGAAATGTACACATCGTTACAACACTTGGGATAATGGTGGCCAAAGTGCGGCCCGAGAGCTATTTGTTGAATTGATAAAAAACAACTAAAAATACAATTTAACAAAAAAAAAACACAGACAACAAAAATGAATAATACAAGATACGAGAATAAAGAATAAAGTCAAAAATATATACGTAGACTAATATATAGTCACTATGTGACCCTCGCTGGGAAAACCTTTGGACACGCATAATTTAAGATTGACTGATTGTCGCTCAGTGTTGAAGATACTATCCATACCTCTGTCTTCTCCTTGCTTTGCTTGAGCACGAAACGTCCTTCTCTGTTGTCAGAGTTCCAGTTCAGCTGAACCTCCAAAGGTCTTTCATCCAGGCCCAGTTTACGTTCTTGTGATGCACAGGAAGAAGTCACCACCACAGTCAACTCTCCAACAGCTCCAATTTTAACCAAAATGTACGCCGGCCCAATCAGTTTTTCCCATAAGACAGCATACAAATACAATAAGACAAAAATGTTGTGTGCACGATTGTATGCTAACAAGAAAATGTGCTCAAACCGAGGCAGAATTTCCTATGTTAACCGAAAAACATGCTAACCGGGGCGTATGCTAATATTAATGGCACCATTGTATGCTAACAAGAAAATGTGCTCAAACCGGGGCAGAAAAAAAACTACCAATGGAGGTACTTTGGCGCCTTTGTCCCGACAGTCAATGCTGACCCAGGCGTTTGATCATTAGTGCGCGCTCACAGGCGGTGTCACTCGCTACATTGCGTATTATATGGCATACATTTTACGTGCGGCATTACTAGCTAGTGGTTCAAATGGGAACGGGGGCGCCTCACCTGTATCGGCGTGTATCTCGTAGAGACAGTAGCCGTCACTCAGCATTTTCAGATCAGGCCGGAACTTCTCCCAGAGAGCTTGGACAACCTCACGGGTGGAGGCGTTGCTGCAAAAACGAAGGCACTTGGTGGCCACGTTCCCTCCGGAGGGATCTTCAAGGTAGAAGCGCATCACTCCGTGAAACACCAGGTTCTAACAAACACACGCAAAACGGTGCTCAGTGTGCTTAAATATGCAAGATTTTACACCTGGGGGGTCCAAAGCTTTTTACCAGCGAGGGCCACATAGTGAAAAATGAAATAGGCGAATTTGACACTTTGATATTTTTTTTTTTTTTTTTTTTTTTACAAATGTTTCAACTTTCTTCTTAAATCATCTTGGTCAATTTATTCTGGCGATATTTGGACTTATTCCTGGAACTTTTTCCCAGAAATAATTTTCCAGAAATAACTTTTGTTTTGTTTTGTTTTTCTCGTAATATTCCAACTTTTTTTCTGATTTTTTCAGACTATGAATCAGACTTTTTTTCTTGGTTTGGCTGGTCCTGCCACTTATACACCACAGCGACTTGTTATTTTTTCACACTTTTTCCCCCAAAAGGCGACTTTTTTTTGCGTTTTTTTCTTCTTCTTCTTTGTGCATTTTTGGCTGGTGCGACTTACATTCCAGGGCATCTTATAGTCTGGATAATCCAGTAATATTTTTCCTGTAATATTTCAACTCCATGTTATGAAAAATGACTTTTTTCCACTTAATATTACCAGTTTACCCGACTCGCTTAATATTTTGACTTTATTCTCATAAAAATACAGCTGGTTTGTTTTTCTAAAATTCCAATTATTTCAACTTTGTTCTTGTACTTTTATTCCAATAATATTTTACTGTTGTTGCTGTTTATTACATTTTCTTTTTTTTTTTTACAATTTGAACTTTCTCTATTCCCATAATATATGTACTTTATTCCCATAAAATAATAACTTTTTCTCCTTAGAATATGACTTTTTTTTCCTTTACTGTTACTTTTTTCTGTTTTGCTTGCTGTTGTTTTATATATATTTATTATTATTTTTACTTTCTTCTTGTAATTATAACTTAATTCCCCCAAAATTATAACTTTTTCTCCACCAAATTTTCCAAAAATGCTAACTTTCTTTAGTTTTTGGTTTTTTGTAATATTCTGACGTTTTTATGAGATTATTCTTGTCAAATTTCTAACATTTTCCGTTAGAATACGACTCTTTCTCTTAATATTTTTTTACTTTTTTTGTTTTTGTCCCTCGTTTTCTGTTACATTTTTACTGTTTTTACTTTCTTCTTGTAATTCTGACTATATTGCCATAAAATAATAACTTTTACTCCAATCAAGATTTTTTTTTCAGAATTTTACGTTGTTCTCATAAATTTCAAACTTTTCTCGTTCTATTACAACTTTTTCTCTGAATATTTTGACTTCATTCTTGTAAAGTTTTTGGTGATATTTTTATTAGCTAGATCTAGTTATGTTTGTCAGATGGTCTCAGGTCTAAAATCAGCCGCGGGTCGCAAATGGCCCCCCGGCCACAATTTGGACACCCAAAGTTAGTTGAACAGCTAGCTCCAGGTTGCTCACCTTGTCCGGTTGGCTTATCTCAAACAAGTCCAGTCTGTTGTTGTTCCACTGTCTGATGACGTGGGACAGTTTTTCCCGTTCTTCCTCCGCCGGCATCTCTGCACCAATGAGGCGTCACCGAGCGGCTCCTGTTGGTAACCTGGGACGAGTTTCTCAGCCGTGGTCTCCTCCTCGCCCTTTTAGTTGTAAACTCACCGTGCCCCCGCTGGGAGGTCTTAACATACTTGCTTACTTCAGAGCCGCACGCCCCCTCCCCCCTCCCCTCTGCCCCCGTTTAACGGGTCAGCGGAGCTTCGTTATGTGTGAGGAGCGCTCATCTAATCATACACCCCTTGGAGGCGTGTCATTTCTGTTTTTCTGTGTCATCACCAATATCAAAAAGCCATTGTGGGTGTGGGGACACCCCCGGGATGCCACAGTCACCACTGTGGGGGCACGTCTGCGCTTGAGGGGAAACCCACTTCTCACGCGTAGCCGGCATCTGCAGCTCGGTTGGTGCTGTCAGGTCGTCCCATTCAGTCCACCCCGCGTATGTGGGGCAGCTTTTGTTGGGTCTGGGCCTTTTCTGGGTAAACCTTCAGCGGGACAAAAGCCTCCATCGCAATTAGATATACAAATACAAATACAAATAGACATCTTGGACAATCGCTGCTATTGTTGTCTGGAGATGCTCAGAAAGACCGGCCGACCGACCGACCGACCGACCGGCCGACCGACCGACCACTCACTCAAAGATGAGTCTGTCGCATGATGATGGATGATCCGTATCACCGTCGGGATTCCGTCATTATTTTTCAAGGATTCGGTAATATTGCGAGATTTTTCGACATATGTGCACATAACTCCACAAAAAATGGTCACAGCACTTGTTTAGGACATTTAGCTCTCCCGATACATTGCGCTATCATTGCTAGCAACATTAGCATAGTAGCATTTTCATGGGTAGACACTTATTTGAACACTTAGTACTATCGTGCTAGGTGCTAGCATGCTCATGTTGGCATGTTAGCATTGGTAGCATGCTAATGTTAGCGTTTAATGGATAACGTATAAACACTATCAAGCTAGATTTTGCTAGATTATGCTAACATTAGCATAGTAGCATTTGTAACCATCTTCATAGGTTGACACTTGTATACACACTTAGCTCTATCATATTAGGTGTTAGCATGCTAATGTCAGCATTGTTAGCATGCTAACATTAGCATATTCGCATTTTTAGCCATTTTCATGGGTTGACAGTTATACAAACACTTAGTACTATCATGCTAGGTGCTAGCATGATAACATTACAATGTCAATGTTGCTATCATGCTAACATTACCATAGTAACGCTTTAGCCATTTTCTTGGGTAGACACTTATATGAACAATTAGCACTATCAGGCAAGGTGTTAGCATGCTAGCTTTAGCATTTCAGCATTGCTAACATAGTAACATTAGCATGGTTGCAGTTTTGGTCACAATTTAATGAGGATAATATTATGAGGAGAAATAATTTCATTTTAGTCACATGCTATGATAATATCAGAAACAAACAAAACCAAAAATAAAGTTGGACATTTTCGAAAATTAGGAAAATGTAGAATAGGATGGCAATAAAAATCAAAATGGTATAAGACAAATATTGACAAGATGAAATATTTTTGAAAATGATGAAAGAAGAGCAATAGCAGATGTATTAGGAAACATCTGAAATTTTACAAGGAAAGTTGAAATCGTTGAAAAAATTGAATGGCTGTAATTCTACCAGAATAAAGTCAAAATATTAAGGGAGAGTCACAATTTTATGAGAATAAAGTGATCATATGATGAAGAAAAATCATGTCATCTTTGCGTGGAAGGATGCCGAAATCTTGCGGCTTCATCCTGCCATCATGGAAGCACGCTGTTTGTGTCCTTGGCTTGGTGATGTTTCCTGTAGGAAAGGACACATAAGAAAGGACCATATATTGTTTTCAATGATGAAAAGCAAATGTACCGTTTTAGCTTCTCCGCGTCCTCCACGGTCTCTGGCAGCGCCACTCCCGTCATCTCGGGCAGCAACATCACCAAGCCGCTGTACACCAGCGACATAACCCCTGACACCAAAAAACAACAACACACGGAGGTCTTGGCGTGTCGCGTTCTTTCACGTGTGAGGCGTTGGCCAGGACATTCTTCACCTACCGAAGACCAAGAGCGGGAGCTCCCGTCTGATGCTTGCCAGCCTGTAGAGCAGCAACGGGGCCACAATGATGCCGGCGTCGCTGGCCGATGAGCACACGGACACGCCCAGATTTCTAGCAAATGGCAGAAAGCACCCAAGTCAACATTGACAACCCTTTTGGTGTACTTAGTCACCCCGGCTACGTCACTACCTTTCCTCCACTGGGTCCTTGTACACCTATACAAAACTGTGGCGAGACCAGCCATGTTGTTTGGTCTAGAGACAGTGCCATTGAGGAAAAGACAGGAAGCAGAACTGGAGGTAGCAGAGATGAGGATGCTGAGGTTCTCATTGGGAGTGACCGGGATGGATAGGATCAGGAAGGAGTACATCAGGGGGACATTTCATGTTAGAGATAAAGTCCTTTAGGCCAGACGGAGATGGTTGGGACATGTCCAGAGGAGAGATAGTCAATATATTGGTAGAAGGATGCTGCCAGGTAGGAGGCGTAGAGGAGGACCAAAGAGGAGCTTTATGGATGTAGTGAAGGAGGACATGAGGGTAGTTGGTGTGAGAGAGACAGATTCTGAGGAAAAACAATTATTTCGAAAATTATAAATATATAAAAAAACAAGGTGAATAGGGTCCAAATATTAAGAGAAAAAATATGTAATTTCACACAAATTATGAGAGAAAAAATTCATGGTAGAAATATTTTGAAAATGTTATTTAAAAAAACTGGGAGAATAAAGACAAAATATTGAGAGAAAAAAAAATTGTCGTATCACACAAATTCTGAGAAATAATTTTAGAAATATTTTTAAAATAATATTTGACAGAAATTGAGAAAATGTAATTAATTAAAAAACAGCCACAGCAATTCCTTCCACACCTCAGAGTGGTCGGATACATCTCGATGTTGGAAAAGCTGACCGTCTCAAATCCCACGGCGATAGCGAACCTCCCGATGACGGCGGCA
Source organism: Doryrhamphus excisus (assembly GCF_037039965.1). Lineage (NCBI taxonomy): Eukaryota > Metazoa > Chordata > Actinopteri > Syngnathiformes > Syngnathidae > Doryrhamphus > Doryrhamphus excisus. The sequence goes on along the minus strand of NC_136375.1, from coordinate 17,140,440 downwards.
GCTTTCCTCATCCAGGACAGCTCCGCTGTCAAGGCACAAATGCTTTGGAATATTATGGGAATAAAGTCACTATATTAAGAGAAAAAATATACAAGAAGAAACTTGAAATAGTTAGAAAATATGAAAAAAAAAACATTCGTTATTTTACCAGAATGGAGCTGAAAAAATAATAAAAGTCATACTATGAGGGAAAAAATGACAAAATAAAGGTGTCCTTGTGGGGAAATTAGTTTGGGGAAAGTTAGAATCTTACAAGAATAAAGTCATAATATTCGGGGCCGAAAATTAGAATTAGCTGGAGGAAAAACAACTGCAATCTTTACAAGAATAAAGTCAAAATATGAGGAGAAAAATCCTGTCAAGAACTCCAACCACTTGTGTCTGATGCTGGCGTCTTTGGGAATTGGAAACAAATCGGGCTTTGCTGGCAAGTAAACAGAGTAGAAAAAGCAGTTTTAAAAAGTTGATCTGACTTACAGCCACGCCCATATAAGGAAGTCTGCCCCTCTGTGACATCACAAAGGAGCAGTTTTACCACGCCCTCTGAAACCGAGCGTTTTGAGCCATCCCAAACTTCTTTCAGGGCTCACTTCCAAATGCGAAAACCTCATGATGTGAAACGTTGGCATGGTTTAACACCAGAATACAACATTCTAACTCCATTTATAGCTCAGAAAAGTGGGAAAAGCATCATTATATTAAGTTGCATCCTTTCATTTTTCATTATATGGGAGAACTTTGCTGCAGAAGATGTCAAGTGACCCTGCCAGCATCAGCTCCACCTACCAGAGGAGACGAAGGCCACAATGAGGCAGGCGAGGCCGCCTGTTAAATTGGTGGCGGCCATCAAAGCGCGTCGGCCCATTCTGTCAACCAGAAGGTAGAAAATGAGGCCCGTGGGAAGCTCCACCAGCGCTGCGATGAAGAACTCCAAGAAATGGTTGTCACCCGTTATCCCCAGTCGCAAAACCAGACCGAAGTACACGATGCTGCTTGTAAACCTGTTTGGGGGGGGGGGCATCAAGGCGAAGTTAAAGAGCGTGGAAGGCAGGGCTCTGGTCCATGAGGTCACCATTGAAGAGGCTCACCAGGCGTAGATTAAAATAAGCGTGTTTCTCCTGATGCAAGGTGTCCTCACCAAGTCCAGGACAGATACAGGATGTACTTCTTTCTTCATATCCAGAGGAATCATCTGGGACGTGAAAATGAGCAGCTGCATCCTCACTGCGGCAGTCGAGTGCCACAAAAGGAGCATACCTCTTGGAAGCTTTGCGGCAGACTTCTCCCGTTGCACTTGGCGATGTTGGACATGATCCTCGCTGCCTCTGATGTCCTCTTTTGAGCCAAGAGCCAGCGTGGAGATTCTGGAACAATCCTACACCAACGAGTCGCTTGACTTTATTATAAAACTCGTCCCTCCTGAATTGCTTCAAGACCCGACCACAAGAAATTAATTTCCATGACGTCTGAGCCAATATTAATGAATTTGTTTTGGCATAGAAACATGTTTACAGTCTTCCAAATACATTACGTATGTAAACATTATTAGAGTCCTCTCGACATAAAATAACACCCCTATAGTCACCTTTACACCCCTATTACCCCTATTGATTTTTGTATTACAAATTTCCCCTGAGGGACGAATAAAGGCATATCTTAATTACAAAATATTGTTAGCATGCTAACATTAGCATATTAGCATTTTTAGCCATTTTCATGGGTTGACACTTATATAAACACTTAGTACTGTCATGCTAGGTGACAGCATGCTAACATTACCATGTCAACGTTGCTATCATGCTAACATTACCATCGTACATTTTATACATTTCCTTGGGTAGACACTTATATTAACACTAGACGCTAGCATGCTCATGTTGGCATGTTAGCATTGGTAGCATGCCAATGTTAGCGGAGTAGCATTTTTACTGTTTTAATGGGTTGACGTATAAACACTATCAAGCTAGATTTTGCCCTATTAACATTAGTATGTCAGCATTGCTAGCATGCTAACATTAGCATCGTAGCATTTGTAACCATCTTCATAGGTTGACACTTATATTCACCCCTAGCTCTATCATATTAGGTGTTAGCATGCTAACATCAGCATGTCAGCATTATCAGCATGCTAACATTAGCATATTAGCATTTTTAGTCATTCTCATGGGTTGACAGTTATAGCAACACTACATGTCAATGTTGCTATCATGCTAACACTACCATAGTAACGCTTTAGCCATTTTCTTGGGTAGACGCTTATATGAGCACTTAGCACTATCGGGCTAGGTGCTAGCCTGCTCATGTTGGCATGACTCTACCGATGCAACCGTATCTCTGGCTCGCCACATGGCAATTACCAGTAGTACGAGATGAACAGGAAGGAAGGGACGCTCATGACGAGTTGAAGGGTCCTCCAGGAGGACACGAGGTACGCCAGACCAGGCAGCATCACCATCCCCATGGAGAAGAACGTCTGACACACCATGGACACCAGTTTCCTGTTGTTTGAGCCGAAGAACTCAAACACTGCACGTGACCACAACAGAGAATAAGGCGGACATTCCCCCGGCGGTATTCATGCCCAGTCAACTTACAAAGCACGTAGGACGCTGACCACGCTCCCTTTCCAAAACAGCCTTGCAGAAAACGAAACACGAGCAGCAGCGGGTACCACGGCGACAGCATGACGCCGACGCCGGCCACGCTGAGGCACAGGATGAACGCAATAAAACATGGCTTCCTGCCAAACCTGTCGGATAGCATTCAGCTGTGGAATTCATGTTGTGGGGGGGTCGTTGGGCAAAAATGTGTGATCACACCTGTCTGCCATGGAGCCAGTGATGAACGAACCAAGGAAAAGCCCACACGCCACCATGACTTGATTGAGGTCAGCCAGCCAGGAGCGCTCGCACACCAAGGAGAACTGAGGGGGGGGGAATTGGATGAGAAACCCTGACGCCAACTGTAAAGTATAACATCTATCTATCTTGCACACAGAGATGCCCAACCGGAGAATCGAATCCCAGGTCTTCCCAATCACCTGACTATGTGGCCTACATGCTAACCACTCGGGCTAAGAGTGAAGTTCATCCTTATGCTGGAGCCTATCCCAGCTGTCTTGGGGCGAGAGGCGGCCAATCCCAGGGCACATATAGACAAACAACCATTCACACTCACATTCAATTAACCTAGCATGTAGCATCCTGTCATTAGTCACTATGTGGTCCCCGCCAAGGCCTCAGGACTCAGCCGAGGTCCATAAAGAAAGCCTGAAGCGACGGCCATGACAATACGTGGGAATACCTCAGAAACGAACGTGCTGTGGCCTTCATCGAACATCCATCTCCCATGGCAGGGCACCACCGGGGTCCGGTTGGACGGCCGCCATTCCGCTTCACTGCATATGTTCTGACTGGGGCTCCAGTTCAAGTCGAACCTCTCGCAGCGGCTGAAGGACAGTCCCGAATGGGGCACGGTGACTTCCCTCGCCCGCACCGCCGTCCATCCGCACTCATTCTGGAGGCGTTGGCCCGCGGGGGCCGCACACCAGTGTTCGGGTGTCTTCCCTAAGAAAACAGCACCCACCAGGACAAAGGCTAAGGGGGCCAGCGGCAGGGAGCACAGCAACAACAGTCTCTTCTGGAAAGGCCCGAAGTCTCCGGCCTGCCTGATGAGGTCGTTGAGGTCTGCCATCGTGGTTGGAAGCGTCTGAGAAGACTTAGCAATCTGTGCCGCTCAAAGTCCTCATCGTGGTCTTTGGTCCCTGGAAGGGAGCCATCCGGAATCGGGAATACGGTACGCTGCTTTGTTGCATCCGTCACTTTCTTTTCTCAAACCCTGGCTGACAGGCGTCAATTATTAACTCGTCAGATTTATTCCTGTCACGCATGACATGCCGCTGCACTGCCGACTTTTCCCAACCGCCACCTTCAGAGGTTCTCGGACGACTTTCATTGGACTCATCAGAAATCTCATTCAGGACTTTGTGGACTGGCGCCATCGAAACCACTTCCACAAAAATTCCAAGGAACTGGAACTGTCATCGGCACTCCCATCCGGACATGGTAGGATGCGTCAGTAAGACCCGGGACATGTTGAAGGAACTATGTCTCTCAACCGGACTTAAGTCCCTCCCCCTTTATATATTTTCTCTTTTTTCCATTTTATCTTGTTTTTTGTCATTTTTGTTATTCTCATCAAATTCTGACTTTTTCCAATTTTTCTAGAAATATTTTGACTTTATTTTTGTAAAATGACAGCTGTTTTTTCCCCCATATCTGGTGTTGCTTTTATTTATTAAAAAAAATATATAAACATTATATTATGACTTTAATATTTCAATATTAATATTTTTATGATTTTATTTAAAAAAATAAAAATAACTATAAAAAAATATTTTTTTTATTATTTTTGTAATATAACTTTTTTGGCTAATTTTCCCAAAATGACAACTTTGTTTGTTGTTTTATTTGTTTTACATAGTATTGCAACTTCAAAAGACTTTTTTTTGTCTTTAATATTTTAACTTTCTTGATAACATTAGGTTGTTTTTGCAAAATTACATTTTTTTCTCTTTTTAATAATATTAATAGTCAAAATATATATATAGATAAAAGTAAAAAGATTATTATTAATATTTATGTATATTATACATATGTTAATAATAATATTAATATTTTAATATTTTGACTTTTATATATATATACTATATATTTGACTATATATATCTGAAATACTTTTTTGTCTTTAATATTTTAACTTTCCTTAACATTAGGTTGTTTTTGTAAAATTACATTTTTTTCTCTTTTTAATAATATTAATATTTATGTACATATATAGTCAATATATATATTAATAATAATAATAATACATATATATTCTTATTAATGATAACATTATATATATTAATATTAATAATAATATTTTAATATTTTGACTTTATGCTATTTTTAAATATTTTTGCTTCGCATCTCGTCCTGTTATGACTTTATTCCCATAATATTTTTAAATATTTTTTACCCCCTTTCCATATCACAGCAATCACTTAAAAATGTGTTCACTTCCTGTATTTGATATCCACCATTCGCAAAGAGCGAGAAGCATCAGGTCCCAGCTGGCCGTTCTGATCCCAGCTGCCCAAACCCCCCCATGTATAAATCATAAAAACCAACGTCATACATGTCAAAATAATGTCAAAAATAATGTCAAAATAATAATGACATGAAAATATACTGTATGGGCAATTTTTTTGAAATAATATTATTGTAAAACATGGAATAATATTAATAAAAAGTAAGTGTCTTTTTTGAAGTACAGTGTTTCCTGGGCCTTCTACTGAAAAAAGTATATCAAATTAAAACAATTATAATAATTACATGAAAATATTCTGTATGGGCATATTTTTTGAAATAATAATAATAAAAAATAAGTGTATTTTTTGAAGTACAGTGTTTCTCGGGCCTTCTACTGAAAAAAGTATATAAAATAAAAAAATTATAATAATTACATGAAAATATACTGTATAGGCACATTTTTTGAAATAATATTTTTTTAAAACAAGAAATAATAATAATAAAAAATAAGTGTCTTTTTTAAAGTGCAGTGTCCCTGGGGCTTCTACTGAAAAAAAGATTTTTTTTAAACATGAAATAATAATAATAATAAAAAATAAGTGGGCCTTTGATTCGTGGACTCCGCAGCCACACGCCGGTGTTGGTCATCTCCATGCGCAGCCGCAGACTGTCTTGCTCAAGGACACATTGGCAGTGACTGGGATAGAGGTACTAGCTGTATTCAAACCGCCAACCCTTGGCTTTGTGGACGGCCTGCTTTACCCCCAGAGCCAAAAAGACATCATTTATCTTACCAGGTGTGTGTGTGTGTGTGTGTGTGTGTGTGTGAGATCAGTCCACTGAATGATTGACAGGCTGCTGTATTTTATGTGCGACCCGCCTCTCCTCTTAACCATGCGGGACAAAGGCCGCCAGGGCCTCCTTTGTATGGTCTTGGTGTGAGGCTGTGATAGTTGCTATCTCCCCCCCCCCCCCCCCCGCCTGCCATTGTTTGCTAGCTTTTAAGGGCCCATGCGCTAGATTTACACTCTGTGACAGCACGTGGATTCACGGCTACGTTTCCATGGAGACCAAACAAAAGCTCCTGGACGTCTTTTTGAGGATACCTGATGATGTCACCATCTTCACCGCCGTGCCTGATTCTGACATGTTCCCATAAAAACAAATCAGACCATAACTTTAGGCCAAGGAAAGTCCGGATACGGACCTGGCGTCCGATCACGATCCCGTTCCCTGTTCTGTCCCCCGCTGGCCCACGGTCCCACAAAGCCATTTGTACTATAAAATATAAATATACATATATATGTATATATATATATATATATATATATATATATATATATATATATACATATATATATATAGTGGGCGTCACAGTGGTCTAGTGGTTAGCGCGCAAATAAATATTTGGACTTTATTCTTGTAAAATGACGTCTGTTTTTTCCTCATGTCTGGTGTTGTTTTTATTTTTATTTTTTTAAATTTAAACATAGTATTATGACTTTAATATTTCAACTTTATTTTGTACCATAACTTTTTTGGCTAATTTTCCCCAAATGACAACTTTGTTTGTTGTTTTGTTTGTCTTACATAATATTGCGACTTTGAATGACTTTTTTTGTCTTTAATATTTTAACTTTTTGCAAAATTACATTTTTTTTCTCTTTTTCCTCTTAATATTTCGACTTTAGACTATTTTGGAATATTTTTGCTTCGCATCTCTCGTCCTGTTATGACTTTATTGCCATAATATTTTGACTTTATTTTGGTGGTAATCTCCTTCCATGAATATTTGGACTTTATTCTTGTAAAAGACAAAATGTTTTTGGGAGAGAAGTTATATTTATTAAATGTATCTTCTCCAAGCGCTAATCAACAGACTCCAGTTCCAAATCTTTTCCTTCTTGAGGTCCATGGTCCTCCACCTCCTGGAGGTGTTGGCTGTTGCTCTTCTCCGGGTGCTCCTCGACGTGGGAGGGTTCTCCTGCGGCGTCTGTGGGTACGACGTGGGAGACGAGGACCATCTCCTTCAGAAGAGCCTGCTCTGCTTTCAGCAGAGCCAGTTCCTTGCTAAGGGGGGTTTCGGAGGTAAGAGGGGGCTGGGTGGGGGTCGGAGTGGTCTCCTGCTCCTCATGGTGGTGGCGGTCCTCCTGGGCAGCCTCCTTCTCTGCCGCCTGCACCTTCTCGTAGAGGCTCTTCCTTTCGTCTTGCAAAGCCCTGCACAGGTTCTCCAGTTTCTGGTTCTTGATGGTGAGAAGCTCCAGCTCCTTGTCCCTCACAGCTTTCTGCAGCAGCACACAGAAGACACAATGAAGACATGTCGGCTGTGTGAAGCAGCCAGCCAAGAACAAAAGCTCCTCACATCCGCCACCATGTCCAGGAGGCTCTTGTTGCAGCCGTCAAAGCGACTCTTCCATGATTGACATTCCTTCTCCAGCTTTCTCATCTTCTTGGCCATCTTGGAAGGCGGCAAACATGTTAGCAGGAAAAACAGCTAAAAATATCCTGGCTCCATATTTAGCTTCTCTTCCTTCAAAGCCTCGTGGTGCCGTGAGAAGACCTTCTTACTTTGTCCATGTCCTGTTTGAAGCCGCTGTAGATGCTGTTGCTCTTTGAAACCGTGCCCTGGAATTCGTCAAACTTCTGCGAGTAGACGTTGAGCTGAGGAGAACATCGATCAGGATGAGCGGGATGAGCGGGATGAGCGGGATGAGCGGGATGAGCGGGATGAGCGGGATCACCTACCTGGGCCTTCATGTCCGTCTCCTGCTCCTTCAGCAGCTTCATCTTCGTCTTGTACTCGGCGGTCTGCTGCAGCAACTGTTGGGCAACGCTGGAGGTGAGCGTTGGAGGACGGCGTGAAACACCCCCCCCCCCCCTTCACCTACAAGCTCCTTCTCCAGCTTGTGCTTCTCCTGCGCCTCCTTCAGCAGCATGTTGGCCTGCGTCAGTTTGGTGTCCAGCAGCTTCTCTTTCAGGTCTCGGTGCTTGAAGACCTTCTCAAGGTTCTGGAAGACATGTTGGGGTGCTTGGTCTCACTTTACAATCAGGTACACAAAAATACAGTACAGTACAGTACAGTACTGAACTAATTCATACATTTAGAGTAGTGACTGAGGAACTGATGACTTATACACATACATTTAGAGTAGTGACTGAGGAACTGATGACTTATACACATACATTTAGAGTAGTAACTGAGGAACTGATGACTTATACACATACATTTAGAGTAGTTACTGAGGAACTGATGACTTATACACATACATTTAGAGTAGTGACTGAGGAACTGATGACTTATACACATACATTTAGAGTAGTTACTGAGGAACTGATGACTTATACACATACATTTAGAGTAGTTACTGAGGAACCGATGACTTATACACATACATTTAGAGTAGTTACTGAGGAACTGATGACTTATACACATACATTTAGAGTAGTTACTGAGGAACTGATTACTTATACACATACATTTAGAGTAGTTATATATAAATACAATATAAATAAAATATAAATACTAAGGCACAAATTGAGAGTAGTTACTGAGGAACTAATGACTAAGGCACAAATTGAGAGTAGTTACCGAGGAACTAGTGAAGAAGTAAGGACTAAGGCACATACATTTAGAGTAGTTACTGAGGAGCCAATGAAGTAATAACTAAGGCACATACATTTAGAGTAGTTACTGAGGAACTAATAACTAAGGCACAAATTGAGAGTAGTTACCGAGGAACTAGTGAAGAAGTAAGGACTAAGGCACATACATTTAGAGTAGTTACTGAGGAGCTAATGAAGTAAATACTAAGGCACAAATTGAGAGTAGTTACCGAGGAACTAGTGAAGAATTAAGGACTAAGGCACATACATTTAGAGTAGTTACTGAGGAACTAATGACTAAGGCAACCAATGAAGACATAATGACTGAGATACATAGAGTAGTTTAGAGTAGTTACAGAGGAACTAATGAGGAAGTAACGAGTACTGAGCCAGCATCCACCAGGACCAGCCTGGACTGCAGCATCAGTATCAGCACCTGAGCACTGAATGAGGTCATGAAATGGGACGTCTATGCATCCACCCACACTGTGGCGCCCCCATCGTGATGCCAATGTTGCGTCTGGCGACGTACCGCCTCCCGCTGGTCGTACTGCGTGATGAGGTCCTTCAGCTTCTGGGCCAGGGCGCTGTTCTCCTGGCAGAGTTTGGTGTTCCGGCTGCTGTGCTCCTCGATCTGGGCCTGGATGTCGCTCAGCGTTCCCTGGAAGTGGGTGGTGATCTCTTTCCTCTTCAGGTCGTCCTCTCTGCACCTTTGCAACGTCTCCTCCTGCGTTGCAAACATGGACGTGTGAGGATCTACTGGACGTATTTATTCATTTCTATTTGATGAATTAGCGATTACCCACTTTTCATCTAGCCGTGGATTTTCTATACAGCTTGTCCTCACCTGCGTGGCGGCCGTGCTGGAGCCTATCCCAGCTCTTCTCAGGCAAGAGGTGGGGTACCCTGAGGTACGCTGGACTGCTTCTTTACTTTTTACAAGGCGCCTTTAAGGCATTTTTAATACGTTTTGGAAATGTTTTAATTATTATAGCTTTGAATTATTTTTGAATCGCTTTAGATTATTATTTTTTTATTCTTTGTGTTTGTAAAAAAATGTATGAAGTTATTATTAATGTTGATGAATACAGTTTTCATCACCATATATTATTATTGATAATAAATAATAAATAATAAATAATAAATAATAAATAATAAATAATAAATAATAAATAATAAATAATAAATAATAAATAATAAATAATAAATAATAAATAATAAATAATAAATAATAAATAATAAATAATAAATAATAAATAATAAATAATAAATAATAAATAATAAATAATAAATAATAAATAATAAATAATAAATAATAAATAATAAATAATAAATAATAAATAATAAATAATAAATAATTATTATTATTATTTACATCTTTTGTAATATATTTTTATGGATTTTTAAAATATATATTATTTTTTATGAATTTATTCATTCCATATCATTTCTTAAACGTTTACCTTTTACTTTTTTTACATGATTAATGTATTTTATAAATAAATATTAATTTCTTTGTTTATTTTATTGTAAAGGTGGACTTTCAGAAGGCACCTTTAATGTATTTTCATAGTACATTTTTGTAAATGTATTGATTTTTTCAACCTTCATTTTTATGTTTTTATGCATTTTAAAGTGTTTTACATATTTTTTTAAAGTCATGAAGTTTTATTTTATTTTATGATTTCCAATCCTAAAGGTGGAATTGAAAAGTATTTCAAAATGTTTTTGAATAAATCTTTACAAATATTTTTTCAAGGCACCTTTAAGGTCTTGTTGTGTCTCTGCAGTTCCCGGCACAGTCCCTCCAGTTTGCTTCGAGCCAGCACGGCGCGACTGTGCTCGCTTTGCAGCTGGTCCTTGTCCTTCATCACCTGCAGGAGCTTCTTCTGCAGAACCTTCAGCTGCTTCTGGTCGCTCCTGTGCTCCTCCAGCTGCAACAACGACAGCCACGAGCATGGATTTGGAGTTGGTGTTCATCAGATGATCATCCCTGATCCACTGACCAGCTCAGCGTGCTTCTTGATGGTGGCTTCCAGTTTCTGCTCCGGCGTGTGGAGCTTGTTGAGGCTCTGCATGAGCAGCATGGCCTCCTTTCCTGAGAGGCGACAAGTTGAGCTTTCATGGATGGTCATGGTGCCTCCATGAAGGCTTGTCTATGTCAATCAAGTGCTTTAGAGAACCTACCCAAGTTCTTCAGCATCTTCTTCTCCAGCTTCTGGTCCCGTCTGCTGTCCTTGTTGGGCTGGACGTCCTCCGTGTCCTCCGGCTCGGCGGGGACGGCGTCAGCCTGGTAGGTGCTGATGATGTCCTCCAGCTGCTTGGCCAGGTCGTCCGTCGGGTCCACGTTCGGAGCTCCTGCCGGTGCCGCCTGAGCGCTGTTGTCTGGACAAGCCTCCATCTTGGCGGGTGCTCTTGATACCTAGAGCCAGTCTTGGTGGTCAGGACTCATCGCTACGTTTTGTCTTACTGTCACAACGTACGCCTGCTAGCTGGCCTTGAGGGGCGGGTCTAAAAGGTTTGGTATTGGTACAAAGTTGGCCGTATGCTAGCAACCTTTGTCATGTTTACATTTTTTTTGCTGTTTATTGTGCAAATATTTCAATTTTTTCCAAAATAATCTTTGTACATTTCATTTCTGTGATATCATAACTTTATTCCCGTAATATTTTGATTCTTGTAACATTCCAAAATTTTTCTGCAACTTAATTTTCCCCAGAAAAAATATTTTTGCAACTTATAAATTTACAAAAACAACACATTTTATTCTTGAATATTTCAGCATTATGCTACTAAAATTATGCTATTTTTCCTAAATAATCTTTGTACATTTAATTTCTGTGATATTATAACTTTATTCCCATAATATTTTGCCTTTTTCTCTTTTGAAATTACTGTGACTTTTTTACTTTTGTGTTTACTTTTGGTTGGTCAATATTCTCCTCATAATTAGGACTTTGTTTCCAATTTATTCCCATAATATTTTGACTTTATTCTTGTAACATTCTAATTTCTTCTGCAACTTAATTTTCCACAATTTTTTTACAACTTCTAAATTAAAAAAACAACAGATTTAATTTTTTTATATTTCAGCATTATGCGACTAAAATTATGCTATTTTTCTGACATAATGTTTTTTTTCTCCTTTTTGTCCTAATATTATGTGTTTATTCTGGTAAAATGGCTTTTGTTTTTGTCGTTAAGGTATATTTTTCCAACGTGCCATGGACCACAAATGTCCCCCGGGCAGCACTTTGGACACCCGTGGTATAATTTGTCTTCTACTCGTCCTTTTGCAAATGTTCCACGGTCGAGAAGCTGTTTACGTGCATAAAATTAGCGCGGCGCTTTCACAAGCGGAGCACATGGCACCTGTTCCAAAGCGGCGGGCTATTTTAAGAACTCCTTTATATGGGCAAGACATTTATTTATTTCCTAATCCAACACTATAGATGGCGGCGTCGGCAGCTGTGCGTGCAGAAACTTGCATTTCCAGCCTGTACTTGCTGGAAAACACGAGTGACGGCGAGCAGGAGAGAGGAGACGTGGCGGAGGATGGTTGACCCAGCGTGGACGCCGGGCTGGAGAGACAAGTCTTCTCATGCTATCACACAACGCATGCGAGTCCTGACACGTTAACATGTCAACACGTTAACATGTCAACACGTTAACATGTTAACACGTTAACGTACTGGATGTTAGTTGTATGTTAGTAACACGGCAGGCTAGGCAGCGCATGGGGGTCTTACCGGGACCGAGGGCCAGAGGGGGAAAGGAAGGAGTGTGGAGGGGCTGGGACACGCTGCCACCAACACAGCTGTGATAAGACCTCCTCAAAATAAACCGGGGGGGGGGGGGGGGGGGGGGCACAACACTCCCAAAAACAACTGCGACACATACCTCATATTTGGTCCCAAATATACGGCAGACTAATAGGGCCACCTTGAAAAAAGTTTTTTTAAATAAAGTCATAAATGAATGCCCAAAAGCCAAAGGTCACGAAAGTGCCCCCCTTTCATAGCACTCTCGTGAGTATCAAAATAATCATACATTTCAAGAATAAAGTGGTAAATTCACATGAAAAAAAAGTCATAAAAACAAAAAAACATTGTAAATTTATCATAGTAAAATTATAAATAATAATAAAAATATTACTTTTGCCAAAGCTCACGTATAAGTACAACTGCGACACAATGTGTCGTACACGCCCGCCTGTATGACACATTCACGCAAGTGTGCCCCGCCCCGCCCCGCCCCGCCCCGCTTGTACTCATGTTTTAACTGTGTATTAACCAATGAATGTTGGATTTGAACGTATCTTTTACTGTTTACTTGCTTTATTCAACTGCATTCTTCTGTAAAGTTGTCTTTGAGTATTTTGAAAAGCGCTATACAAATAAAATGTATGATTATTATCATTTATGAAGCGTAAAAGAAAGTGCGATATACACACAGACACAGACACAGACTTGCTGGGTTATTATTAGAAGTATATTCTCTTCAAACAATTTCAAATGGAATCTGAGCACCAAATAATAGAATGGAATCCCTTCCCCCCAAAAGCGTAAAAGAGGCACTCCATCCTGCCCAAGCACATTTGATGCAAACAACTCAACCATGGATTGGCTACTGAGGTTGTTGTTTCTTTCTTTCCTTCGTCCTCCATAAATCCCAGCCCAGAGGTCAATGGTTTGTCCTCTGGGGCAGAGCTCGTAGACACGAGAGGCACAACGCACTTCAGTTTATATAGGATAGTATATATACTCTATCGAGATATTTATATAGATATAGATATATATGAATACATAATAAAAAGCAAACACAAACACAAACTGTGTACATTATGCAAAGCAAAGAAATGTTTGAAAAGGCTCTTTTATGTCCACCTGCTTGGTTAGCGCCACAAAATGTGGTCAAAGCTGCAAAACGCCGTCATGGATGAAAGCGGTGCACCTTTCAAATACGTCGGCTGTAAACATGAAAGTGATTCTTCAACCCCTTCTTCGGGCCAACACGGCCTCCGTTTTCGTAAACCCCCCCCCTGTCGGCGCCGGCAGAGATACAAAAAAGCCACGTAAAAAAAGTCGTCAACACTGCAAAAATAGCTGAAACGATAAAAGCAAAAGGCATTGTATGTACACAGGTAAACACGCAAAAAAGTGTCCTTCATCCACCTCTGAAGACACCAGCGATTCTTTTTTAGATGGCCGTGCCTTTCCCGTGTAAGAATTGGACTATTTTTCGATTCGTAAAAAAAAAAAAAAACAGCCTCAATAGCGCCTAGGCTGGTTGCAGATGGTAGTGCACCCTACTCAGACAATGATACGATCACTCATTGGATTACGGACACATTTCCAACGCCCAATAATAATCATAATTAATAATTATGGACAGTGAATTTTAGGAAGTTTTCATTTGCTAACTAACATTCTTCATCTTTTTATTGTTTATGACTAACACGAAAAATTCTCAATTAACAAAAAAAATACATTTAAATTATAATGTAAATAAATATAATTGTTTGCCATTATTCATAAAATTAATTAATTCATAAAAGTGAATTATATTAAATAAATTCATGACAATTAAACAATAAATACCATAAAATTACATAAAATGTTAAATGTAATTGTGTTTGCAATGATGATATTGATATTATGGATATTTGCTAAAATTAAAATAATCCAAATAAAAATGTATTAACATTTTAATAAAAATTTTGTGAAATAAAAATGTTCATGTTAATGTCATTTAAAGAATGAATGAATGAATGAATTAAATTTGATTGAAAAAAAAATTCTGGTTATTCATGTTATGGATATTATATTTGATTTCTCATTTGCTGCATTTGCTGAAATTAAAATAATGAAAAAATTTGAATAAAAATTTTAGGAACTGAGAAAATAAAAATGACATTTTATTTAATTGATTTTTTGAATATGATGTATATTTTTATTCTAATTTAGTTTGCCATTATTCATTTCTAGTGAAGTAAAGATGGATATCTTTGTGTGGATGAAATGAAGACTGAAAAAATATCCCCCACAGCCGTCTTAAAAGGAGCCAATGAGAAACCTCGTAAGTGAGCGTAGATGGACAGTTCCAAGATGTACCATCAAGTGTACTCTGTCTTCAAGATCAGCACACGCTTCCATGAAATGTTGACTTTCAGCGTATCCCCCCAGGAAGGAAGTCCCGCCCACTTGTTAAATAAGCTTCAAAAGTACCAAACATGTCGCACATGTCGGATGAGTCTTGCTTGTTGAGGACGTTTGCGTGTGAACCGGAGGCCAAAATGCGTAGAAAAATATGCCTTTTGAAAAATATCAACCTCCGGGCAAACGTGACCTACGGAGAGCCGGGGGGGTCCAACATCCAGCCGGGCTACGTAGCGTACTGACAGGTGGGAGCGACACATCCGGATAAATACTGTATGCTAACAACTTACACTCTGTATTACTTACTACTACTGTATTTTTGTGTACCTTATTGTGAGTAAAGTGAGTTTCTTTAATATTTCAACTTTATGCTACCAAAATGATTGTTATTTTGCTTCATCATTTTAAAAAATGTAATTTAAAATTCAAAATTTTGTACATTTTTCTTTATTTCTTTATTTTATTATTTTTTGGTCAATCTTATTCTCATAATTATGGCCTTAATTCCCATAATATTTACATATTTACCTATTATCCTAACATTGGTTTTTATTAATTATAGTTATTTATAAATACGTATATTTATCTTTTTTTTTCGCCTAACCTCATTTTCCAAAAATGACAACTTTATTTTGTTTTGTTTCTCATAATAATACCACTTTAAAAAGATCAAGTACATTTTTTCCGAGTTCATTTTTGTTTTTCACTGTGACTTTTTTCCTCTTACTATTTAGATTTTATTAGTGTAAAAAAAAATAGACTTTGGAGTTTTAGTTTTTGGCTTAGATTTCCTGTTAAATAACATCTTTTTGTCTTTGATATTTAAACTTTCTGCCATGAAATATTAGGAGTTTATTTTGGTAGAAGTGTGACTTTTTTCCTCTGAATATTTCAACTTTATTTTTGTAAAATGACTGCATTGTTTTCAATCTTTCCAGTTAGTTTTTTTTTGTCTTAGTTTGAAATGTCAATAAAAGGAGCTCGGGGCTGCACTTTGGACACCCCCGGCCCAATTCCTTGTCACGTTTTCCTTCCTCCTCCGATATGCGCGTGAATTTCACACCATGACGCGTATTCATTTGAAAAAAAAAAGTGGAATGTTTGACTATCGCCTTCATTTCCCGCCGCCAAATGTCAACGGAACAAAGTGCATCGTGGATAAAGCGCTAAAATAGTCGCCGTGGTCTGTATAGGACAGCAAAGACGTGATATCAAAAGCAACACCAGCGCGGCCGGGCTGACTGCATAACGGCATCGCTGCTGCATAATAATAATAATAATACGTATCATAATAACAGCATATAGAAATCGTAGTCAAATATTTACCAGTATCAATAAGTGCTTACGTTCTAATAGAAATACATCTTACAGTATCGGTAATGACATGTTGACTTCCTGTGTTTTTGTGCAATAGCAAATCCCATGCAAGATAAAAACCACAACATTAAGAAAAACAAATTGTTGTTTTTTTTTTCTTCAAAAGGTTGTTCCACCATAAATCAAGCGGCGTCCGTCCCGTTTTTGACCTTTGACCTTCTTCAACGAAAAGCAAAATAAAGGCACAGACCTTCGTCGCTCCAACTGCGCGTCTCTCATCTCTCTACGCACCCTTTTTAATGCATTATTATTATTATTATTGTTATTGTTTTCTTTTGTTTTTTATAGAAATCGTTACTGCACTACTGCATCACACCTTGATATAAGTACATGAAACAACAGTCTATTCTCAAAGTACACAGAGGTTAAAATACACTGTTTGTATGCACCTAAGAAGGAGAGTATAGAGAATCTAGAAATAGAATAGAATTGATGTGCAATCGTATGCTATGTCAAATAAAGGCATATTAGCGATATATCTCTTCCTGTATTGCACCTGCACCCGAGACGCCCATCCCGTCGCATGTCGCTTGTCGCATGTCGCATGTCGCATGTCGCATGTCGCATGTCGCATGTCGCTTGTCGCTTGTCTCGCCAAGAAGCTGTCATCCTATTGCCTCGGTTACAAAAGAGGGGTGGGAGTTGAACTGGGGGGGCTCTAATGAGGGTCCTCGGTGTTGATCTTCAAAGAGGCGATGGCTTTCAAGCACGTTTGGACATTCTCTTCCTGTCCGCTGTCCCTGAAGCTTCCTTCCTGCACGCCGAGGTCCTCCTCACCCGTTCCCGTGGGCCCGTGAGCGGACCCTTCGACACTCGGGGGTCCTGACACTGAGGACAAGGCGACGTCGGAGGCCGGAGGAGACGGGGACGGCCGAAGTCCTCCCACTGGAAGAACCGGGAGCAAGCTGAGAACCGGCTGCTGCGAGTGAAGAGGCAGGTGGCTCAGGATGTTCTGATGGGAACCACCGGGAAAACCGGAGGCGGAGACGCTCCTCTGATCCTTAAAGAAACACCACAAGGACAAACATGAGCAATCATGGTAATGGTAATGGTAATGGTAACGGTAATGGTAATGGTAACGGTAACGGTAACGGTAACGGTAACGGTAACGGTAACGGTAACGGTAACGGTAACGGTAACGGTAACTGTAACGGTAACGGTAATGGTAACGGTAACGTAATGGTAACGGTAATGGTAATGGTTTCATTTCATTTGAACATGCATCAGATTCCAATTGAGTGCATCCCATAATCAGTTCCCAGTTCCACATGTCCAAAAGGAGTAGGAAGAAGCAAAGCTTATTAAATCCTACCCCTCCATCTGGTACTTTTACAATCACTAACTCTTACATTTGTTCACTTCCTGCTTTCCATAATACAGTTTAAGGTTTTTTTTGTTTGTTTGTTTGTTTTAAATAATGCACCTCGTAGCGAAGTACTTGATCATTCCTGATCATCAATCATCTGCGCCTGTGATTTGGGAAAGTTCAGGAAAAAAGTTACGTACTAGTTCCATTTCAAAGACTCCCTGCGGCGGAGCCACGTCCATTTTGGCGTGCTGTCGGCTCTTGTCGCCCACGCCTCGGTGTTGATGGGACCCCCTCCGTGGCGACACGGCTCTTAGCACGACTCTCTGCCTGCCTCGAACCGCCGACTCCCGCTTCCCGGTCAGCTCGGCTCCAGGGGAAGTGGGTCTCTCCACGGTCACGGGAGAAAGGTGCTGGATGGGCGAGAAATTGGGAGAGCCCGGCCTCCGCGGGGAGGAGCGACCTCGCGGGGAGAGTTCCCTCCTCGGCGACGGGTAGCGCAGCCGTGAGGGGGAGGGCTCCCTGATGGGGGACTCCCATCCGGGAGAGAGGAGGCAGGACGAGTACGGATCAAAGAGGAAGCTGGCCTGATCCGGGGGGGACAGAACGCTCAGCGTGTCTTCCTCCACATTCTTGTCTCTCTGCTCCGAGCCCGCCCACCTGCCCGAAGCTGGGTGGCGGACGTCCACGCCCGGCACCGAGGAGCCGTGGACGGCGGTGTTGGCCGTGACCGGTGACGACGTGCCGCCGCACGGCTGTGGACTCGTGCTTCTGGAGCGCGGCTTCGGAGTGGAAGCGCCCTCGTAGTCGTCGTCCTCGTCGTCGTCTTCGTCCATTTCATCCACATCTTCGTCCATGCCGTCCGAGTCTTCGGCATCGGAGAACTGGTGCTTGGTCGGAACCGCAAACTCTGCCTTGGATTCTTGCGGCATGTCGTCCACTTTAAAAGACAAGAATTCCCCATAAGTTTTCACATCCACGGTGGAACCTCGCTTTCCCCACCCGAAACTGAAATGACTTCAAGCCTATTGGTCCAACGCTCAGAGCTCAGCCTGCGTTACGTAGTGTGCTTGAACGCATCATCACTGGAACAAAAGTGTGCATTGATGCTTGCTTGTTGATTCAGCCATCTTGGATCAACCTATAAGTACCTATACCTGGGGTGTCTAAACTGTGGCCCCGAGGCCATTTGTGGTCCGTGTCCTCATTTTATGAGCGTTAAGCCAGAATATTAATAATCTTACAGTCTTACCGCCAAAAAGTCAGAACAATTAAATAATAAACTAATAAGGTCACAGCAACATCACAAACATATTTTCACTTTTACGAAGAATACAAATCGTCATTTTATGACAGGAAAGTTGAAATATTGGAAAAATAAAGTCATAATATTAATTTTAAAAAACATATAATCTTACCGGGAAAAAAAAATCTGAATTTTACAAGAACAAATCTCAAATATTTGGAGAATTGAGTCCTAATAATAACAATCCAAAAAAGTATAAGTAAAAAGTAAGTAAAAAAACCAACAACAGGGGGGTAAAGTGGTGTATTCAAATAAGTGAATATTACAGAGAGAAATTGGAGTGACTGTAATATCTGCTTTTACTAGAATTCATTCTAAATATTAGGAGAATGCCCTGTGATTGGCTGGCCACCAGTCCAGGGTGGACCCCGCCTCTCGCCCCAAGACAGCTGGGACAGGCTCCAGCGCCCCCGCGACCCTCGTGAGGATAAATGAATGAATGAATATTAGGAGAATAGTGTCATAACAATATGAATTTTTAAAATGAGTCGATATACTGGGAAATACTGAACAATGAATACTGGGAAAGTAAAGTCATAATATTAAGAAAAAGTCATAATTTTACAATAAATTCTAAATATTATAAAGTCCTAATGATAATTTTTAAAATGACCCGAAAAGAAAGTATAATTTTATAATAATTAATAATTTCATAATTTTATGTTGAAACATTAGGCGATTAAATTAAAAATATTAGGAGAATTGAGTATATATATATATATATATATATATATATATATATATATATATATATATATATATATATATATATATATATATATAATAATAATAATAATAATAATAATAAATAGTGGTAATGTAAAGTCATAACTTTATGTCCATTTAGAATGTTGATTTGATTAGCGAGGGCGTGGATTAATAACAGAAAGTGAGGTCACCGCTGTTTGTGTGTTTTCTGGCAAAAATGGCGACCAAAACCTTTGCGTGTGCAAGGCTGACGCGGGTCTTCTTACCATGCTCCTGGATCTCCGTCTCGTCCATGGTCAACGACACGCCCAATTCCAGACACTTCTTCATATGAGCCTTGGACTTCATGTGCTTGGTCAGGTTTCCTGCACAAAAACAAAGAAAAGGACACACGCTCGGCAACAGAAAAGCAACAATGGAAAATATCTGCAGTCATTTTACCAAATCAAAAAAAGAAAAAGTAAAAATATTGACAGAATTTTTTTTAAATAAATTGATTATTTATTTTTTAACAAATAATGTCATTTTAGTAATATAAAGTTGAACATAAAGTAACATAATGGTACATAAATACATAATAAATCCATTGAATTAAACAAAAAAACAATGGAAAAATCTGGAATAATTTCACCAAAATAATTTGATTTTAGTAATAAATTTTAGTAATATAAAGCTGAAATAATAAAGAAAAGTTTTCTTTAAATTGTAATATTATGAGAAACAAACGTAGCAACAAATGAAGTTGTCATTTTTGAACATTTTTGGAAAAAGTAATCAAATTATGGGAATGAAGACATAATTGTGAGGAAAAAATACACAACGTTGAAATAGTGAAAATCTTAAGAAAAAGAACAGTAGAAATGTAAAAAAAAAGCTGTCATTTTACAAGGATAAAGTCAAAATATTATATAACAAGGGAAAAAGTTGGAAATTTACAGGAATATTATGAGAGAAAATGATGTGATTGGAGTAGAACAGAGATGAAATATTTAAAAAAACATATGTTTATTATTTTCTTCTTAATACAGTATTCCGAGAAACACACTAAACTTAATAACGTTATCATTTTTGGAAAAGCAGGTTGCATTTTGGGAATAAAGTGCAAATATGATGCGTTGACGGTCCGAAAGCGGGAATGCTCACCTTTGGTTTTGAAAGCGAAGTTGCAGACCTTGCAGATGTACGGCCTGACGTCGGTGTGGGTTCGGATGTGTTTCTTCAGCATGCTGGGCTTCTTGCAGCGGATGCCGCACTCCTCGCATATGTACTTCCCTCGCCCGCGACCTCGGACGTACACGTAGTCCTCGTTGGATTTGTACCTGACAACGCAACAGCGGCCATCTTGATGAGTGTGCCGCCTCGTGCTCGCTCGTGCGCGTTTGTACTCACCCCCCCTCAAAGATCTTGACGCGCGTCGGCGCCGTTTGGGCGGCGGAAGCCTCCCTCTCCTTCCATTCCTCCTTGGCGGCCTTCAGTCGGAGGCCGGCGTCTTTCTTCTTCCCGGGGTTGGCGTCCAACTCTTTGGGCTCCGGTTTCCTCTGCTGCTGATTGACATGAGCAAACAGATTGTTGATTGTTGACCAGCTCTCTGAGTGGACGGCTATCGATGATGTAACGGGACTCTGTTCGGGCTCGCCAAGCAAACAGGAACGACGCTGCTGCTGCTGCGGGAAGAAGGAACTCTTTTTTTTCAAAAAAAGTCGTAATATTACAAAAAACAACAAATACATTTTTGGAAAATGAGTTTGTAGATAAAGCTATAATATGAGGAGAATGAAGTCAAAATAATAATAATAATAAAATAAGAATAATATATTTTAGGGGCTGCACGGCGGACGAGTGGTTAGCGCGTAGACCTCACAGCTAGGAGACCAGGGTTCAATTCCACCCTCACGAGGGTGCCGGAGCCTATCCCAGCTGTCTTGGGGCGAGAGGCGGGGTACACCCTGGACTGGTGGCCAGCCAATCCCAGGGCACATATAGACAAACAACCATTCACACTCACATTCATACCTGTGGCTAATTAACCTAGCATGTTTTTGGAATGCGGGAGGAAACCGGAGTACCCGGAGAAAACCCACGCATGCCTGGGGAGAACATGCAAACTCCACACAGAGATGGCCGAGGGTGGAATCGAATCGGTGGACTCGGGTCTCCTAGCTGAATCAGAATTCCAAGTTAATGTAAAACATGTTTAATTTGGAGTGGCTAATTAACCTAGCATGTTTTTGGAGAAAACCTTCAAGAGTGGTTCAAGAGTCTTGAAGCAGTCATGATGTGCTATATATATCACTATATTGACACGCACTATGGTACCCATTATGGCATTGGATGCTCATATCACCCAGTACTTCGGAACGTGACAAAAAAAAATAATTTAAAAAACATTTTAATTTTTAAAAAATTAATATTTTTGTAATAATAATTTATTTTTAAAAAATAATAATAATTAAAAAAAAAAAGCGTAAATTAAAATATTAGGATATTATGCTTTTGGCCGAGGGTGGGGTCTGCTCGCTAACCACTAGGCCAGCGCGCAGCCTATCTGTACGTGTTGCTTATGTACATGTTGGGTTTAAATTGAATGGATTGAATCTTCTCACCTGCTCAAAAGTCTGCCGCCACAGGATGAGGGACGAGACCAGTTTCCCGTTGCCAGGCTGACACATGGCCGCCATGGAGTATATAATCTTCCCTCCCTTCTGTTTGGACCGCAGCAAAGCCAGCGCGGCGCCGGTGCTCAGCTCCAGAGGGTTGGGATTGCGGGCGCTCACGCACCAGGTGGCGTAGACGGAGTAGAAAGGCGCGTTGTCGTGGGAGCAGCTCGGCTTGGCGTAGCTGAGATAACACCAGCTCACACCTGTCGTGGTGCGAAGGCTTGGAAACGGCGCTAACGCTCCTGGATGCTCACGTTGTGAGACGGGCTGTGCCCCCGTGTCCATCTGCACCCGCTTATCCGTGCCAACTTCCGTCCTTTCGCAGACGGACATCGTGGAATACGGAGGAGGCGAGCCGCTATCCATGGGCAGCTCGCTGGCCTCTGGCGCCTTCTGGCCGAGTGTCACAAGCCTGCGTGAGTCATCCCGCCAACCCCGACCCTTCTCCTCGCCTAAATGACATTTACCCAATTCCACCGCGCTCAGTTCCTCTACAATTTGGCCGAACATTCGTTCCTCCTTCACGCGCTTTTGCTGCTTGACCTCCATGAAGACGTCCAAGCTGCTAGCAGGCGACAACATGCGCTTGCTAGCACCACCGCTGGACGCGTTAGTCGTCGAGATAGTTCGGGAAGTGAGCGAGAGCGGAATGCCGGTCTTGAGCTTAGCCGAGGACAGATCAAGAGCTTCGACACCGCCGTGACAGTCGGCGTTCCCCGGCGAACGTGACGTTTGATTCGGCGAGTATAAAAGAGTATGAATTCTTTCGTACTGATTGTCGAAGATCTGCGATACCGATGTGTACGTTAGGCTGCCGTAGCTCGGAACATTAGTCTGGATTCTAACCGGAATGGGATGGGGAGGCTGGGGAAACGTATTCCCAGTGGAAAAGATAGGCAAAGTGGTAGTGGTGACATGCGAGGCTTCCGTATCCATGCGAAGCGATTCCTGTCGCACCAAGTTCCCTCGCCGTTTCTCCTTGGTCGCTATGCAGGAAGATCCGAGTTCTGGAGATCGAACTTTGGATGTCGGAGAAAGGCTACCGTAGTCAAACGATACGCTTCGCACTTCCGGGAATTCCTTGCGCAAGTTACAAGGCGCCTGCTCGGAGGAGGAACGTCTCATTTCGTGCTGTTGACGCTGATGGAGCACGGAAAACGAGTGGCCGCTTCCCGGCACGGCTAAGAGCTCGAGCGGCTTTCCGAAGTCGTCCTGCCTGGCTGGAGAAACTGGTTTCAAGTTCTCCTCCCTGTCGAAGGAGAAAGCGGAACTGTAAGATAAGTTGCTGTCTTGACTGGGACTCCGGGAGAGACTCGTACAAGCGGACTCGAAACTGGACTCCCCGGAGGAGTGCTCCATGTCGGCCAATCGTAACCTCTTCTTCTTCGGAGGGAGTTTTTCCGGCGGGAACTGAGCCAAAGTTTCACTTCTCTGAGGCCACTGAAATTCTTCCACGTGCTTCTCCGGCTCCTTCACTTGAACATCTGGAGTTTTTTCCGGACTATCCGGCTCCACGGTGACTCTTATCTCCGGAACTTGTATGTTGGGCTGTCGGACAAGTTTGGGTCCGATTTGAAAGGAATGCCTCAGTCGACTGTCGCACCTTTCCATCTCGTACGCTTCCTCCATTGGCTGACGGGAGGAGAAGACTTCCTGTCTCTGCTTGTGACCCTTGTAAGACTCCGTCTTCTCCGCGTGGGGCCTGTTGATGGAGTTTGTGTGCTGGATGACGGAAATAACGTTCCCTAAAGTTTTCCGAGCACACACTTCCCGCTTCACTGATACGTCCAGCTGTGTCGTCGAAGAACGTCCTTTCATCGGCTCATCAAACATTTCCTCGCACTGTTCCCGATGAGATCCATACCGCGACGGCAAGTCCTCCTCCTCCCGCTTTTCTTTCCGGCGCTTCCGTGTAGCCAGCTCCATCGCGTGCCTCTGCTGACTCACGCTCGATGCCGCTGAGGTGGGATTTTCCATTTCCGGCCCGGAAGGTGCCACGCTAATGTCGCTCATCCTGCTGTCGGAATCGACGTGACCTTCGTGGGGGGAGAGCTCAAAAGCGGCTTGGCGCCTGAGTCTCCTCATGCCGGCGTTGCTCGCCCGTTCGTCGAAGGAATGGCTGCCCCTGAGCGCCTGAGGCATCGTCAGGCTGCCCGCCGAGGACGTCGGCATGGAGTTGCTCCTGAGGAGCGGCCCCATGTCGGAAGCGCCGTCCGACTCTTCTTCTTTAGCCTCGTCCCTCATCAAAGACTTTGTGTTTATTTTGATGTATTCCACGCCGTCCTTTTCCTGGGTGAACACGCGGGAAACTCCTTTCTCAGAACGTCTCGCCGCCTGGACGTCGCCCGGTTCGGTGCTGCAGGTCACGTAAGTCGTCGTCTGCTTTGGGCTCGGCCTGTAACACTTCCCGAACATGATTTCTTGATAAGATTTGGCGTTGGCGTTTGGGGGACCGCTTTGATGCTCTGCGCTTTCGGATCGGGAAAAGTACCCGGAATCTGTGCTTCCCTTGCTAGACTGACTCGGAAGCGACAAATTGTGTTCGGAGTCACTGCTTCTTTTCTCAGACAACCGAAGAGCGAGTCTTTGTTTGATCGTGCAAGACTGACTGGCATGGTTGGCGGCGGCGGCGGCGGCGGCGGCGGCGGCGGCGGCGTTGGCAGCGTTGGCGTTGCCTTCAGGCGCGTGGGATGAACTATCCTGCCCTGGTGTGGACATGGTGGATGCCTTTTTTTGAGAAATAAGGCTAAGTACTTTCACGGCGGTGTGGTCCGATCCTTCCGCCGGAGAGTCCAGGAGAAGCAGCGGGTCGTTGAGGGTGTCCTCGTCCGTGTCCGTGCTTTGCTCCACGTCGGAGAACTCTCCATCCCCTTCCAAAGATCCCTGGTCGGCGTTGACGTTGTGAGAGCCGTGCTCTGAAAGCGGCGTTGTTCCGGCTTTGACGGAGTGAGCGTGGGATTTTCGGTGTTTGTATAAATTGCTTTTGGTTTTGAAAGAGAATCCGCAGGGAACGCACGGATAGGGCCGTTCTCCGGTGTGTGAGCGGATGTGTTTCTTCAGGACGCTGGGTTTGGCGCACGCCCGTCCGCAGTAATCGCACACGTACTTGCCGGCCTTTTGTGGTTTTGGCTCCACCTTGCCGCTGGCGTCTGACTGCTCCATCCCTGAATAGCAACTCTGTTGCTCAGGTGAATTCGGGGACTTTCTATGCGACGCCGAGCCGCCCCCGCCGAATGACGCCGCGCCTCTGAGTCTGCTCGTCGTTTTTATAGCCGATGACGCTTCCGTTTCAGCGTGCAGATCCTCTGATTTCGCTGATTTCCCTGAGTCTGATCCTAATTTGGAGCCGCTGGCGGCGCCGTCTTTCACGTCTTGGTGCCACACTTGGCCTTCCGTTTCCGCTGACGGACTCCTCCTTGTCTTGCCGGACTCTGATGGGCATTTTTTGGGTGCAGCGTCTTTCTCCTGACCTCCCGTAGAGGTTTCCAGTGACTCCATGAATCCAACCTCACTGGCTTTGGGATCTTTGGGATTCTCAGGGATAAATATCTGCTATGTGGCCGTATTTACATACGCAGGGTTTGGCTGCCGGGAAGGGCCATCTGAAAAAAAGGAGAGAAGTCCATGACAATTTGTAGACTATCAGCTCCAACATTCCCAGCAGTGGTCATTTTGGAATGGAACAGGAATGGAAAATATTGAGGAATAACCAGGGCGTCCAATTTTTCTTCCGACAAATTTCCTTTTGCAACTACAGTAGTGCCTTGGATAACATCACCACGAGGTCCGGCTCGTGAAAAAAAATAAAAATAAAAATAAAAATAAAAATAAAAATAAAAATAAAAATAAAAATAAAAATAAAAATAAAAATAAAAATAAAAATAAAAATAAAAATAAAAATAAAAATAAAAATAAAAATAATTACAAATGACAAATGAATGGAAAAAATGAGCATTCAACTTTACTTTTATCAAGTTTTGTTGGGAAAAAATCCAACTAACACAAAATAATCACATTATTCTGCTTCCACAATTTGCCAAAATGTAAAATGATATCAAAACAGCCGCTAGCCACAGTGGCATCAGGGTGCTTAGCCACAGCTAGCTACCAAATGATGACACAAAAATGACAGCACAGCACATAACAAGTAAGTACAAGCACGCGGGGCTACGACTACTACGAAGAATACTAAACACACCAAACTTTTACAAAGTTTTCCCCAACATGGGCCGCAAGGCATGCCGGGAAGCCGCAAGCTCTGCCAGTGAGGCTGTGGAAGAGGAAACGTTGGCGGCAAGCAACAGGCAAAGGAAGCAGGAAGATGGAGAAGCAAAGCGGGGGGTGTCCAAACTGAAGCATGGGGGCCATTTGCCAAATAGAATTTGGAAAAATCAGTCAAAGAGGAAAAAATTGTAATATAATCAAAAAAAGGTTGTCATTTTATGAAAATAATGTTGAAATCAATACAAAAAATGTAATATTATGAGAACCAAACAAAACAAGATTTTAAATATTTGGAAGATTATGTTGGTAAAAAAGTTATCATTTCATGGGAATAAGGTCAGACTATTACATGAATGTCAAAAGATTCATAATATTTATCAATATTATGATTACAAGAAGAAAGTTGAAATTGTTGAAAAAAATGAAAAACAACAGAAATGGGCAAAAAATAAATAAAGTCAAAATATTAAAAGACAAAAATTGCATTCTAATGAAAAAGTCACAATTTTGGGATAATTTACTCGTCATATTATGAGGAAAAATACTGCTTGTAAAATTCCAGGTTAAACGGTCCAGCCCCCCCCCCCCCACATTGAGTTGGACCCTCCTGATGTGCAGAGTTTATTTTTGATGCACTCCTGCTAACCGGAAGTGCCTCTACTGCATCACCTCGTATTCCCTCACGACTGCCGACCCCGTCAGCGAACGCACCACCGCCGTCCGTCCCCTCCTGAATTCGGGGAATTGCTTCTCGGCTCTCCGAGGGCACGCCGCCATCCTCCTCATCCTCCTCATCCTCCTCATCCTCTCGTATCAAATGCTGTGTCCTCCCTAACGAGGTTATGTAAGATTATCTGGTTCAAACCCTCTGAGCCCCCCCCCCCCCCCCCTTAATTAGGACATCCTCTCCTTCTATTGCTATATCCCTCTAGCCTGCTGGCTCTTGTTTCTTTGTTGGATGGAGAGGAGTAGGAGAGGAGTAGGAGAGGAGTAGGAGAGGAGGAGGAGGAGGAGGATGGGGACCCAAGGTGACTCTTCACAAAGCAAAGATTTGAGCCGTGATTGACGAGGGCCATCAGGGGAGATTTGGGTAGGGGGTTGGTTGGGTTTGCCTCAGTTGGGAGGCACAACTCGCGCCCGGAGCGTCGGGGAGCGTCGAGGAGCGTCTGGGAGCGGGGTAACAAATATCCCGGGGCCGGTAGAGGAAGCTCCCTCGTCAAGGTCGCTCTGACCCCATTGGTTAGTTCCCATCCCGAGAGACGAGCGTCCATGCGGGGCAAGCCGTCCCACAAAGGGGAAAGCATCTCACGGTGTTGCACCTGCGCAACAAATGTACGACGACACGGCAGCGGCGAAGTGGGTGCCGTGGGGGGGTGGGGGGTGGGGGTGGGGGGGGTTGCTTTTCGCAAGCAAAGCATCCTAAACATTGCACGCATGCAACCGAAGCGCCGATCCTCCTCACACAAACCTGACATTGGAGCGCTCTTCCCCCACCCCCGGTCCCACATGTGGCGTTCCTCATCCCGCGCCGTCCATTCCCGCCTTTTCCCTTCCTCGTGCCGTGGGCAATAAAGCAGCGCGGGGCGAGCGTCCCATCAGCCAGGAGGCTCGCTGGAACATTTAGAAGCTTCTATTGATGCGAGCGAGTCACAGGAGAAAATACCCAACCGTGACGCGCCGACACGGGCACAAAAATAGCAAAGGGGCCCTGGGAGGGATTACACAACAGCCCACGTTGGAGGGCGCTTTTCCTCTCCCTCCTTCTCTCGCACTCTCAACGGGGAGGGGGCGGGGGTGGGGGGGGGTGTCAGATACGAAGACCATTGTGAAACTCTTCATTCATCCTCACCGGTCAGCTGACAACCACAATCGAACCTTCCCCTGGGGGGGGGGGGGGCACGGTGAAAAATGGAAGAATACACTTTTTGATATTTTGTTAAAATATGCTAAGATGTTATATATTGTATATTTCAGGAAAAAACTGTGAAATCGGTAAAAAAAATGCAGTATTATTTGCATCAACTTTAGTATTTTTCTATGCTATATTTTTCTATTCTTCTATGCTGTGGCCACAGGGCGTATGCTGGAGCCTATCCCAGCTGTCTTGGGCCGAGGGGCGGGGTACACCCTGGACTGGTGGCCAGCCAATCCCAGGGCACATATAGACAAACAACCAACCAGCCAATCATTCACTCACATTCAAACCTGGAGAATTTAGAGGCCAATTAAAGTGGACCTATGATGCTTTTTCCACTTTTTTGAGCGATAAATGGAGTTAAAATGTTGTATTCTGGTGTTAAACCATGCCAACGTTTCACATCATGAAGTTTGGGCATTTTTGAAGTGAGCCCTGAAAGAAGTTTGGGATGGCTCAAAGCGCTCGGTTTCAGAGGGCGTGGTAAAGCTGCTCCTTTGTGATGTCACAGAGGGGCGGACTTACTAAAATAGTTTTTCCACATATAACTAGATTATTCTTATAAAATGGCACCTTTTAAATTTTGTTTCTCTCAATCCCACCCTCGGCCATCTCTGTGTGGAGTTTGCATGTTCTCCCCGTGCATGCGTGGGTTTTCTCCGGGTACTCCGGTTTCCTCCCACATTCCAAAAACATGCTAGGTTAATTAGCCACTCCAAATTGTCCATAGGTATGAATGTGAGTGTGAATGGTTGTTTGTCTATATGTGCCCTGGGATTGGCTGGCCACCAGTCCAGGGTGTACCCCACCTCTCGCCCCAAGACAGCTGGGATAGGCTCCAGCACCCCCGCGACCCTCGTGAGGATAAGCGGTAGAAAATGAATGAATGAATATTTTGACTTCAATCTAGTAAAATGAATGCTACTTTTACCATTTTTGCTGGATTTCTTTTAGCTTTATTGCTAAATGCTATATTTAGAATGTGCCATGGGCCATTAAAATGACAGCTGCAGGCCACAAACGGCCCCCGGGCCACACTTTGTACAGCCCCTTGTGGTGGAAAACGTGGAAGTACAGCAGCGCCCTGGGGGGCATTCACAGCCTGGGACTGTTTTGGTACATTCCAAAAACACAATTCATCAACAACAACAACACAAATGGAAAAAGTAGCATAAGCTAGCATATGGAAAAGATGCATTTTTTCAGCACCCCCTCAAAGTGCACGCATGCTTGCCGTGCACACGGACGCCATTCATGGTGTGCGCTGGGAGCAGGAAGTGGTGGAAAGCTGCGTTGAGTGAAAAAGCCGCTGGAGGTCTTTTGTGAGACACCCACCGGCTGCTCGTAGCCGGCTCTTCCCGTCACGACGTCGGCAGCTTTGTGAATGGAGGCCGAGTCGTGACGAGGGCCGCCATTAGCGCAGCCAAAAGTGGGACAATGCTGCAGATTACGTGCAGCTGCGCCTCATCCTGCCAATGGCGTGCGCTGCCACTTCAAACCGCCGCACCGGAGCCACTTAGTACATACTGTGTATGTACACCGTGTACTTGTGTATCATGTTGTGTACTTCCGGGTCCAGCTCGAAGGGAATCCTCATTGATTGTGGGAGTCATTTACATTGATAGCATCGTGCTAAGTTGGCTTGTTTGCTCTGGAGGCGGAAAACCGACGGCTCAGCGGCATCTCCAAGAGACAGCGACACGAAGAAGGGCGGGAAAATGACAACTTTTGACTAAAAACGTGTTTCCCACAGGACTGCAATCTATTTGTGGCAGTGAAGCTAACATGCATGTTAGCTTCATTGGCCACTCCAAATTGTCCATAGGTATGAATGTGAGTGTGAATGGTTGTTTGTCTATATGTGCCCTGGGATTGGCTGGCCACCAGTCCAGGGTGGACCCCGCCTCTCGCCCCAAGACAGCTAGTGAGGATAAGCGGCATAGAAAATGATTGGTGTATTGATTTGTGGACTCCGATAGAGCAGCTACACACCATAACTAGCACAAAAGGTTTTCCAGATCTTCCAGAATCTGCACCTATTCAGCAGTATTTCTGTGCCTGCAGGCACGCCCACTCCTCTGTGGTTGGTCACATTCCCGAATGCTCACAAGGACTTCCAGTGTTGTGCCGCTAACCTTATAGGAGTTGATAATAACAGGCGATGTATTATTTTAAAATGTGTATTATAATAATAATAATAATCTTGGTTGTTTTTCATAATATTACCATACAACAAAAATTACGCAATATTACAAGTTCTTTTTCACAAAATTGTGACTTTTTTTCTGTAATATTTTGATGTTGATAATAAGGAGCGATGTATTATTTTAAATCGTGAGCTTTTAACATCCAGCCGTATGTGTTCAAACTCGACTTAGCTTACTGCTAGCGCTTCTA
Organism: Doryrhamphus excisus; assembly: GCF_037039965.1. Classification (NCBI taxonomy): domain Eukaryota; kingdom Metazoa; phylum Chordata; class Actinopteri; order Syngnathiformes; family Syngnathidae; genus Doryrhamphus; species Doryrhamphus excisus. The sequence continues at coordinate 17,109,717 of NC_136375.1, read as the reverse complement.
GAATCTAGAACTTCTTAGCATGAGCTCTACAAAATAGCCCTTTGTTGCGTCGTTAGCTTGGTTTTTAGCATTAGCATCGGAAACGTCTCCTCCTCCAGGGTTTGCGTTGTGTTTGAAACGCGTGCCGGCGACACGGACGACAACAACAACAGTCGTGTCGTGATGCCCTCACGTCAGTCGTTAGCTTTGACGACTCGGGTGGCGAGGCCGTGAGAGAATATGTCCAGAGCCAATCTCGCCAGCGGGCCGCTATTCTTAGTCATCAAGAAGTGTGGATAGAGCCTGCTAACTGCACTGCAGCTCAGCTCCATTATGCAGCATTTGGAGGGTGGGGGGGGGCACTAAAATGGCTGATACTTCATGTGCAGTCAAGGTCAAGCCACCCGTGGACTATAAATATAACACCCGCAACCGCAACCACCCCAACCCCCCAGGGATGATGCACTTGCTCCGCATTTGACCCACAGGAGCAGCTGACCGCCATCCAATCATTCCCCCCAAAAAACTACCATGAGCTTGAATGTCACACAGGGGGCCAAAATAAACAGGGTGTGTGTGGGGGGGGGCTTATGTTTATTAATGGCCGCTGCGAGGGTTTCCTCCCGGGCGGGCCTGATCATGTGACGCACACATCACCATCGACACACAACAACAACCCATCCGTCATTTCATTCAGCGGCTCGGCTCCTGTCTCTTTAAACGTGCACGCCGCGCGCGAGCGTGGTCGCTACCTGAAAATAATCTTGACACCATTGTGTTGTCGCCATGGCAACACAAGTCTCTTACACTTTTCCCCCGCTTCCGGTGCGCATGTATAATTACCAGCGCTGAAGGAGTGAAGTGCAGCATTCAGGCTGCAGGCTGCTCTCATTCACATTATTATCATTATTATTGCTATTATTATTATTATTATTATTATTATTATTATGGGACTTGAATGCGTGTCAATGCACTGCATTGCCGTAAAACCCTTTCCAAGGTATGACAGTGCGGCTCCAGAGACAGGAAGTGTCAATATTGCGCATTAAAGCAAACAAATGACAGCATGACTGCACAACCTTAAATGCACCAGAAGGCTTCTTTGTGTGCCGTGGATCAGCTGGCATGTGCACATCCCTGCCTGTGGGGATATCCAGTGTGTGTGTGTGTGTATGGGGTGGGGGGGTGGGGGGGCATGGACCCGAAAACCCCCTTCAACCCCCCCACCCCCCCCATCTGCATGTCATGGAACATTTGCAGAACAGGGACCTCCCACCTTAAAACGCGTGCAGCGGAGGGAGCAGACACAACAGTCAGATGTTGCCCCCCCTTAACCGCCATCTCAGGTGACCTCTCCCCACCACATCCCATACATACATACCACCCCCCCCACCAGGCTAAATTGGGCTCATACAGTGAAGAAGCAGTACGCCATAAATAGGACAATGAGATGGCGGCGGCGGCGGAAGCTTACCAGTCCTTAGACGACGCCCACACCTTCGTTGGAACCCCAATTGACGGACGCATGACAGACGGGGGAGGGGGTGGTGCGGTTAAGGGGGGTACGAGGGTCGCTTCCCCGGTCCGGGGTGGAGAGATGAGCTGAAACGTCCTGACGCTTCTCAAGGTGCAGTTACGAGTGATGGCCACCAGAGGCTGCTAAAAGCACTCTCGTTTTAGCCAATTTTACTATTTATTTATTTAAAAAAACACTTCCATAACACGGAATGGATGGGATCAAACACATTTATAAATAATAGAACACCCGTATAATATCTATAAAAATTATAAACATATACAACTAACAGGAATAACAATAGGAATAAGAAGAAATCGTAAAAAACCTACATAAGCCTTGATGGTCCAAAACGCATTAAAAAAATAAAAATAAAAATAAAAACAATTAAAATAACATATGACAAGACTCAGTCGTATAAAACACATTCATAACCCTTATAATCTAAAGACAATACAATGCTTTTATAACATAATAATCACAAATGAAATGCAAAAAAGACATTATATAAAACACAATGTTATGTGTTAAAATATTGATAACATAAAGAATGACATGGCCAGACTTGATGGTCCAAAAGACATTTATAAAATATTAAAACACATTTATAACATATAAAAAAATATTATATGACAAGACATTTATAACATTAAACACACTTAAGATGAAAAAAAACTTAATACATAAGACTTGATGTTGAGAAAAACATTTATAAAACAATAACCACATTTCCAACATCAAGACATTTATAAGATAATAAACACTCAAATAAAACATAACATGACTTGGAAACATTTCACATGTAGTACAGTACAAAAAGGTCCAAAAGAAGTTTTTTTTATTTTCCACAGTATCTGCCAGGTTGTGGTTTTCCAGTCTTCTTCACTCGGCCCCTGTCAGCTTGAGGGTCCAGGCCCACTGACACGGCATCTGGCTGAAGGACAGCTGAGGCAGAAGGACCCGAAGTCCACCGTCCCTCATGGGTTCCCATTGCACGGCGCCGTGACCCAACAGCTCCACCTTTTGTGTTTGTTGTTTTGTGAAAAAAACAAGGAAAGACGTTAACATGGCGGCCGTGTAGTAGCTTCAGTTATTGATTAATTTTTTTTGCATTTCAAACGTACACATTAGACGTTTTTACCCATTTAAAAGGAAGATAATAACGAAGATAATAGATGAGGGAAATAAAGTCACCAGTTAAAATAGTGAGTGTAGCTAATAAAGCATCATTGCAGCTCACCTGAGTGTCACCTGGCGTGACCTCTGGTTCACTGAGAATCAAAGATCCGTCAGCGGGCCAAGCCAGGAAAATGGCAAAGACGAGCTTTTCCGTCAGTTTGGACGTGTACCTGGAGAACATGTGACATTTTGAAAATAAAAACCAAAAAATATATTTTCACCAAATACGGTAAAAGTACGGTAAAAGCTCCAATTAAGCATCACGAGTGGTCAGCATCCTCAGCTGTCGTCGTGACAACCGTGCGTGTTACACTTGCTGTACTCGTGTCCAATCAACTCCCGGGGGTTACTGATGCCGACTCAGCAGTTTACTCCTCATCACCATCACGCTGTGGGACTTTATTCCCGCTACCTAATTTTCCCAAAAATATAGCTTGAATTTTTGTTGTTTTTCACAATATTACCATACAACAAAAAATACACAATATTACAAGTTCTTTTTCAGAAAACTGCGACTTTTTTCTGTAATATTTTGATGTTATTCTCGTAAAATTACAGCTGTTTTTTGCAATTTATGGTATTTATTAAAATGTTCAAAACTACTTAATTTCAATTTAGTCTTGTAATTTTTCGTTTTGTAATATTTGACTTTATATGACTTTAATCCAATCATGTTTGAACTTTTTGCACAACTTCATTTTCCAAAAATTATAACTGTATCTTATTTCTCATACAACAACACATTTTTCTTTAATATTTCAACTCCATGCTACTGAATTGACATCATTTTTACTTTTTATTACCGTTTATTCTCATTAAATTGCAACTTTTTTTCTTTTTATATTTTGGCTTTATTACCGTAAAAATTGCAGCTGTTATTTTCTATTTCTGCTGTCAAATTTTGTTTTTCTTGTAATATCGTAGCTTTTTCTGCAACCTTGAGAATAAACTTGTATTATAGTTGCACAGAGTTGAAATATTAAAGAATTAAAATTTTGTAATTTTCATATAATATTACTATAATATTACTATACAACAAAAATTACGCAATATTACAAGTTCTTTTTCAGAAAATTGCTACTTTTTTCTGTAATATTGTTAATTATGTTACTTAATGTCAATTTCCTCTTGTAATTTTTCTTTTGGTAATATTAATTAAAAACTGACTTTAATCCAATAATGTTTGAACTTTTTCCACAACTTAATTTTCCAAAAATTATAAATGATTAATTATTATAAAAATTGCAGCTGTTTTTTTTCTATTTCTGCTGTCAAATTTTGTTCTTCTTGTAATATTGTAGCTTTGTAGCTGCAACCTTCCTATGAAAAGAATTGTATTTTTAAGAGAATAAACTTGTATTATAGTTGCACAGAGTTGAAATATTATGAATTATACGTATATTACGGGTAACAAAGAAAAATTGTTGAAAAAATGAGGTTGGGGAAAAAGCTACATTATTATGGGATGAAAGTCAAAATATGATGTAAATAATATTTATTAATAATGCATTCAAGGTACTTGGTACTTGAGTGACTGGCATGGACTACTGGCGTTAAACGGCGTGTCCGTACCAGACGGCGGTCGTGACACGGTCGTTCTGAGCCCGCCAGGCGCTGCTGTTGTAGATGGCCTCGCCGTTGACGCCCAGCCAGCGCCCCATCTGACGCAGACGCTCCTCAAAGATTGGGGCGATCCTCCCCTCCAGCGTGGGGCCCACGTTCATGAGCAGGTTCCCGCCGCAGGACACCGTCTCCACCAACGTCTGCGACACACACACACACACACACACACACACGCACACGGCGGAGGGAATGTTCAGCTGCACCAACCGAGTAGGTCGCCGGCATTTTTACCGCCACCAGTTGCTCGATGGCGAGGTAGTCGCTGAGCGGGGCGTTGCGTCTGTAGCCCCATGACTTGGTGTCGATGGTCATGCAGTTTTCCCACTTGTGCGCCAGCAGGTGACCCGGCTGGTAGCGGTCGGCGCAGGTGTAGAAGCCGCCGTGGGTGCAGATGGAGCCGCGACCCCAACGGTCGTTTGTCACCACGGTGTCCCGCACCGGGCTGGAAGACAAACGTCATTCAAGAGGGACGCCCCCAAACGTTGTGTAGACTAGACGGTACCTGTCGTTGTACAGCCAGGCGAGGAAGCCGGTGCTGTTCCAGTACTTGTCCGGCGCGTCGCCGTCCCCGTCGGACCACAGCACATCCGGCTCGTACTTGGAGACGATCTCGTAGAGCTCAGGGAGACTTTTCAAAGACGGGAAGTGATTTGTGGTGAAATTATTGGCGGCGTCCGACTCAAAGAGCGGATTGAACCACTCGAACAGCGAATGGTAAAGCCCCAAGCGGAGGTCGCTGCCTGCACGCAGGGCGCTCGCCACCTCCGCCACCAGATCCCGTTTGGGTCCCACATCCACCGCATTCCAGTTCCAGGAAGTCGTGGAGCCCCACAGCGTGAAACCTAGTGATCCCCACACAAGTTAGATTGGATTTAGAACAGGGATACCACATCAGCAGAAACCTTCATGGTGCTTGGTGGTCAGGACGATGTACTTGGCTCCAGACGACGCAAAGATGTCCGTCCATTCTTTGGCGTCAAAGAACTCTGCGGTGAAGCGAGGGGCAAAGTCTCGATACTTAAAGTCAGGAGGGTAATTCTTCTGCATGAAGTCAACGTATGGCTTTTGTTTTTCACCCTGCCAGTACCACCTGCATGCCAACACAGGAAGTGCATACATTCAATCACGTGACTGCCGTGTTTACAGAATGTGGTTTTCAGTTTTACTCATGTATAACACGCAGGAACAATACATCACTTTACACACATGAAACGACTCCCCAATTCGTCTCACCAGAACCACTCGCTGCCGAAGCTGGGCACAGAGAAGACCCCCCAGTGGATGAAGATGCCAAACTTCGCCTGGTCATACCAATCTGGCAGCGGCCTGGAGTCAATGGACTCCCAGTCGGGTTGGTATTTTGCTGTGGAGACTTGGGTGGACAGCAGGCAGACGAGGAAAGACACCGCGCCCCAGCCCGCCATGTTATGTGACGTTAACGCAAAGTCATTTCGATACATTGAGAGTTACTCGTCATTAAAGTATATTAGAGGGACTTTACGTTCTTCACTTCCGTGAACAACTAAAACAAGGAAGTTGGCGATGACGTAGAAATGTGTGTGCGCTTGATTTATAGTCTTTTGATTTGTGGAAGTGGTTTCGACTGGTCCGCGTCTGAGAGCACCGCCCTCGCGGGTGACTCCTATAAATAATCCAATGCTTTATGTGTGTGTTTGACGCATGCGTATTCGGCCAGCTTCCCGGAAGTTGTATATAGCTGAGCCCACAGTATGCATGGCTTTATCGACTGCCACTGTCACATCTCCGCGGGGGATTTCGACGAGGTATACAGGAATTACTTCAAGTAATTACTCCAAACCCATCATAAAGTGTCATTTTTGTGTTTTAGGACATCGAAACGGTTATCGAGAGCTCCAAACGGGTGAGTTATCTCGCTTTCAGCAACTTGCTGCGGTGTTTACTTATGTGTTGTTAATGTGTTTGTACTCCCAGGCTGGACTGCTAGCATTGCTAGCCGTGGCAGAACATGCTGGGGAATTTGACAAGATCATTGCCTTGTCACAAAGGTAACTTGACTTCATGCCGTGTTGTTTAATGTGGATTATGATATTTATATTTGTATTTGTCCTGTCAGATTCCCAGGCTTTGTCTTCCCCTGCCTGGGAGTCCACCCCGTCCAAGAGGTTTCCTCCGAGCGACACAGAAGTGCTTCTCTCCAGGTTGGGATGCAATTATTTTGATTTAGTTTACTACAGCCTGGTACTTTATGTGTGTCTTCCATGCAGGATGTGGACGCGGCGCTGCCCATCATTGAGAAATACAGGGAGCAGCTTGTGGCTATTGGAGAGGTAGCAGACATCACTACTCAGAACCTTGGATTGAACACAATTTATAACACAATTTATGTTTCCTGTTAGGTTGGCTTGGATTTTACGCCCAGATATGTGAAAAGCCAGTCCGACAAAGAGAGTCAAAGGCAGGTTCTCGTTTGTCAGTCACGTTTAGCCAAGGAACTGGACCTCCCTCTGTGAGTCAATGCAAAAAATAAATAAGTAGAAAAGCACCCCATCCATCAATTTTCTATACCACTTATCCTCATTTGGGTGGCCATTTATGCATTTATTTTGCATTTATTTTCATTTGCCATGGAAGGGTTTCAGTGACTTAAAGAATGCTTACATGCCAACACCTAGCATGATAGAACCAAGTTCATAGTTGTAAAAATCTAAAAAAAATGCAAATATGCTCATGTTAGCAATGCTAATGTTAGCATTCTAACAGCATGATGCTGTTAGTGCAATGTACCGGGAAGTCTAAATATCCTGAAGAAGTGCTCAGACCATTTATTTTGTAAATGCTGAAAATGGTATCGCATAGCATAGGACCAAGTTCTTATTCATAAAAAATAGTATGCTCATGTTAGTATGGTGACACCTAACATAAAGTGTCTACCTTTTTAAAAATGGCTAAAATGCTACTAATGTTAGCATGCTAGCACTTAAATATGTCTACATATGGAAATAATTAAGAATGCTAGTATGCTAATGTTAGCATGCTAACACCTAGAATGATCAGTGCAATGATGAGCGCAATATACCGGGAAGTATAATTGTCCCGAACAAATGCTCAGACCATTTATTTTGTAAAAATGGTGACACATAGCATGATATCATCATGATAGGACAAAGTTCATATTCATAAAAATCTCAAAAATGTTAGTATGGTAACACCCAACATAAAGTGTCTACCTCTGAAAATGACTAAAAATGTTAGCATACTAGCACCTAAGTAATTGTCTACCTATGGAAATGGCTAAAAATACTAGCATGCTAACAATGCTAATGTTGGCATGCTAACACCTGATACGCAATGTCTCTGGAAGTCTAAATGTCCCGAAGAAGTGCTCAAACCATTTCTTTTTTTAAATGCCGAAAATGGTCCTCTCACAATGTTAAAGAATGAAATTCCCATTTCCGACAATTCCTGAAAATGTCATCCAAATCCATTCAGAACTTTTCAAGTTACTTTCAACACAAACAGACAAACGCCAGCAAGAACATACAATAACTTTCGTGTTGCGTCGTGCTGTGCTCGGCGCTCGTATTCATCTCTTCTACTTAGCGAGTTGTCTTAACTGTACGTTGGTGTGTCATACGATATTTGTCAATGTTTTACTAGAAACGTCCACTCCCGCTCAGCAGGAAGACCCACCGTCCAGCTCCTGAAAGAACAAGGTAACAACGACTTGTGTTACGTATCCTCCGGTACCAGGTGTCGTGTATTACTGTACGTACAAATGAGATGTGTTGCAGACGTAGTGACATCATCATGACATCATCATGACATCATCATGACATCAAGTTGGTTGTGGTGTTTGCCAGGTGTTGAAAAAGTTCTGCTTCACGCTTTTGATGGGAAAGCGTCGGTTGCTATGGAGGCGGTACAGGCCGGATACTACTTCTCCATTCCACCATCTGTAATACGCAGTGAACAGGTGTGTGGGGGGGGGGGGTGTCATGTGATTATCTTCATTGTTGCAACACATGCTTTAATGTATGTTTGCTAACACGCTCACTGCTCATGTCATTAGCTCCATAGTCTAAACATCGACATTTCAATTAGTTTTTAAACACAACTAGACATTGGAATGAAGTACACTTATATACTAAACTAAATTTTTAAAAATATATAATTTAACTGATATGCAAACATTAAATAAATAATTTATTTTAACTTAATGTGAATTAAATAAATACATTTTAATTGAATTTTCATTAAATGGAAATGAAAAATACAAAATTATATTTCAATAATAAAATTTTTAAAAACTAAATTTTTTTTAATGACATGTAAACATTGGAAATAATGAAGAATTTAAAAATAAATGTAATAATTAAATGTAAATGAAAAATACAAACTTCAATTCCAACCACTGGATTTAAATGAATTGTGAAAAACTTTAAAATTAAAAGTAAAAGATTATGTTGATTAAAGATTAAAATATATATATATATATATGTACATTTAAATTAAATTCAAATAATTGACTTTATATCAAATGTAAACAAAAATAAATTTAAAAGTTTACATTAAAAAATGATTAAATTTAAACAATGTAAATTATAAATCTAAAGATGAAACTTTTTCATTCAGTCATTTCTGCGGGGGTGCTGGAGCCTATCCCAGCTGCCTTCGGGACGATAGGCGGGGTACACCCTGGACTGGTGGCCAGCCAATCCCAGGGCACATATAGACAAACAACCATTCACACTCACATTCATACCTGTGGCTAATTAACCTAGCATGTTTTTGGAATGTGGGAGGAAACCGGAGTACCCGGAGAAAACCCACGCATGCACGGGGAGAACATGCAAACTCCACACAGAGATGGCCGAGGGTGGAATCGAATCGGTGGACTCGGGTCTCCTAGCTGAATCAGAATTCCAAGTTAATGTAAAACATGTTTATTAAAAATGTCATTTGAGTTCAATTGAAGCCTAAAATAAGGTTAGGTTCCTGGAGTGCCTTGCTGGCTGCCAGTGTTATCGGTCTACTTTTGTTCCTCTCACGGTGCCACCGAGAATGTTTGTTTGATAAGCCAATCAATGGCCAGATTAGATGCCTTGGGAGCGAATTGAGTAACTATTGGTGATCCTTTCAGTCGCAGTCACACACGCCGATAGCTGATTGCTGTTTAGCACATCACAGCACTTTTGTCCCAGTGAGAGGACATCTTATTTCCTCATCTTTTACTGCAAACACACGGGCTGATTTTTTTTTTAGTTCCTAGGTGTTGTCTTTTGGTTCTGGCGGTGCGTTTTAAACCTTTGGAGTCCAGCCAGTCTTCTTCTTGTATTCATTTTGACATAGTCTACACACACACACACACACACACACACACACACACACATCAGGCCTTAAAATGTCTTGCGTTCTTCTTGCCTCAGTTGGCCACTTGGAGTTTTTTTTACAATCTGTAACTGTTACATTTGTTCACTTCCTGCCTTTCTAATATAATTTAAATTATTTATAATAATTTATAATCATATTTAAGTTTAAGTATTTTTTCAATTTATTTTATAATTTTGTATAATTTTTTTTAAGTCAACATTCAAACAATCTGTAACTGTTACATTTGTTCACTTCCTGCCTTTCTGATATAATGTATAATTTAAATTATTTTTAATAATATAAAGTTTAAGTATATTTTTATTTATTTTATAATTTTGTATAATTTTTTTAAAATCAACATTCATTTCGGGCGGCGCAGCAGTCTAGTGGTTAGCGCGCAGACCTCACAGCTAGGAGACCAGAGTTCAATTCCACCCTTGGCCATCTCTGTGTGGAGTTTCTCCGGGTACTCCGGTTTCCTCCCACATTCCAAAAACATGCTAGGTTAATTGTCCATAGGTATGAATGTGAGTGTGAATGGTTGTTTGTCTATATGTGCCCTGGGATTGGCTGGCCACCAGTCCAGGGTGGACCCCGCCTCTCGCACCGCGACCCTCATTAGGAAAAGTGGTAGAAAATGAATGAATGAATGAACATTCATTTCAAAACAATGGCACTGTTGGCTCACCTTTCACTTGGTCTCCTTCTGCAACCAAACGGCTGCTCGAGCTTTGGTCGGTTGATTACAAGCTTTTGTTTCCAGCGATAGGAAGGTAGCGTCATTGCGGATTAATGATTGATTGCGCTTCTGTGTCCGCCAAGAAGCAGAAATTGATCAAACAGTTGCCGCTGGAGAGCATGTGTCTGGAAACCGACTCGCCGGCTCTGGGCCCTGAGAAGCAGGTGAGAGGATTTTGGGTATTTTGAAGAGTCTTTGTGTCGTGTTCTTCATCTCCTGGTGGATGTGTAGGTGAGAAACGAGCCGCGGAACATCCGGATCGCCGCCGAGTACATCAGCCACATCAAAGGCGTGTCCGTGGAGAAGGTGATGGAGGCGACCACGGAGAACGCGCTCCGACTCTTCCCCAGGTTGAAGTCGGCTATGGAGGTGTGACGAGACCATCGCATGCCAAACGTGATGGTCTTGTCAATCAAATGTTGGGCAAATATAATTTTCCCACAAAAGATTGCGAAAAAAAAAATTGCAAAAATTTTACAAAAAAAGACAAAATATAGGTCATAATATTCTGACAATGACATTTTGTTACTTTATCAAAAAAAGAATTGTAAAATATGAGAAGCAAAAAAAATATTTTTAAGTATGAGAAGCAAACAAAGTTGTAATTAAAAAAAATTGGTTGCACAAAATTGAAATGTTACGAGAATAAAGTCAAAATATTACGGCAATAAAGTCATAACAAAGAGGAAATATTTGGCATTGGAAAATGAGAATAAGTCAATATGAAGAGAATAATGTATATTCTAATTTAATGAAAATTGTGTAGCATTGAGTTGAAATATTAAAGAGAAAATTCTATTTTTTTTGAAAATATTTTTGGAAAAAGTTTCTTTTGTGTGAGGAAAAAGCAGAAAGAAGAATAAAAGTTGAGATATTTGGAAACTGCAAAGTAATAATGGACTTTTTCACCTCCTGTATATGATATAGAACAGGGGTCGGCAACCTTTACTATGAAAAGAGCCATTTTACCCAATGCCCACTGAAGAAAAATAGCCTGGAGCCGCAAAACATATAGTATGTTTAAAACAACATTGGAGGGAATTTGGGGGTATCAAAGTAGTTCAGATAAGAAAAGACGAGTTGGAGTACTCTTGCTAGTTTTGGAGATAAACTTACATAAATGTATGTGTAAACTACTGTAAACGTAAAAACAAGTTCCCATGCCGCTGTTTTTAAATTATCTCGAATTTATTTTTTAGATTTGTAGGTAAGTATTACCTGTTTTTCTTCATGTACTGAACTGGATAGCAGTCAGAACTCACTCAGGATGCATTCATGGTCTCAGACAAAGTTGGATTTTTTAAAACTCATTACAAAAGATGTGCATTTTCCCCACTCGGGTGTTAAAAATATTCAAGCATCGCAAAGGGAGCCACAATAAAGAGTCTGAAGAGCCACATGTGGCTCTGGAGCCGCAGGTTGCTGACCCCTGATATAGAAATATCTAGAACTCTGGCATTTTATTTTGAAGTCCGTGGCCCTCGGTGGACGTTTGGACATCCCTGCAGTCCAAGGTTAAATATTGACGTATTTTTAAACATACAAGCTCACAAGTCTACGGCTTTTTAAGAAAAATAAAACTACATGTTTAATCCTTCAGGGAGCAAAAAATATGTCACAAAATCTACCATATATGCTACAAAGTATGATAAATGGTGAACAAGTGGTAATGGTAAAAAGTACCACACACATATTGTAATCTATTTCATTGTTTTTAAGTTGTTTTTTTTTTTTTTTTTAGAAATACTACAACGGCGTGTAATTGTTCAACATAGTCATGATAAGATAGGCTACTTTTAAAAACTTTTCTTTGGCGCTGAAAGAAAAGCGGAATCACTTTTTCCGAATGCCGACGATTGTGCGTTGAACGCATCACACGTGGCCACCTCAGGGACCGCCCCCGCTCCGGACACGTCAGCCGTGAGGCCGACTTCTAGGCTCTAACAAGCGGGCTGATAGTCGCTCCCCAGCGGCCTCCGTTCTCCGGTGGCGTCGGTCTCTATGTGGATAGGCTGACACTCGGATGAACTGCCCCTCCCTCACTGTGAGCGGACCTCCCCGCGGGTGTTCCTCGGGTAGAAAAGTGTCCTTGAGCGGAGACGAGACGAGCCTTGACTCGGCGTCAAGTCAAATGAAGGTGAACCACTTTGTTGGTGAGTACACTCAATTCAACCAAAGCGTTCATTCTGTCTTTTAAAACTCTAATGAAGACTACCCGACCGTTCAGGTGGGCGCTCCAGAGCAACATGACAGGCGACGCGGTGCTTCGGACGGTGGCTCTCGCCTGGATCAAGCAGGCTGTGGGCCGGGCTCCCCCGGCAGGGCTAGCCGGTGCCGGCAGCTTCCATCACGGATCGCTGCGGGTGAGAGTGGACCCCACTTGTGGAGCCACAACTATTGCAAACCTCTGCCAGCTTTTCTTTTACTGGCTTGAAGGGTTATTATGGGATGGAAGATGTTGAAATGACGTAATTGTATCGTACAGTCATGCTTTTTGGAGATTTAGCTATCTCAAAATGCACTTAATATTAAGTGCATCAAAATGCATCCAATACAGCATCTCTATCACAAACGATGCATCTATAGAAATAACAAGACTAATTATTAATTGTGTTTATGTAGAATATTGATTATTGTGGCCGTTTTTTAAATTCGTTCATATTAAAAAAAATAATGGGCAGCTGGAAAAGGAGGGATTTCATGTGGTTGCAATGTGCTTGCTCACCACTAGAGGCCACTAGATTCAACAGTCTACAGCATGGTTTATATTTTGGCAAGCAACTGCTAAATGACAAGAAGGCACTACTACCGTAGCATGATATTATATTATTTATTATTATATACTGTATATCATTTCTATAGCACACCTGAGAAGATGCTAACTTGCACACAGATGCTCCAAAGTAATGTGGAATGATTCCAGGAAACGGTGAACAAACACGGGGACCTCCTCGTCCGCGGATGCTCCACCTTCCCTTCCTGGCTGTGTGGCGGTCAAAACGGAGGTACGGGCCCGGAACGTGGAGGAAGAACCAAGCGGGCCAGGTCACGCTCGGACCTGCCCCTCCAGCCCGTACGTGCGCACCGCAGCAGCAGCAGAATGTTAAGCCGAGACAACCAATCAGTGGGGAGACTGACAGCGGAGGACGTGGACAAGGCGAGGAGCAGCAAGAGGGAGGACGTGAAGCCCTACAAGCAAGTGGTATAGGCCCTCGTCTACGTGTGTATACGCTGTAGCTCCAGGCAGGTTGTCCACAGTGGGACATTTGGGACGTTTATTAACAGTGGATAAATAGTCTAAAAATAGAACCAAAAATGGTCATGGTTTCATTTCATTTGAACATGCATCAGATTCCAATTGAGTGCATCCCATAATCAGTTCCCAGTTCCACATGTCCAAAAGGAGTAGGAAGAAGCAAAGCTTATTAAATCCTACCCCTCCATCTGCTACTTTTACAATCACTAACTCTTACGTTTGTTCACTTCCTGCTTATATACACGAGAACATTTTAGTAACAAAGTTGAAATATTAAAGAAAAATCCATTTTCAATTCAAGTGGTGATATTAATGACGTTAATGTTCTTGGTTTCGGTTTCTGTTTCAGCTGAGTGAAAGCGCCCGAGAGAGAAAAGTGCCCGTCACTCGCATTGGACGGCTAGTGAGTTTTGGAGGTACGTTCACACGCCTTCCTGCTGTTCCTGTCCAAGACCACCCTCGCGTTGATGAGTTGGAGGATAATTAGGCGGGTGTGCAAATATGCTCATGTTACTATGGTTACACCTAACAAAGTGTCTACCTCTGAAAATGGCTAAAAATGTTAGAATGCTAATGTTAGCGTTAGTATGCTATTAGTATTTCTCTCTTTAAGTCCACTGTAATAGATAATAGTATCGAAAAAGGTGACTATAGGGGTGTTATTTTATGTCCAGAGGGCTCTAATCATGTTAAGAAGCCAATTTAGAAGGTCATAAATAGGTTTTACATGTCTATTTTCTCTGGTGACGTCTACTATATTGTATCATAGGATTGTACAGATGACTGTAGGGGTGTTATTTCATGTCCGGAGAGCTCTAATCATGTTAAGAAGCCAATTTAGAAGGTCATAAATAGGTTTTGCATGTCTATTTTCTCTGGTGACGTCTACTATATTGTATCATAGGATTGTACAGATAACTGTAGGGGTGTTATTTCATGTCCGGAGGGCTCTAATCATGTTAAGAAGCCAATTTAGAAGGTCATAAATAGGTTTTACATGTCTATTTTCTCTGGTGACGTCTACTATATTGTATCATAGGATTGTACAGATGACTGTAGGGGCGTTATTTCATGTCCGGAGGGCTCTCATGTTAAGAAGCCAATTTAGAAGGTCATAAATAGGTTTTACATGTCTATTTTCTCTGGTGACGTCTACTATATTGTATCATAGGATTGTACAGATGACTGTAGGGGTGTTATTTCATGTCCGGAGGGCTCTCATCATGTTAAGAAGCCAATTTAGAAGGTCATAAATAGGTTTTACATGTCTATTTTCTCTGGTGACGTCTACTATATTGTATCATAGGATTGTACAGATGACTGTAGGGGTGCTATTTCATGTCCGGAGCGCTCTAATCATGTTAAAAAAACAATCAGAGAAGGTCACCAACAGGTTTTATACGTTCATCTACTATATTGTAGCAATGGCTTTTTGCCTTCATTGCTTGCTAACTTGCTAGCATTCTGTAGCCCCGCCCCCGCGTACTGGGACGAAGATGCTGATTGGCTGACAGGAGGGTTCATTCTACGATGGACACATGCTGAATGAAGCCTGGTGTCATCCAGCCTCCATAGCGTTATGTCCGTGTTGTGTGCGCACGTTTGTCCAGGTTTGGCAGTGGGACTCGGCATTGGCGCCATCGCTGAAGTGGCCAAGAAAACCTTTAAACCTCAACAAGAGCAAGGTAGGATATTCTTTCTGGAATATGAAACAATACTTAGTCATAGCAGACAAACGTATCCATCGGGTCATGTTGCTACGTTTTCAGGCGATAGAAAGGCCATCTTGGATGCCACCGCCTTCCTGTCTGAAGCCAATGCTGAGAGGATCGTCCGTACGCTGTGCAAAGTCCGCGGCGCTGCGTTGAAACTCGGACAGATGCTCAGCATTCAAGGTAGGGAGGGGCTACACCGCGGGTGGGGGTGTGCACGTACAATATACTTTCTCACGGTGTAACGAAACCAAAACAAGGCATCGACCACCAACTTAAACCAACTGGTATTTCTAAATTCCCGCTAAACGCTTTGGAGTTATTTGTGTAGGGCGATAAAAAAGACCATGACCACAAAGTCATAAGTTGGACCCGCCCCCACCCCCCATGGGAAATGTGAGTGAGTTGTATCTGTATATGAATGTGGAGCAGCCCGCCACAAATCAAATACTTTGAATAAAGTATGAAACACAAATTAAAATATCTTCTTTTTTTTGGGCGTGTTTGCATCATTCATGTAGAGGATGCCTTGGGGGGGGGGAGGGGGGGGTTCATGTATTGATGAGGAATAACAACAATCAAATAACTCCTCTTTAGACGACGCCTTCATTAACCCTCAGCTGGCCAAAATCTTTGATCGAGTTCGCCAGAGTGCAGACTTCATGCCCACCAAGCAGATGCTGGTAATGTGTGTTTCTAGAGGGGGGGTGCACAGAGGCTGAAATGAAGGAACGGCTTGTGCGTTGTGCAGAAGGCCATCAGCAGCGACCTGGGCCCCGACTGGCGCCAGCGTCTGGACTACTTTGAGGAGAAGCCCTTCGCGGCGGCGTCCATCGGCCAGGTGCATCTGGCTATGCTGAAAGACGGCAGGGAGGTGGCCATGAAGATTCAGGTGAGAAAGAACCATGCGGCCAAGAGGAGCAAAACGCCACCTCTCCATCTTCCCTCAGTATCCCGCCGTCTCCAAGAGTATCGACAGCGACGTCAGCAACATCATGGCGGCTCTGAGCTTAAGCAACGCTCTACCTCAAGGTGCCACGCACACGTCGGCTCGAAGATAACTCGCTATTGTTCGACGCCACGCTTCCGTGTTCTTATTTCTTCTCCTTTCTTGCGCAGGTCTGTTCCCAGAGCACCTCATCCAGGTCATGAGCCGAGAGCTGGCGCTGGAATGCGATTACGTCCGAGAGGCCCAGTGTACCAGAAAGTTCCAGTGAGTCCTGCACGCCTTGTTGATACCGTAAACTGGCATGCGCTATCTGCACTATTTGCTGCTGCCCAACGCAACGCAAGATTGATAAGACGAGCTTATTCCATCAAACATTTTAAAAAAGTTAATAATGCTTTATATTCATGTAAAAAATGTATTCAAAACAGGTTCTGTTGTACAAAAAAATATATTAAAAAAAAGCATGTAAACAAATTCTATATTTTTTAAGGGTAAAAACAACACATCTGCTATATAAAATGCATGTCAAAAATTGTTTCATTTTTAAAAAGTGTAAAAAAAATCACGAGTTCTGCTATAAAAACATTCATGGAAACAGATGATATATTTTCTTAAGTGTAAAAAAATATACTTACATTCTGCCAAATGAAAATGCATGTCATTTTTTTATGTATTGTTTAAAAAGTGTGTAAAAAAAAAAAAACCCACACACTTCTGCTACATAAAAACTCATGTAACACATGTTTTTTTATGTAAATATTAAGTATATATATATATAAGTGTAAAAGTGTTCTGTAAAAAAAAGTTCTCGTATGTAAAAACGCGCACACACACACACACACATTGTTTTAATGCAGGGGTGGGCAAACTACGGCCCGGGGGCCACATGCGGCCCACCAAGCGTTTGAATCCGGCCCGCCAGTTGCTTTCTAAGTATTTCAACTTTTAACATACAAACTGGCAACATGACTTGCAAGTCTTATTTAGTAAAAAAAAAACAACAAAACTGTCAAATTAAATGACGTAGTTAGATGTGGTGTGATGTTTAAAGTGCTCCTGAAAAAAAGGGACATGAAAACATACAGCTGATAGTATATAACACTTACAGATAAAATTAGACAAAAAAAAATTCAAGGAAAATTATAAGTATAAAATAGTGTATGTGTTAAATATATATATATATATATATATATATGTATGTTCTGGCCCCCCCGGACAATTTTGTTTCCTCAATGCGGCCCACGAGTGAAAGTATTTGCCCACCCCTGTTTTAATGTATTGTTTAAAAAGCGTTTAAAAAAAGTGTAAAAAAACCCCACTTCTGCTACATAAAAACTCATGAAACGCGTGTTTTTTAATGTAAATATTTTTAAAGTGTAAAATAAAAATGTATTCTGTAAAAAAAGTTGTAGAATGTAAACAATTTTAATTTTAAAACGTAAAAATTCATGCAAAAGTATATGTATAAAACAAACGTGTACCATCTGAAATAAAGCAGATGTTAAAAATATTTTTTTAAATATGTGACAACTTACTGTTTGGGGAGAAGTAAGGAAAAAAACCACCTTACCACATCCAAAATGATTTGTAAAACAATTTTGAGGAAGTTAACTGTGTGTGTGTGTGTGTGTGTGTGTGTGTGTGTGTGTGTCAGAGAGCTGCTGAAGGGCCACCCATTCTTCAACGTGCCCGATGTGATTGACGAACTGAGCAGCCGCCACATCCTGACCACCACGCTGGTATCGGGCTTCCCTCTGGACCGGGCTACAGAACTCTCCCAGGAGCTCAGGAACGAGGTACGGCTCGGCACCGGAGAAGCGTTTTTTTTTTTTTTTTGGTGTTCCAAACACAAACTTTGTTCACCGGAACTTTCTTTCACCTTTTGGATAGATTTGTGAGCAAATCCTCATTTTGTGCCTGAGGGAGCTTTTCGAGTTCCGCTACATGCAGACGGACCCCAACTGGTCCAACTTCTTCTACGACCCGCAAACACACAAGGTGAGCTGCAACGTGGTTTTTATTTCCAACGCGTCCAAAGTGAAGTCACGATTGTCGTGTTGGCAGGTGGCGCTCTTAGACTTTGGAGCCACGCGACAATTTGACAAAACTTTCACAGACTCGTACATGGAGGTAAGACCTGACGCTTGCAATTCCATTGTGTGCCACCAGAGGTCGTGGTTTAGTCACTGTTGTAGTAGTAGTAGTAGTAGTAGTAGTAGTAGTTGTAGCACTAGTAGTAGTCGTAAAGCCCCACTGATTATGCACTGATTATTCTTAAAATGTTATGAATTTCCTGAATTAATTTAAATATAATGAAAACATGTAATGTATTGTTTCATGCATTACTGATGCATTTTATATTTATGTGTATTTATATATATTCATATTTATGTATTATTTCACATATTAATTTGAATGCATTTCAATAGTTTTGACATTTTAGTGCTAGTTCACGTGTTAATTTGAATTCAAATGTTAATATTATTTTGTGCATTAATTTTAAATGTAATTTTTCTTGTAGATATGAAAAATGTATTGTTGCTTTTCAAGTGCCATCGTATGTTCTGATTCGTGTGTTGCTGTCCAGGTTATCAACGCGGCCGCACATCAAGACAGAGAAGGCGTCCTGCAGAGATCCCGAGACATGAAGTTCCTTACTGGATTCGAGTCCAAGGTAAGAAACTTTTTGGTCGCCGCCAACGCAAAAACACAAACAGACGACTTCTGGTCCTCAGGCGATGGAGAACGCCCACGTG
The DNA here is from genome assembly GCF_037039965.1 of Doryrhamphus excisus. Lineage (NCBI taxonomy): Eukaryota > Metazoa > Chordata > Actinopteri > Syngnathiformes > Syngnathidae > Doryrhamphus > Doryrhamphus excisus. The sequence continues at coordinate 17,090,656 of NC_136375.1, read as the reverse complement.
GACGCCGTCATGACCCTGGGGGAGGCCTTCGCCTCGTCAGAGCCCTTCGACTTCGGCGCGCAGAGCACCACCGAGCGCATCCACCGCCTCATCCCGGTCATGCTGAGGGAGCGCCTGACGCCGCCGCCCGAGGAGACCTACTCCCTGCATCGCAAGATGGGCGGATCATTCCTCATCTGCTCCAAACTCAAAGCCAAAATCGCTTGCGCGGACATGTTCCGGGAGGCCTACGCTCGCTACTGGGAGGATGGACAACGTCCTGATTAGGGATGTGCTAAAAACTGCACTATTTATGTCTTTTTTTGCACACGTGGAAAATGGGAGAGCTCAGCTGTGCCTTGAGAATAACGTGGGAATGTTTATTTGTACAAACTGCTACAAATGTGCAGAACATGTTTCCATGCAACAAAAATACCAAGTTTGCCTCTACATCATTCTACAGACATTTTAGCGCTAATCAAATCCTCAGTAGTTCCTCATGTGTGCGATCTGGCGCCCTCATGTGACGAATAATTGGTACTTTTTCTTTTTTTTTATCTACTTCCACGTCTATGCAGCATCCTCCCTCACTTTTCATTGGGGGGGTCACCAGTCCGTCTTGGTGGTTCCGGACTGTTCCACTTGGAGTGTCATTCCGGTGAAGCCAAACTCTGAACGCAGGAGTTCTGTTGCTGTTGCCAGGATGACGAGTGGATCAGCGTCGTCCTCTGCAACATACAGCGTTTACATCCAATCACACGTCAGCGAGCGGCGAGTACTTCTACTGCATGGCTTAGCTGTCCTAATGTCTGGAATATGTCGTACTATATCCTTCCTCTTGTGTTAGCTTTCTGGTATCATCTCCTATGTTAACGGGTGGGTTTTGACCCATGTATTAAATCAGCTATAAAATACACTAAAAACAATAAGTTACCATCAAATTTGCTTCTCATGTCTTGGTTACCTTCTTAGGCTTCCTCATCCATGAAAATGTTGATTTTAATACTTTTGGTCTTTTTTTGTCACTATACCCCTCCATTTCTATTTACAAAAATGCTAAAATGAACCTCAAAAGAATCATATTCAGAAATTGAAGCTTCTTTTTCTCAATTATTTTTATGTATTGTTTAAAAAAAGTGTTAAAAAAACACCAGTTGAATGTAACAATGTAACATGTTTTATGTATATTCTTTCAAAGTGTAAAAGATAAAGGTGTTCTGTTTAAAAAAAACGTTCTAGTACATAAAAATGCATGTAAAGCATTTTATTTTTAAATATTTTTTTAAAAATTCATGTAAAAGTATATGTATAAAACATGTTTAAAAAATGTATAACATAAATAAAAAAAATAAAGTAGTTAAAAATGATTTTTTAAACATTTCAAATATATTTGAAAGCATATTGTTTGGCAGGAAGTAAGGAAAAAAACACCTTACCACATCCAAAATAATTAGTAAAACAATTTTGAGGAAGATAACGGTGTGTGATGTAAGGAGAGAATTGAATAGAATAATGGTATGGAACATGCAAACATATACTGTATATACTGTATATACTGTACATGACTTCCAAGTCTCCATCGTGTGGTCTTACCTGCCGTCACGTGCACACAAAGTAAACAGTGGGTGGTGTCCAGGCTCCACACGTGCAGGTCGTGTAGCGACGCCACCCCTGGCACGGACAGCAGGACGTCCCGCACGGAAGTGTAGCAGACGTTGGGCGGGGCACCTGCAGGAAGAAGATTGCGCCTTAATCAGAATAACAACAATGATGATGATGATGATGTTTGATGCCCGGTCTACCATCCATCAGCACTCGGAACACATCCCTGGCGGCGGGCAAGGTGCTCCACATGACGAGCACCGAGAAGAGCAGCGTGCATACGGGGTCGGCGGCTTTGCATTCAGGCTGCCAGAGGAAGAAGAAGAAAACCTCAGATGAAGATACTTTGGCGTGCGCATGGCGTGCGCATGGCGTGCGCATGGCGTGCGCATGGCGTGCGCATGGCGTGCGCATGGCGTGCGCATGGCGTGCGCATGGCGTGCTGCAACTCACCCACAGTCGGATGACGGCAGCCGTCAGCAGGACGCCGACACTCTGCACCAGGTCTCCCACCGCGTGGATGAAAGCGGCCTTCACGCTGGCGTTGCCGTGAGCGGCGGAGAAGGCGTGGCTGTGAGAGACACCCGACTGGTGGAGGATCACGACCATCCTGGAACAGGGGTCATATACATATATATATATATATATATATACACACATATACGTATATATATATATATACATATACATATATGTATATATACACACACTACATACATACACACTACAACATTACAGCATTCTTGTAAAATTACTACTTTTCTGTCACTCAATAAATAAATATGAACTAATATTTCTCTTTGAGATCAATAAAGCATCTGCAGCGAAGGAAGACTGTATATAACTTCATCTTTAACTAAGAATGATTTGGAGTGCATGAGAAAGTGGACTTCCTTTGACCACATGGTCCTGAACAATAACTAAAAGCTCTTCAAACATCACGTTATCTTTAAAAAATGACATCAGGAGGTTGCCTACAGCCACAGCTGTGTTTTTTTTAACCAACCATGCACCCGTGGACAATAGGAGACTGGGGGGTTGACTGTAGTATTTACGGTACTCACAGGATATTTGCGGCCACAGCACAGCCCGAAGTGAGAAGCATCACGTCGGCGTCGATGTGGTAGCCGCCGCCGCCGCCGCCGTCTGTGATCCTCTGCACGGCCGACAAGACCAGCACCGCCGTCACGGTCCAGATGGACATGAGCGACAGCAGCATGCCCAGAACCTCTGGAGGACAGACACTGCTCATCTAGTCCAAGTACCAGCAGACGGGTCTTTTGTATGGGAGGGGTCACCTGCTCGATGCCACCCAAAGGTCATGGTGGGGGTGGGCGGGCGTCCTGAGACCCAGAGAGAGAAGATGCTCACAGCGATGCTTCCAACGTCAGTCAGCAGGTGTGCCGCGTCCGTCATGATGGCCAGGCTGTGGGCGGCGTACCCGCCTGTAGAATGCTCGCTAATTAACCTAGCATGTTTTTGGAATGGGGGGGGGGGCGGAGTACCCGGAGAAAACATGCAAACTCCACACAGAGATGGCCGAGGGGTGGTGTTGAACTCGGGTGTCCGAGCTGTAAGGTCTACAAGCAAACCACTCCTCCACCACGCAGCCTCTACTTGACATTATTGATTATATATGGTCTAAAACATCTAATAGAGAGCACAAAATGAACAGAGAACCACTCCGCCACCACGCAGCCTCTACTTGACATTATTGATTATATATGGTCTAAAACATCTAATAGAGAGCACAAAATGAACAGAGAACCACTCCGCCACCACGCAGCCTCTACTTGACATTATTGATTATATATGGTCTAAAACATCTAATAGAGGGCACAAAATGAACAGAGAACCACTCCGCCACCACGCAGCCTCTACTTGACATTATTGATTATATATGGTCTAAAACATCTAATAGAGAGCACAAAATGAACAGAGAACCACTCCGCCACCACGCAGCCTCTACTTGACATTATTGATTATATATTGTCTAAAACATCTAATAGAGGGCACAAAATGAACAGAGAACCACTCCGCCACCACGCAGCCTCTACTTGACATTATTGATTATATATGGTCTAAAACATCTAATAGAGAGCACAAAATGAACAGAGAACCACTCCGCCACCACGCAGCCTCTACTTGACATTATTGATTATATATGGTCTAAAACATCTAATAGAGGGCACAAAATGAACAGAGAACCACTCCGCCACCACGCAGCCTCTACTTGACATTATTGATTATATATGGTCTAAAACATCTAATAGAGGGCACAAAATGAACAGAGAACCACTCCCCCACCACGCAGCCTCTACTTGACATTATTGATTATATATTGTCTAAAACATCTAATAGAGGGCACAAAATGAACAGAGAACCACTCCGCCACCACGCAGCCTCTACTTGACATTATTGATTATATATGGTCTAAAACATCTAATAGAGAGCACAAAATGAACAGAGAACCACTCCGCCACCACGCAGCCTCTACTTGACATTATTGATTATATATGGTCTAAAACATCTAATAGAGAGCACAAAATCAACAGAGAACCACTCCCCCACCACGCAGCCTCTACTTGACATTATTGATTATATATGGTCTAAAACATCTAATTGAGAACCCCCACCCACCAGTATGAGCCTGGGATTTGTTTTTCAGAAAGTGTTCCATAATAATAAGCACATTAGCACTCAATAAGATGATGAAATGTTACATTTATGTATTCCAGCATAGCGTCAGCATTTTAAAATCTATACAATACAGTCTGGGAGAAAGTGTAGGAAAGTTAGAAGATGCGTCCAAGAACCGTCAAAGTGGGACACAATGCATAAAATGTGATGTAGTATTGAATCATTTCATTTCATTTCATACGTTTAATAAGTAATCTATGATAAGTATGGATGTAAAACGCTTAAATTATTATAAATTATTATGAATTTAATAAGTAATCTATGATAAGTATGGATGTAAAACGCTTAAATTACTATAAATTATTACGGATTATTATGATTTTATTATATTTTTTATTTAAAATTTGCATTGCATTAATTTGCATTGCATTAAATTAAATGAATAATAATTCATAATAATTTAAGAGTTTTACATCCATACTTCTCATAGATAACTTATTTGGAGCTGCGATTAAGGGTGATATGTTACCAGTTAAATATGGACAAAATGCAATTAAATATTTTAATCGAATCAAACAGCCGTATTTTCATAGTTACAGAAAACATTAGAGCCCTGTGGACATGGAATAACACCCCTATATGCACCTTTACACTCCAAGACAAAAATAAGACTCATGCTACTTTGTGTATTTTACTTCATTTTGCCATTTTTATGCTTGAAAATGCTTAATTTAGGTAAATAGATAGAATAACATTAATATTATTATGAAATAAATATGTTAAAAATGCGTGATGATTTATTCATATATTTGTGAAAAAGCTAATATTGCTATGTATATAAATAGGAGACTCACCAACCACCTCCCCAACCATGAAGATTAGGCTGATCGCCAAGGCAACAAGGAGCTTCCTCCTGGCCACACATCTCGCCTCGCTTTCATTCGGCGACGTCACACCCAGCTCGCCACCACAGGACCGCTCCAGCTGCTGCAGGTGGTCTGGAAGGGGGGCGTCCGAGTGAGAACCGCGTTGATCCCGAGCGCTGAAAGAAAGAAGAACTGGTGACGACACGCAATACGAGTCGGCAACATGTGAGCCGCGTACCAGGATGGACGCTCTCGGCACTCCAGGAGCGGTTTCTCGGATTCGGCAGACGGCTCCATAGACTCAACTGTTGCCGAGAGAAAAGCCACCTGCTCCGACGGGCGTTATCTGTCAGGAGGCGGAGCACGCTGCCGGCCAATGAGCTTGCAGGTGGACGCAGTGGGATCAATGACACCTGAGTTTATTCCATCAGAACAGAGTGACAAACGTTTATCCAGGAGAGATACACGTTGGGAATGTTGGGATGAAGATACATCCGTAAGTACAAATAAAGCCTACAAAAGAAAAAACATTCACCTTCTACACTCGTTCTTTCAATATATTGCTGATGTCCAACACATAATATACATCCAAGAAATAAAACACATTGGATTAAAAATGAAAGGCTTTCTCTTGCGTATATGTGGAATAAAAACGGACATAAAAACAGGATTTGGATTGAAGGTCTCAAACAGCCGCATCGCCGGGCCAGGACCAAACAGGAAAAGGAAGTCACTTGATGATGTACATATGGGACTGAATACATGGCACCTTCACTTGAGTCATCTTGGCCTTGATTGTGGCAGCCATCTTGGTGCCTTTCAGTCCATTTTTGCAGTTGCTTGGCATCGTTCACGTTCATATCCGGCCATCATTGGCACTTTGACACGCGTTTAAAGTGCGTGAGGAGACGAGGCTTTGGTCTCCCCTCAAAAATAGCATGTTTTAAAAAGATAAATATCTAGCTGGAAGCAAAAATAAATCCAAAATAACTGCTGTAATGTAAACAAAAAAGGAAAAAAAAAAAAAACTCTATCCAGACTTGGAGCCAAGACCAGGACCACTAAGAGCCTGACCCACTCACTCCTCCACCGACAGATGTATGGCTCCGTTGCTGGCGTGGGGCTGGACGACGATGGCCTTGACCTCGCCTGCAGGGGGTGACACAGTTTGGCATGTTCAAATGCTGGGTGCCGTGTTTCAAAAGAACAACAACACTGTAATTAGAATAAAATCTAAATATTATGGGAATATCATGGAAAGATCCATTTGGATCATGGAAAGATCCATTTGGATCATGGAAAGAGGGTCATAGTGACAAAAAAAGGCCTCCATGCCCACACCAAAAGTATTAAAAGCAACATTTTCATGGATGAGGAAGCCTAAGAAGGTAACCAAGACATGAGAAGCAAATTTGATGGTAACTTATTGTTTTTAGTGTATTTTATAGCTGATTTAATACATGGGTCAAAACCCACCCGTTAACATAGGAGATGATACCAGAAAGCTAACAAGAGGAAGGTAAAGGTTAGCAATGTTTTGCTAAAAGCATTTGTAATGTCATGTGTTGTAGCGCAGGTCACTGGTGTATGAGTTTTTAGCGTTTTGCTTCGACACACCGGGCAGCATCTTTACCTGAGGCGGCATCAGCAGCTCCATCAGCAGCTCCATCAGCAGCTCCATCAGCAGCTCCATCAGCAGCTCCATCAGCAGCTCCATCAGCAGCTCCATCAGCAGCTCCATGAGCGCCCGAGGCGTCAGCATTGGCAGAAGAGCTCGGCTGGATGACAATTACGGCGTCTCGTGCTGGGAAACAATGACATGCAATACAGTTCCTTTAACAAAGAGGGAGAAAGTCAACCTAACCTTAGCATCAGGACTTTTCCACTCATCACATCATGCTTTGCGGCTTCACTCTTGAGGATTTTCAAACTATATTAATAAATATATTAAATTAACAAGAAGGGGCTTAGAGCCGATCCCTGATGCACTAAATTCACTAGATACTTCTTTTATTTAACGTGCACACATTGTAACAGCCGCTCACCATCCTCCTGTTCTCTGATTTCCGCTTCCAGGTCATCGGGATCCACGTAGAATCCGTTCTCCTCTTCCTCAGAGGGCTTGCACTTCCCGCAGCAGAAGCAGCAGCAGCAGAAGCAGCAGCAGCAGGTGAAAATCCCACAACACACCAGAAGGGCCTGAAGAACAACAGCAACAAAAATGTGCTCAGACTGAGTCCAGCTTTCAATACCTTATTTGTGCTAAGGTTTTTTTCTACTAGGAGAACAGACGTCCTTAACTTTTTAGGAGCAAAATTTTAGGAGCACAAGCAGAAAATTGACGGGCACATAATGAGGTCAACCTTCAAATTTTAGTGGCAAAATGTGAGCATTTAGCCACACTGTGGAGCCCTGATCCTAGTTCCCAGCTCACCTTAAACCAGCACTTGGACATAAGGAAGTAGTATTTGACGCTCTCGTCCCCAAACTGCTCGGCCACGTAGAGACCCATGGAGCCGTACTCATCGTAAATGACGCGCTTGTTCTCGTCGCTGAGGATGGAGTTGGCGTTGTTGATCTCTTTGAATCTCTCGGCTGCCTCAGGGTTGTCGGGGTTCTTATCGGGATGGTGTCTCAACGCCAGCTTCCTGGAGTCAAATGATTCCAGAAGAAGCAGCGGTCTCAAGAAGGGCTGTGTAATACCTTCATGTACAATAACTGGAAGAGATCATTTCTATTTTCCTGACTTACAATGAGAAAGAAACTGCTTTGAAATCCAAACAGCTATTGAGGAGAGCAAGTCTGACCTGAGAGCCTGGCAAACCCACCTGTAGGCCTTTTTTATCTCCTCTGCTGATGCTCCCTTCTGCAGACCCAGGACTTTGTACAGGCTGTCCCCTGCTGTGGACATTTTCCGCTGAGGTCTGTCTGGGTCGTCCATGTTTCAGGATGTGCTGAAACAAACACAGCACCTTATTCTCAGGAAGAACAAAACACACCCAGATCTTTCATTTGAACTGGTTTTAAGTAAAACACATAAAAAATAGGGAAGCAAACCAGACTATCTGGACATTGTCAGGAACAGAATATTTTAAATGACTGAATTTGACTTTCATTTTGACGTTTGAATTAAAAACAATTACCAAGTTGGCTTTCACATTGTTCAATTACTCTATGCCGTTTTTAAAATAGATGTATTTTAAGTGTACCTTCACTACATTCGTACTACTGTCACTAGTGTGACAGTGTCATGTTAGATTTGACGACTTTACAGTTGCTCAATCTGTGTTAAGCTATCATTGCCATTACATGCCATTTAAGCAACATAGTAGTTCCACCGTATTCCGTTTGCGGTCTTAAAACTTTGACTTTCATTCAACTCAGAAACCTTTATTGACTTTACGGTAAAAACACACTTTAAAGAGCCGCCGGATGAACTTTCTAAAAAGTGCTAACATGCCTTAGCTAACTTTAGCAAAACAGCAACGGAATGGTAGACTCTTACATTCTGGAGGAGATAAATCCTTTTCTGAGTTTTCTGAGTCAGATCATGGAGTCCAAACGTTGTAGACCGACTGTCTGTGGTTGTTACGACCCATGAAGTGAGGCTGACATGCAGGTTGTTGTGTGTCTCACACCGGCGTTTTCATGATGAGTGAGCGAGGTAGGAGTTAGCACGCTAGTTAGCTTAGCCATATGAGCTCAGCTGCGAGCAGAGCAGAACCGGGAAGTAAAAACCGGATGTGACGTAGGTATAAAAATGAGGCGGTTCCAGGCTTGCGGCGTGTCAGAGCCAAAATGGCGCCGGCGCTTTTTCAAACCCCAGTTGCCCTACTAGATTTGATTAGTGCAAGACGTTTTTTAATGTATTATTGGTTAGCTTCTGTATAAACTTTATTAAAAAGAACAAACTCAGAGAATTATATTCTAAACTTGCTTAAAAATACATATCACGTGTTTTCTACGTAAAAATTATGGTATGGCTCTCACTGAAATACATGTTAAAGTATGTGCCTTTCACAGCTCTCTTAGCAAAAAGCGTCCCGACCCCTGATCGAATGACGCTATCCTGGTTGACCTGTGCCAGTGCTCGTGTCCCCCCCCACGTTGCAGGCATTCCTGCTGTGAACCCAATAAAGTTGTCTTCATACTGTGTACATGCATTTAACGTCCCTGAAATGTGATCTTATGAGGAACGTGCCAATGGACAATGACTTCCACTTACAATAGCGTCTTACGTTACGCAGCGGGCACCATAGCAGCAAACACTGCAGATCTCCGTGCAAAGACCCATGGACCTACGGCACAAACGCCCCGCGCTCCTGCGAGAGCCAAGGGCGCTGAAGCCGTCGGACGAGCGAGACCTCCAGCTGAACCTGGACCTGCTGGAGAAACAGTTCAGGTACACGCGCAGAATGCTCCAACAACGACGCCGCTGGCTGTCGAGCGAACGCGGGAGGGTCGTGATGCTGAAGGCCTGCGAGCCCAAGGCCACCGTCAACATCGCCATGAAAGAAATAGTGGAGCGCGTCAATACCGAGGCGCACGCTCGCACCGCTAAGGGTCGGAGATCCGCTTTCAACGAGCCGCCGCGCCGGGAGGAGGATGAGCACAACCGCTCTGTGTCGGCACCGCCGGGCCACATGCAGAGGAGTTTGTCCTTCCTGCAGATGAAGAGCATCGCCGCTATCGACTCCATCTCGGAAAGAGAAGCAGCAAAGCGACAGAGGAAAGCCAGAGAGCAGATTGAGAAGCTGAAGATCCTCCAGAGGGAGAGTTTGCACCAGAAGGTGATGGACTTCATCCAGCAGCTGGAGTACAAGAACCAAATGGAAATGATGGAGAAACCTATTTAGAGGAGTCAACAGAATATTTTATTATCACCAATGCACTGGGTGGCTGCGCTAACTAAACAATATGGCCCATCATCTTCATGGTGGCCAAAGCTTTGTGGACCGGAGTCTCCATGAGGAGGCTGGTGTTGTTTTTCCACTTGGGAGAATCCGGAAGCTCCTCGTCTGTAAAACAGTGTGAGGGAAAATAACATTGTGATGAATATTGTGTTCATATTCAGAATATTCAACACATGTGTTAGCAACCGGCATGTATTTTAAGTATTGATACATGGATTTCATATGTTCAGTACAAAAGATACTCAATTCTTTGTCCTGTGGTGCAAAAGTGATTACTTTTCTTTGATACGTGACTTATCCGAGTAGTTGCCGGGTGAATTTGGGTAAAATGTACATTCTGGTTTATCAATAAATGCTAATTCTAAATGACAATTCTGAAGAATAAATATCTCCTCCATAAGCAACTAAATGAAAAATATTTCATAATATAATATAATATAACATAATAAAAATATTTAATTTTTATTGAATTAGTTACCTAATTGGCTTTATTAAAAAGAACAAACTCAGAAACTTATATTCTAAACTTGTTGGTCTTGCTTAAAAATACATATCACGTGTTTTCTACGTGAAAAATTATGGTATGGCTCTCATAATTTCATAATAGCTCATAACTAAATAAATACAAAATACAAATTATTTGTATTTATTTATTTATGAGCTATCATGAAATATTTAATTTTTACTTAATTAGTTAGGAGAGAGATTTATTTTGTTATGAGATAGTTAGGAGCTATTTTGTTGTGAAATTTGTTTTTTCCCAACTAAATAGCTCATAATGAAGTATATCATATCTAACTGAATGCATACCTTAAAATGACATAATATTGGAATAAATAGCTCCCAAATAAATCTCATAACAGAGGAAGTAGCTTTCAATGAAATAAACATTTCATCCCAAAATAGTTGCCAACTAAAAAAGTAAATGTCAGAAAACAAATAGCTCATATTTGAAGAAATATCTGAGTAAATCAATTGTATGAAATGAAAAGAACGTATCATGACAAAACATCCAACTAGTTAGGTAAGATATTTCAATAAAAGCGTGGCACCTTGGCAGTGGAAGCAGACGCGTGTGGGCAGACATCTTGCGTGGTCCGTGTAGTCCATGGAGCAGAGCACGGCCATGGTCTTTGTGGGCACGGTCAGCATCAGCACCAGAATGGAACACAACACATTGCTCTCCATCACCTGGATGGACGTGTGCAGCTCCTGCCAACACGCCAACATCACGCTAAGATGGAGGTGGAAAGACTTGCGGTTCAAATAGCCAAAGAGGGTGTCACCTTAACAAGCCTCAGCTGATGCTTGCGTCCGGCGAAGGCGTTCAAATGTGTCCCGAGCGTGTCCAGGAAGCCCCTGATGTCAGCCTGCAAGTCACCGAGGCCGCTCAGGGGAATAAACGGGGGCACGTTGTGGCGACTGATCCTCAGCGTCGGCTTCAGCTCTATCTCCAGGTTGAAGGAGTCCAAGTACGTGCCCTCGTAGGCCGTCGTCAGCGTCACGCACATGCCTTTGCCCTGGCGGGTTTGCACAACGTCATAGCCTCCTGGGGACGTCATGAAGGTCAGTTTTAGTGTTTTGGGGGGTCACCCTAGAGCCAAGGAGATGGAGAACGTGACGCACCGATCACGTGATGAGCGTGCAGAAGCTCCTTCAGTTGGGTTTGCCTGGCCATCAGCTGCAGAAGTTGGGACTTCTCGGGATCCTCAGACTCTGTTCCGTCCTCATCACCATCGCCTCGCTCTTCCAGCCGCGTCCTGCGCTTCTGAATATCCTGAGCAGGAGGAAACAATCGTCATCATTGAAACAGTCTTTTTATGTGTCATGGATGGATGAAACACACTTCCGCAAACATCTAAAATACGGTGAAACGGTGAAAAGCTGGCACTGTGAATGGAGATCGGAAAATGAGGCTTTATTGATGATTGGGTGTTTTTTTTGATACCATTACGAAGGGGGCTAGTGCTTCTTTTAGAGTTGGGACACCATGGAAAGATTCCAGTCAGAAAATTGACACTTCATGCTCAACAAGCAGGATCAAAACTAGCAAAATGGCTTCAGGTTCAATGTCTGAAGGGGGACGCGACTGTAAAAAGTATGGGAACCACTGTTCTATGGCTATATGGTAATGGTTTCATTTCATGTGAACATGCATCAGACTCCAATTGAGTGCATCCCATAATCAGTTCCCAGTTCCACATGTCCAAAAGGAGTAGGAAGAAGCAAATCTTATTAAATCAAGAGAGGTCAGCTTTTTCTTGATAATGGAGTCTTTCTATTCCGGATGCCTTTCCTAACAAATACCAATGATGCTTACTAGTGGAGATTTAAAGCAACAACTACACCAGGCTAAAGTCGTAACTTTCGGAACATTGTGCTCATGAAAAAGTTGTAATATTATGAAAATTAAGTCAAAATATTACAAGAACAACATTTACAAGTACACAGCTGAAATAGTTGGAAAGTCAAAATATTAAGGAAAGAAAGTTGTATTCTAACAAGACAAAAGCTGCAGTTGTATGAGAATAAACTTGTAATATGTTCCAAAAAAACGGCATTTTAGGAGGCATGGAGTTGAAATATTTGAAAAAAGTATATTTTTAAAACATAACATGAGAAAATTAGGTTAGGGAAAAGTTACATCCGGAGAATAAAATCTAAATATTATGAAAATAAAGTCATAATTAGGAGAGGAAAAGTTGAAACGAAAAAGAAAGTTGTAATATTTGGAACATTTAAAAAATTGGTAACCAAGTAGATGTCAAAGAGCGGAGATATTTTTTTATTGAATGTGTTGCTTTAAAAAAAAAGTAAACATTAAAAAATATATAATAAACATAATAAACTATAATATAATATAATCTAAGTGTCAAAGTTGCATCCTTTTATTTGTCATTATGTGGCCCTCGCTGGAAAAACACCCCGATAAAGAAGCCGCTTTCCGCTATGAAGTCATGAATAAGAGCTTTGTGGTTTTTGCTATATATTGCTACATATGGAGCAAAGCAACAACAAATGAGCCGCGACAGGCCGGAATTTGACGGCAGAAGTGCAAACATCAGTGCCACATTCCCACCTTGAGTGCCTGGATGTCCGCCCTCAGCAGGTCTCTCTGGGCAGTCAGCGCCACCACTCGGGCCCTCAGCTCCTTCACTCGACTCCGCTGCCTGGGTTGAGCTTTCCGGCTCCTCGCCTTCACCTCCAGGGCACACAGCTGACTTAGAACACCTACCGAAGTCAAGTTATTCGCCATATTACGAACAAAGCGTCGGTGACGTGCGGACGAGCTAGTGTTAGCAGTTTGCAAAAGATAAGCTAACGGCTAATTTGCCGCTACAATGTTACCTCCCGGCGCTTCCATCCTGTAACAAGTCGATATCTTGATTTTGGATGACAAACGTTCCCCGGATGATGAATCTTTGTCGCCGCTCCGCTGACAAATGTTTGATTTTGGCGGCTGTTTGTCGTCAACCCAGGAAAAATCTACCTCCCTCCCACCTCGACAAAAAACCGGAAGTGGGCAATACTGTCAATTCCGGTGACAATTCGATACCAAGTAAGTGCATAGCCAATATTTCAGATGCCGATACTTAAAAATGTACCAACCTTTTTTGATCTTATTAGAATCAGAATAAAACACGTTATTTTTTCAACAATACGTCTAAACAATGTAAATATTGAAGCGCCTAAGAACTTGGGAGAAAACTTTATTCTTCTCACAAACATTAACTTGCACATAACCGTACGCTTTGCAACCACCACAGGAAGAGGAAAAACCCCTCTCCCTCGCGCCCACCCCTCCGGGTGGCAACTACTCTCCGATCAATCGTTCCGGGGTGAATTATGTATCGGTAACTTAGCACTACAATATAATTATTATCAAAGCAAAATAACCAATAGCCAATAGTGCGAAATAAACTTCAATTGGTTTCCATTCGAATCTTTTTCAGTCAAAATGACTAACAAGAAGCATCATGAATGTAACGTGATTAGTTTGTTTCTTTCTTTCGGCTTTTTCCTGATATCTTATGATTAACAGCATGATTAGCGAAATACTTGATATCACACTAGTATCGGTCTAAAACTGATACCGTCCTTGGTATTGCCATTTGGATCGATCCGCCCATCCCTACCCGGAAGACCTTCGTAAACATTGCTGTCATGTGAAAGCAGAGGACTGCGCATTAAATGATACGATTAACAAATCACGTGAGGGTTGTCTTAAAACGTCAATCCGTCATCGAATTGTACCGACGGCGGTGGTTTGCTGAACACGTTTAAAACGTTCGTAGGGCTCTTGAACGCCTCCCGGTGATCAGCATGGCGGCGGTGGCGGTCACCCGGACGACGACGAGTTGGACAGGTGAGTGTTTATGTAACTTAACCTGTTTTGTTCACCTTTTACCACATTCCTGTCACCATTACGTCACCTCTGACATTGTTTTTTCTAGTGAATTAGAATTAAAGTAATTGAGAATATCAGGTTTAAAACACTTCAAAGTCACCGCTGTATTATCGGAGATAACTTCCTACTTTCTCACGGATGGCAAAAAAGTTCTATCTTTTAAAATGACCGTTTACAGTATAGAAGTATATGTATACAGTATATTTATTGACATATGAATAATGTGTTTTTCCCATGAAAGAAGACAGACGGTATTGGCCCTAAAAATAAAATTTAACAAGAACTAACAAAATTTGGAAAATCAGCAGTATTTAATGAGGAAAAAGTCATAAAAAAGGAATAAAGTTGTAATTTTTTAAAAGCGGAAATGGAGAAAATAAATGTTATGAGAATAAAGTTGTAATTTTACAAAAATCTCATTTTGACAAATGTTATTTTAGTAGCATAATGATGATTAAAAAAAAAAGATATAATATATGAGAAACAAAAAGAATAAAGTTGTATTTTTTCAAAAATTAGAGTGGGGTAAAATATCATTACAATAAAGTCAAAATATTATGGGAATAAAACCATAATTACAAGATTTAAAGTTTAAATTAAATAGAACATTGTAAAAAAAAAAATTTTGAAAATAGTCAAATAGAGAAAAAAAGTCATCATTGAATGATGGATAAAAATATAGCAATTTTACAAGACAAAACTCATAATATGAGGAAACATTTGGAAGCATTTCACCTGTAGCACAAAGCTGGAATGCAGTTTTTTTCTTAAAGGGGGACCTACAGTATGATGCTCAATTTTGGGCCCTTTGTATTGACTTGTGGAATCCTATAGAGCAGCTACACACCATAACCAGCACACAGAGCTTTTAGATCTTCCAGAATCTGCACCTATTCAGCTGTATTTCCCACGAAAATGGTCATATGGTTATAATATATTCCACCCCACCCACACCGGCCTCCAGACACGCCCGCTTCGCTGTTGTTGCCTCTAGCTGCAAAGCCAACTTCATAGGAGTTGAAAATAAAGGTCGATGTATCGTTTTAAAACGTGAGCTTTAACATCCAGCCATAGAAGTAGAGACTGGACAAGAAAAGAGGTTACTTCGAGACGTATCTCAACGCTAACTAGCTTTAGCATTTTAGAAGCAGAGCTTGGGGGAGGGCAGAGAGTTTATCTGGCTTACAGCCACGCCCATATAAGGAAATCTTCTGCTCCCAAGGTGGCTGCTGACGGATGCTGGCATCCAAGAATCTTCCCTACCCGTCTGGTGCCTGGGAGGGGGCCAGAACCTTCTGACACTGCGCTCGAGATGGACCCGTCCAATCACTTTACAGTAGCTGACTACGTGATATTTGCCGTGCTCCTGGCCGCCTCCATGGCCATCGGGTTGTACTACGCGCTGTCTGGCGGGCGCCAGCGCACCACGCAGGAGTTCCTGATGGCGGGCCGCAGCATGCGCTGTCTTCCCGTTTCCCTGTCACTCATCGCCTCCTTCCAGTCTGCCGTGGCCATCATCGGCGTACCGGCGGAGATCTACGCGCACGGGACGCAGTACTGGTTCATCGGCTGCGCTTACATCCTCGGCCTCCTCATCCCGGCTCGGGTTTTCATACCGGTCTTGTACAGGCTCCGCATCTCCAGCGCCTACCAGGTGTAGTGCGGGAGGTTTCTGGATGTGCGTCCATCTTTGAATGATAAATGCTTAGTGTAACGTGTCGTCCATTTACAGTACCTCGAACTGCGCTTCAATAAAACCGTCCGCATCTGTGGAACGCTGACCTTCATCTTTCAGATGGTAGGTGAGACACAAATATTGGCTTCCAGGGGCTAGAAACATTTAGGACACCGTGTTGTCGCCCTGCTCAGGTTATCTACATGGGGGTGTGCATGTATACTCCTGCCTTGGCACTCAATGCAGGTACTGTAAAAACATCACCACCAGCTGTGTGATGTGCTATACTCTACTATACTAATGCATCATTTCCTCCCGTTTAGTGACTGGATTTGACCTGTGGGTGGTAGTGGTGGTCACGGGGCTGGTGTGCACCTTGTACACGACCATGGTAAGAAATACAAGATGGCCATTTTGCTTCTTAAGCGACAGGACGCGACAAAAGACTTCCTAACACTTTTTCATATGACAAACTGCAGCTTTTCTCATTTCACATTTTTGCAGCCTGATTGGACTAATTCACATACGATAACGGCGGCACGGCAGTCTAGTGGTTAGCGCGCAGACTTCACAGCATGCGTGGGTTTTCTCCGGGTACTCCGGTTTCCTCCCACATTCCAAAAACATGCTAGGTTAATTGGCCACTCCAAATTGCCCATAGGTATGAATGTGAGTGTGAATGGTTGTTTGTCTATATGTGCCCTGGGATTGGCTGGCCACCATCTGTTGGACTTTCTAAAGTTTTGCCATGATCAGAGCCTTGTAGCCACTAAATAACACCCCTATATCCAGTTTGACACTTTATTATTTGTTTACACCACATTGCTAATGCTTAGGCTACGGGATCATGATATCACTACGTACGTATATCACGAGAGTCTCTGGCTTCAGGAACCAAGTCTTGCTACCATTTAAAAATAGCATTGCAAATACTATGGCTGGCTGCTGTTGCATGAAAAGGTATTTGTGTCCGAGATGGTTAATGATGTTCCATTGATTGGTGAAAAAGGTGTCTGCTACCTTGACAGGGTGGTTTGAAGGCCGTCATTTGGACCGACGTCTTCCAGACCGCCGTGATGTTCGCCGGGCAGCTGGCCGTCATCGTCGTGGGGATACAACAAACCGGAGGAGTTTCTCATGTGTGGAGGAAAGCCTGGGAGGGAAACCGCATCTCGGGTCTGGAGTGAGTTCAGACAGAATAGCATTGGGGTTTCATATCTGATCATAAAAGGGACAAAACATGGTTTATAGTTTTCCTCCGGGTACTCCGGTTTCCTCCCACATTCCAAAAACATGCTAGGTTAATTAGCCACTCCAAATTGTCCATAGGTATGAATGTGAGTGTGAATGGTTGTTTGTGCCCTGGGATTGGCTGGCCACCAGTCCAGGGTGTACCCCGCCTCTCGCCCCAAGACAGCTGGGATAGGCTCCAGCACCCCCTCGTGAGGAAAAAGCGGTAGAAAATGAATGAATGAATGTACCTGTTAGAAAACCTTGACGGAGGCATTTTAATAGGCGGAATAGGTGTGTCCCATTACGTACATTAGTTAGTGTCTCATTGTATCTGTTTTTATATCTTTATAATGCATGAAAAATGACAGTCAAATTACAGCCACAATAACATTAGAACAATAAGACATTGTTCTATTTATACCTGAATGGTCTGTCGGGTGTTTAGCCTAAACCCGGACCCTACGGAGAGACACACCTTCTGGACTCTGGGCGTCGGCGGGGTCTTCCTGATGCTGTCCCTGTACGGCGTGAACCAGGCCCAGGTCCAAAGATACCTCAGCGCTCGCACAGAGGACGAGGCCGTCAGGTTGGAGGCTCGGAGCCAAACCAAGTGCAAGTCGACGACGTGATGTTGACGTGCGCTACTTGTCTGCAGGTCTTGCTACATGGCGTTTCCCTCCTTGCAGCTGGCTCTGGCTCTGAGCTGCGTGATGGGCCTGGTCATGTTTGCACGTTACAGTGGAGAGGAACACTTGGACGGGCCGGACGCCTCCTCGCGGGACGTGGTGAGCTTCAAGGGCTGACTGTGCATTCATGATACACTGTCCAATTGGCCTTTCTGCTTTATCGGAATCACGGAATTGGCCAATAAGAACAGAATCGTCTGCTGAAGCAGCATGGACAAATCCACGGGAGACCCTTTTGGAGAAGAAAGGTCTTTTGATTTGCCGCATTGATGAGTCTGTGGCAGAGTGGGAGAAAGTTAGTTTCACTGTGGCGTGTTCAGTGACTGCCGAACAAATTACAAAAAAAAATAATGACAATCTACTCATTTCATTGCTACTACCTTGCACTCTGTGTATGCTAGCGTCCCCGCCTCCCCCCACTGACTGTATGACTGACAAATGGTCTCACTCCGCTCATGCCGTTATTCTATTGAACAAAAGTGCCAAGGGGCTGGACGCAATGCACAGAGTGAGACCTCTTCCTGCCACTTTGGAGGAAATCATACACGCATCCGCGTGACCGTATCGTGAGGAGGATGTGATTAACTTTTTTGTGAGGTCATACGTGATGCATTGATGTTTTCATAAAGCCCAACGATCAATCCCAACAACATTTTTGATAAGCGCTCTGAGGTTATATAGTTCAGTTCCAAATGGGAAAGCTGCAAACTTTTTGTGGCGTTACATCGGTAAAGAAATTATTTTGATGTAAGACAACCCCTTTTTGTGTTACGTCGGTATCATTTAGATATTCCAGCTGTCACAAAAGCAAAAAATATTTGTGTCAAAGTTATGCTTGAAATGTTTCTACTTTTTTTCCCAATGGTAATGGTTTCATTTCATTTGAACATGCATCAGATTCCAATTGAGTGCATCCCATAATCAGTTCCCAGTTCCACATGTGCAAAAGGAGTAGGAAGAAGCAAAGCTTTTTAGTCGAGAGCTGATATTTTCCTGAAACTTACCTATGTATATGTATATGTATATGTATATGTATATGTATATATATATATATATAGTTAATCTTCAAACAGCTAATATAATGCATAAGGCTAAAAATAAGCAATTAGCTAAAAATGTCATCCAATACTTCTCTACAAGAGAGGAGAAATATGATCTCAGGGAAGAAGTACATTTGAAACACTTCTATGCTAGGACTACGTTATGCTAGCCATAGCATTTCAGTATGTGGAATCAAACTATGGAATGGATTGAGTAAGGAAATCAAACAATGCACAACGATGAGCCAATTCAAGAAACAATACAAGCAGTTGATGTTTGCTAAATCCAAGGATGAAGAGTCTTGAACCAGTCATGATGTGCTATATATATCACTATATTGACACGCACTATGGTACCCATTATGGCATTGGATGCTCATATCACCCAGTACTTTGGTATGGGACAAAAAAAACTATATTATGGAAAGCAGGAAGTGAACAAATGTAAGAGTTAGTGATTGTAAAAGTACCAGATGGAGGGGTAGGATTTAATAAGCTTTGCTTCTTCCTACTCCTTTTGGACATGTGGAACTGGGAACTGATTATGGGATGCACTCAATTGGAATCTGATGCATGTTCAAATGAAATTAAACCATTACCATTACTATTACCATTACCGTTACCATGTTCTACCCAATAGAAAAAGGAACAAAGAAAAAAAAAATTCTGACGAAAGACGAGTGTAATCTTTCTTTTGGTAGGTTCCATATTTATGACACCCCGACTCATGGCTGATGGTCCCACTCAGCTTGTACCTAGACACGCCCGTATAAGGAAGTCTGACTCACTGTGACATCGCAGGGAGATGGAGTTAGAAAAAAGGAGCGTTTTGAGCCATCCCAAAGTTCTTCCGGAGCTCACTTCCAAATGTGCAAACCTGATGATGTGGAACGTTGGCATGGTTTAACACCAGAATACAACATTCCAACTACATTTATAGGTCAGAAAAGTAGAAAAAGCATCTTAGGTGCCCTTTAACGTACTGTTTTTTTGCACAGGTAGTGATTCACTTTGTGATGGACATGCTGCGAGATCTTCCAGGACTGCCTGGACTCTTTGTGGCTTGTTTATTCAGTGCCGCTCTCAGGTTGGTCAGCACAACAACAACTTTAGGACAGGCTGATATGTTCACGCATTGTCTCGAGAAATGTATGATAATTCATAAGAAATATGTGGCAATGCAGGTAAAAAGTACAGCATACCATACATGTACCTATACATTTTATACCTACACTTTCTTTTAATTTAACAAAAAAATAATATATAAAATAAATAATAATAAAAACCTAAAAATCCGGAGTTTTTACCATTTTTCCATAATAAAGTCCAAAAAGTTATCATTTCACATGAATGCAATATGAGGAAAAATCACATAATTTTAGTTTGGAGTTTGGAAAATGAGGTTGTAGTTAAGTCGGTTAAAAGAGGAAAAAGGAAAAAGTAGAAAAATAACAGCAGTAATTTAACAAAAGTACAAAACTTGCAGTAATAATAAAACATTATTATTAACATACACGTGTCCAGTTTTGGAAAAAGTGCCTTGAAGGAATTCTAACTCGTTCTCCCCCCAGCACCATCTCGTCTGCCTTCAACTCCTTGGCCACGGTGACCATGGAGGACCTGGTCAAGCCGCACTGCCCCGCCATGTCGGACACCAGAGCCACGCTGCTGTCCAAAGCTTTAGGTCAGCTGGCAGCATCAAACGTACGTAAGTCGAGTAACTGAAGCCTCCTAACGAGCGGTCATCTCCGTGCAGCTATGTTCTACGGGCTGCTGTGTTTGGCCATGGCCTGTCTTACTCACCTGATGGGCGACTCGGTTCTGCAGGTAAGCTCGCGTCTCACCACCCTGTCAGCACTTTTCCATCACACCGGTTGCCATCTTGCTTCTGCAGGTGGCGTTGAAGATCTTTGGAATGGTTGGTGGCCCAAATCTGGGTCTCTTCTGTCTGGGGATGTTCTTCCCTTGGGCCAACCCCACTGTGAGTTCAAACTAAAGAGCCAAACAGACGGAGGGGTATCCAAACTGTTTCCAGAGGGCCAAAAAAAAATGCTTGTCAGCTTTATGATATGGCTGGAAAAGCCTATTGTTACTACGTTAACTATGTCGCTATCTGTCATTAAGGTCCGCTAGGGAACACAATTACTGTGATAAACATGAGCAGGAGTTTTATTCACGGCTCAGATGGCTTATTTACTCTTATTATGTGGACTATATTGACCAATACGAGTCTAAAGCCCTTTAACCTTCCTCTTGTGTTGGCTTTCTTTTGACCCGTGTATTAAATCAGCTATAAAATACACTAAAAACAATAAGTTACCATCAAATTTGCTTCTCATGTCTTGGTTACCTTCTTAGGCTTCCTCATCCATGAAAATGTTGCTTTTAATACTTTTGGCCTTTTTTTGTCACTATACCCCTCCATTTCTATTTACAAAAATGCTAAAATGAACCTCAAAAGAATCATATTCAGAAATTGAAGCTTCTTTTGTTACCTGGCTATTACTGAGGGATATAGAACATATCTCTTAAAACAATGACTTTGATTTCTTTTCTCATTTTAGTATTCATCACTAAAGAAACATCTATGGTGCTGGGGTCAATTTTGACCCATGTATATTCATGTCAAGAAAAGGTAGAAAAACATATTGTTTTCAGCAACAAAATTAGAATCCCCTGAAGCTTCCATGATGAGAAGAGGAGCTGGTTGTCATCGTGTTGGCTAATTGTACACTTATGATTTCAGTTGTGGCTCAAAATATTGCTTTATAGTCATATTATTCTAACCGGGTGGAAACCGACCCGAACAATACAGTGGTCATCATTTCAAGCAGACCATTTTAAAATGTAGTAAAAATGTTTTTTTGGTTTTATTTTGTTGAAATAGAGTTTCCTGACAAAGCGAAAAAGCCTTGATGCAATAAACAAATGTTAGGGGATTCTTTTTATGCATTCAAACGTAAAACACAAGAGGAGGGTTAAAGCCACCATTACCGCACTTTGATGAGACAATAGCCAAAGCAGGAAGTATGCCATGAAAATGATGTTATTGTTCCTCATTCTTTTGTAAATTAACACTTTTTCCTCCAAATATTTGGACTTTATACTTAAAAAATGACTGCTGATTTTCCATTTAAAAGGCCATACTTTAGTATATTCATTTCTGTACATTCACTTCTCACCTTTTGCTCATGCATGATGGGTAGTTGTGCAATCATTACGTCCTTGATTCTGCAGCTTTATTCAGATCTTCACCGGAATGTTATGATTTTGTCCTTGACCCCTGCACCCCCTCCTCCACCGCATCTCGTGGTAATCCATGTGATCGCCGATGCGTAATCCTGCCAACAAGATAACAAACGGCTATAAAAACATGGCTATTTAAAAATACATGTCATGTAAAACGTATCATATACGCTGGTCACCAGGGTGCCATCGCAGGAATGGGGGCAGGTCTGACCGTGGCCTTCTGGATCGGCATCGGGAGCACGGTCACCCGGCCGCTGCCACCGGACTGTGGGGCCCCCAACGCCACCTCCAGCATCGGGAACGTCACACTGAGGTAATCAGTCCGCTTACGTACACGGTGGACATTTATTTCCAAGTACTAACGACTTCCGTTGCGTCTTTAGTCGTGCGTGGTCTGGACTGGGGGGGTTTTATTCGCTGTCCTACATGTGGTACAGCGGCTTCAACTGCTGGGTCGTCATCCTGACTGGTCTGGTCGTCAGCTACTTCACAGGTACGCTCACTGGACACTTCATTAGGTACGGTTACACAGCCTCGCCTCTTAAGGGGGGGGTCCCAACATTTCACAACAATTGAAAGGATATTTTGTAAATATGCATATAACAAAAGTGCATCTCAGGTGAAAAAGCCCATCATTATATCAAATTAGCTCTTTATATTTTTCAAATTTCTTCTTAAATAATCTTTGTAAATTCTCATAATTTGATGGGATTTTTTGTCAACAGAATATTACTTTTTTCCCTCTTCATATCTTCATTTTATTCATTCTGTTTTCTACCGCTTATCCTCACGAGGGTCACGGGGGTGCTGGAGCCTATCCCAGCTGTCTTGGGGCGAGAGGCGGGGTACACCCTGGACTGGTGGCCAGCCAATCCCAGGGCACATATAGACAAACAACCATTCACACTCACATTCATACCTATGGACAATTTGGAGTGGCTAATTAACCTAGCATGTTTTTGGAATGTGGGAGGAAACCGGAGTACCCGGAGAAAACCCACGCATGCACGGGGAGAACATGCAAACTCCACACAGAGATGGCCGAGGGTGGAATTGAACTCGGGTCTCCCAGCTGTGAGGCCTGAGCGCTAACCACTAGTCGCCCGTGCAGCCCTGACACAAACCTTTGAATTTGCACGCCTGGTTTTCAGTGTTTCATTCTTAGCCCTGTCCACCAGATGGCACTGCTTTTCCCCATTCAAAGCATGCAGCCAAACTTTCCTCCACTGAAATAAGGTTGAAATATATTTAATGTTGATGAAAAGGTCACACCAGAGAGGAGGATGTGGCTCCGGGTACCGTCTACCCTTTGCTGGGGAAGCTGCAGACAAAGAAGCTGTGCTGTGTGACTGCTACGCCGCAGCCTGTAAGTTTGACATTTTGGGGTCAGAGGTGACTTAAACGAGCGTTTCCATTCAGGTTTGACAGGTCATGTGACCTTCTGATACGGTTTTAGGTATGCAGCGTGCAGCCAGCAGAGCATAAAGACCTCAGCGGCACGGACGACAAAGCACCACATGAGCGTTTACTTCCTGCCACGACTTACGTGGAGCATGAATCATCTGTTTAAGAACATCTCTGGTTTTGCACTGGAAAAAAAAAATGTCAATGTAATATTTGCTTCAAGCCAAAGATTGTGATGACGCGTCACGTTTGTCTGCCTATTTACGCAGCTAGGATGTCATCATCACAGCAATGGGAATGACTTGAATATGTATGCAGATGAAAAGATGATTGTATGTTACAACTGTTACATGTGCCTGTATCTGCTGCCTTACTTATTTTTATTGTCCAATCAATGCGCGATATGGAAAAATTAAAATGACTTATTTTTTTCACTCTATGTAGTACTTGAACTCACTATTTCATTATGATACGCTACCATTTGGAACATCTACTGGTGGGATTCCAGCCTACCAATCTCCTCCATCCAACTCCGTCTTCTGCATCTGTCTCTCTCACACCATCCACCCTCATGTCCTCCATTACATCCATAGACCTCCTCTTTGGTCCTCCTCTACGCCTTCTACCAGTATATTGACTATCTCTCCTCTGGACATGTCCCAACCATCTCAGTCTGGTCCATAAATCTCTAACATCTAATGTCCCCCTGATGTACTCCTTCCTGATCCTATCCATCCTGGTCACTCCCAATGAGAACCTCAGCATCCTCATCTCTGCTACCTCCAGTTCTGCTTCCTGTCTCTAGACCAAACAACATGGCTGCTCTCACCACAGTTTTGTATAGCTTTCCTTTCATTTTAGCTGAAACTCTTCTATCACGCCTGACACTGTCCTCCACCCGTTCCATCCTTCTCCAAGCTCCATTGTTCTGAACTGTTGACCCCGAGTACTTCAAATTCTCCACCTTCTGTATCTCTTCTCCCCGTAACCTCACTCTTCCACTTGGGTCCCTCTCATTCACAACACCCTGATGCAGTCCCACCTCCAGCACATGTTCCTACTGTCTTCCAGTCCTCATACATGTCCTGCACCACTTGAACATACTTCTCTGTCACTCCAGACTTCTTCATACAATACCACAGTTCCTCTCTAGGCACCCTGAAAAATACCAACAGGAACAACAGGAAGTCATAAAGTGAAAATATTGGGGGGGTGAGGGGGTCATAATGGTAATGGTAATATGAAAAACCCAAAGTCAAGTTGTAATTTTTGGGACATTAGGTTGCACAGAAAGTTAGGAGAAATATTACTATATTATATAATATTACTAATATTAAAAGAAGGTGCAAAGGTTGGGCAGAAATGGAAAAACACTAACTTTACAAGGTCAGGAAGGAAGTCAAAATGTGGGAATGAAGACAAAATATTATGATAACATTTATGAAGATTATTGAAGAACAATGTTTACATAATCTTTGTAAAAATATTCTTTAAAAATAGTTTTAAATTGTTCCAACTATTTAGAAATGCACTCATTTCAACTATATTACTGTGCATTTCCATGTCTTCATTTTGACTTCATTCCAACAATAACCGTTTCCCTAATGAACTAATTTTCCAAAAATTATATTTCCCATTTTAGATTACAAATTTAATGTCTTAATATTTTGACTTCATTCCTGTAAGACTGATTTTTTCCAGTTTTGTTAAATTGTTTTAACACTGTGTCACGGTCCACGGACTTCTGATACCCCCCCCCCCCATGTAAACTACGTATGTACTGTATGTTACAAAAAAAAACCTCTTGACGTGTTGACCTTGTGTTTATTGTTTTCCTTCATCTTTGCCTTTTTGCCCTTCCCACTCCTCATCATCGTCATCCACTGGTATTCCCTTCCCAGCGGCACATTTTCGGTACGCCCTCGCCTCCACCTCTGCCCTACGACAGAAACACTCCGTTGCATTCAAACCACTTTCACTAACGTGATTCCCAAGTTGACGTGTTACCTCTTAAGGAACAAAACACACTCCTTGTGTCCGTATATTTCGGCAATCCGCGCCGGCTGGTCCCCGCTGGCGTCGTCCTTGTGGAGGGGCGCGTGGACCGAATGCAGCAGCCTCAGCACCGCCAGGGACCCGGCCTCGGCTGCAAAGTGGGCCGGTGTCCACCCGAGTTGTGTTCTCAGACAGGGCCGGGCGCCGTGGTCGATGAGAAGCCTGGCCGTTTCCACGTCTCCTGTAGACGAGTAAGAGTACCAGTCTGTACGGATGGTTTATCCATATGCCGTCCTAACCTTTGGCTGCGGCCCAGTGCAGAGGTGTCTTGTTGCCCCAGTCCACGTCCTTCTGGTTGGGGTCGCATTTCTTCTGCCTCAGAAGCTCCTCGACCTGATCAAAGTCTGCCGCTGCTGCCGCCTGGTGCAACTCTGACATGTCTGTGGGTTGCCGAGGCAACTGGCATCAACAAGGGGCAGACACTAATGCCAGTATTGCTGCCCCCTGCTGGATGGCACATAATTAGTTTATACTCTTTAGAGTCATTTTCATAGTTGAAACCATAGAAAACCTACGTAACACCTTCTAAATAGGGGTTACACCATTATTAGCGCTGTCGACATGAAATAACACCTTCACACTAGTATTACCCAATAAAGTAGACATAATAGTAGCCATCTTAGACAGAAATACTCACAAACAGAGGCCCTGTCCACACATAGGCAGGTATCTCATCAAACTATGTTATTTTTCCACTATTTGGCCCAAGATATTTGGTACTAAAACAAAAGGTTTTCAAAACCTCCGGCCAAAGTGTGGATTTGGAGAAAAATCCGATGATTTGTTTGGGTATGGACGCCAATAACGGTAGTTTTACGTTTCCCAGTCACTACCTACGAGACATCAGAAACAACATGGATGCCCTCAGAGCGTGTTGGCTGAAGGGCTTTTTGCTTGCAAGCCCGAATATTGCTTCGCTTTCTTTGCCTCAAGAGCAGAGGCAAAGAAACTTCAAGGTCATCCATCTCGTAGCTCTCATAGGCGCCAACACCGACTTTCTTTGGCAAGATTCCCCAATCAACATTTTTTTGCATCTTGTTGACTTTGCATTGTAAAACTGAAAACTTTCTAAAATTGTAAAAAAAAAAAAATTCATTTTTTTAAAAAAAGAAAATAGACGATAAAAAACGCAAAGTAGCGAGGGGACAACCGCACTTTGGACACCAAAAACCTCTTGGTTGTTTGAACCCAGACATAACTTTTTTACAGCTAGTTTCGGCATAGTAATGGTAATGGTTTGATTTCATTTGAACATGCATCAGATTCCAATTGAGTGCATCCCATAATCAGTTCCCAGTTCCACATGTCCAAAAGGAGTAGGAAGAAGCAAAGCTTATTAAATCCTACCCCTCCATCTGGTACTTTTACAATCACTAACTCTTACATTTGTTCACTTCCTGCTTTCCATAATATAGTTTTTTTTTTGTCCCGTACCAAAGTACTGGGTGATATGAGCATCCAATGCCATAATGGGTACCATAGAGCGTGTCAATATAGTGATATATATAGCACATCATGACTGGTTCAAGACTCTTCATCCTTGGATTTAGCAAACATCAACTGCTTGTATTGTTTCTTGAATTGGCTCATCGTTGTGCATTGTTTGATTTCCTTCCTCAATCCATTCCATAGTTTGATTCCACATACTGAAATGCTATGGCTAGCATAACGTAGTCCTAGCATAGAAGTGTTTCAAATGTACTTCTTCCCTGAGATCATATTTCTCCTCTCTTGTAGAGAAGTGTTGGATGACATTTTTAGCTAATTGCTTATTTTTAGCCTTATGCATTATTTTAGCTGTTTGAAGATGAACTATATCACCAAGTTGAAGTATGTCATTTTACAAATAAGGAGTACAGTACATTTAGCCGGTGAAGATTGCTTTTATAGTTATTAGCCCATATTTCCACACAATAAGTAAGATATGGTAGAACCAGAGAGCAATAAAGAGTGTGGAATGACTTCTGATTGAGAACAAATTTTGCTTTGTTCAATACTTTTAATGTTCTCATTAAAAGCTGTTTCAGTTTCAACAGAGTATGTTTGTGCTATATTTTGGAGATTGAAGCGATTGAAGCCCCCCCCCCCATCCATTTGGGGCAGAGCAAGGACTGAATGCGACGTCACGTGAAACCCAGCAATGACAAGATCCAAGAATATATGCAGAGCGAAAGATACCAAAGATAGTAATGCTCCATTTGCCGTTTGGGTGAGATGTTCTAGAACCAAGTGTTCTAGTTAGTAAGGGATACCGGGAGTCCATTGGAGCAACTAAGCTGAAGCTGAGCTTTTTCATCGCGGTATTTCCCCATCACTGCATTCACACTTACCCCCTCACACTCTATTTGTACTTCATATTGAGGAAGAGCAATCTCTGAATTGTCTTCCGCATCAAACACTGTCACTTTGAGCTCTTTGTCAGTCAGAAGTCTGACAAATTCGTCACAGGCGTCTTTGTCCCAGGAGCATTTGGACGCCTCGAATCCGCTCAGCGAGCACAAGAAGGCCTGAGGAGCGACCTCCAGGAGACCCAGAGGGAGCGGCCTGACATTTTTGACGTCGACGCCCGAGTAGTTCCCGTGGTCGATGAACACCACGTAAACACTGTCATCCGCTCTGCTGACAACTTGAGCTCGATACCAATGGTGGTCCACGGAGTACAAAACCAGACAAGGACTGCCGGGAACGAGAGTCTCCAGGAAGTTCTCATCCAGTTCGGCTTTTCCTGCTTCCTGGGCAAGTCTGGTCAGGTTCTTGAGGTCCTTTGTGTTGGTGAACTGACACCAGAAAAAATGAGGGTCCACAAGAGAAGAGGCGTAAACCATCTCAGACTTCTTACTGGAGATGTTTGGCTTCTTGTACATGGTAATGTTTGCATTTACAATCGGCATACGAGCTTGCGTTTGACCATGAAGGGGAGATCCCTGTTCTCCAGTGGTTGCTGTCCAGTATTTCTGCATTGCTGCATTTACAGACAATCCTTCACACTCAACTTTCACCACATGATGAGGAAGAGACATCGCCGATTGGTTTTTGGCTTGAGACACCGTCACTGTGAGGGGCTTATCAACGACCAGATTGTAGAAGTCATCGTAAACATCATCCTCCCAGGAGCCCTGGCAGTCATCAAATCCGTCCAAGGTGCACAAAAAGGCCTGGGGGGTGTACTCCTGCAGACTCGGAGGCAGGGGTCTCACATTCTGGGCGTCAATGTCAGCTTCATTCCCGTAGTCAATAAACACAACGTGGGCTCCGTTTCCTTCCTTGCTCAAGATCTGCGCTCGATACCATTGGTTATCTGCGGGAAAGAGTGCAAGGCAGGGACTGCCCGTTCTAAAGGTTTCAAAGGACGAGGGGTCCAGGTCTGCTTGTCCTCCTTCCTGTGCAAGATTCACCACCGTGCAAAGGTCTGTTGTGTTGGCAAACTGGCACCAGAAGAAGTGAGGTTCCACGATGCACGACGCATAAACCACTTCTGCTTTGTTTAAGGGAATATTTGGTTGTCTGTATGGGAATGCTTTTGGATTTTCCTTGATTACGATGGCGTTGGGCTCTGTGGCCTCTTGAATCGTTCCAGTCTCAAACTCGGTGGAAATCTCTGCTTTCCAATATTTCTGCATGGCCTCGTTCACATTTGTATTTCCGCAATCAAGCTTAACTGAATGCTGAGGAAGTGCCATCTCTGAATGCTCTTTAGCAACGAAAACGGTCACTCTGACGGGTTTATCGACGACAAGATTGTAGAGGTCATCGTAAACTTCATCTTCCCATGATCCTTTGGACTCGTCAAATCCGTCCAAAGTGCACAAGAAGGCCTGAGGAGCATATTCCATCAGAGACCGGGGGATGGCTCTCACATCTTGAACGTCTATCTCAGACTCGTTTCCAAAGTCCACAAACAGAACACAGACCATGTTGTCGGTATTCCGAACAACTTGAGCTCGATACCACTGAGAGTCACCGGAGAAGAGGGCAAGGCATGGACTACCGGGGTTCAAACTCTTGGGGGGCGTTATGTCTTGGAGGGACTCTCCGACTGTCTGAGCCAGTGTTGACACTGCTTTCAAGTCTTCAGTGTTTGCGAACTGACACCAAAAGTAGCTAGGCCCAACAATGCAGGAGATGTACGCCTCCTCCGACCTGGAAGGAGAAACATTCGGCGTCTTGTAAGCAAACCTCTTCTCGGGCCCTTCAGGCCACTCGGGAGGGCAATGTTGAGTCATTGCATCGTTTGGTTGGTTAGTTTGGAGCATTTCCTTGTTGTTGTTGTTAAGAATGACGTTTGAATCTTCAAGTGTCTTTTGAGGATCACACTCCAATACGGTCGCCAGGGCTACGTCGTCTTGTGTTCCATTGCTTCTCTGCTCAAGCGTCTCCCGTAGGTTTGATATACACACGAGTTCTTCAGTTCTAAGGTCCGCATCCTGTACGGTGGACTCCTCTTTTGAGGCCTGACAATCCTGCACTTGCTCAGTCACCGTTTGTCGTTTTGCATTTTCTATCTTCTCTCTAACAATGGCGTTTACATTCACCAACCCATCAAATAGTTCCACAATTAGCTTCCCTCCATCTCCTCTTGACACCACAGAAATGGTCAATGCTGTGCCAACGGCGTGATCTGCAAACCATTGGTTGACCTCCTCTGGTCCATCCGCTGGAACGCCAAAAAGTCCAAGAGGAACCGCAAGTACCGGGACAGACCTTGCGACGCTTGCACTGGCGGGCAAGGGGAGAATATCGGACTTGTTCATTGTGAGGGTGCTGCCGTAGTCCACAAACAGAACCTCAGGATTTGGAGACATTTGCACCACTTGGGCTCTATACCACTCGTTACCTGTGTACCTAGCAAGGCAAAGATCGTTAAGTCTGATGAGGCCATCCCTGCACCGAGACTTACCAATGACCTGCTGAACATCTGCAGTCACTTTGTCGAACAAATGAGAATTTCTGCTCAGCTGGCAGAAGAAGTGATGCACCGTCTGCGATGAGGTTATCCAAACCTTCTCTTTTCGGCCTACGTCCATATCGTACGTGGAATAACGATACGTATCCGCGGAAACCACAGGGAGGGCTTGAACACATTTCTGGGTAAGCAGTTTACAAGCACTGTCGGAGGACGTTTGGAGATCAACCACATGAACCAGTTGGCCATCTTCATCAGAAGCTCTGGCTTTCACGATGCATTTGAGTTCAGATTTGCCCAATTCCACAAACTTGTGAAACTCAGTTGACTCAGCATCGGTCCAGGCGGAGTTGGTTGGAGTCTTGGGGCGGTGTAAGCGACACTGAAAGGCGAGCATATCAAGCTGCAAGAAAGCCGGGTCAATGGGGTGTACGTCTCTCAGGGGCACCGTCTGTGTCGCACCGTAGTCGAAAAACTGCACCTCAACTTCGGGGGTGTGGCGACCCGTGACAATTCTCGCTCTGTACCACATGCCGTTGTCTGGGTTTCGGGCGACGCAGGCTGACTCGTCGAGGGACAGGGGTCGGACGGAGCGGTACTGGTCTTGGAGACTTTCCATCAGCAGCCTCAGTGTTTCTTCGTTTTCAGTTTTTTGACACCAGAACTTGTGTGGACCTTCAATGCAGGATACATTTACCTTGATGGTGCTTCCCGCAAAAAACTCATCTTCATAATGAAAACTTTTCACCTTAGAAGTCCAAAAATGCCCATTTGTGGCTATTACCGGTTGGGGGTGTTCAGGGTCATCTTGGCCATTGGGACTAGAAGTCACCACGGCGTCCTCTCGGTCGTCAACCTGTCCATTCTCTGTAATGGCCAAAGTTTGCTTTTCCATGTTTTCAACATTTAAGTTGACAAGATTGTGAAAATCGACACCTTCTGCACTGAGAGCTGACGAGGGTTCAATCTCGACATCCAACGGTCTTTCAGTCTCCACTTTCTCCAAAAAACACGTGTTCATGCACGTAGCATTTGAGCTGTAGAGCGTGACGTTATAGGCGCCTTCGTGTGTGGGATGCTTTTCAAGCCATGCCACAAAGGTTTTATTCAGCAGTAAGGACTTCAAATACTCAATCTGATCCATGGTGCCACCATCCTCTACTCCGTTTAGGGAAAAGCGATACGTGACCACCGGCATTCTCAGGAATTTTCTCAGCAGGGGTCTAATGCATCCCACGTGGACAAACTCAATTTTCCCTTCATCTACCCGCATGACTTGCACAAGCTCGTCACAATTTAGGATGTTTTGCTGTAGTAATGAGCGATGCCATCTGCCGTTGTCCCCTCTGGTGGCGCACGGTTCTCCTGAGGTCTTTGGGCGTTCCTCTCCAGGATCCAAGAACTCCTCATAGTACTGTTGGATCTCTTTGTAGAGCATATTCAATGATTTTGTAAAAATCTGTAGTCTGCAAAATACATTATGGGTATTGACTACTTCAGTCACATGAACTGTTTCAAGTATTCCACTGTGCAGTTCTGGGTAGAAGTACAGTTCGGTCTTATCGAGGAAACCCGTATTCACACGCTCCTGCGTTATGTCACAGGTGACGGGTGCATGTGCTTTGGGTGGATGCAGATAGTCCAGCACAATTTCTCTACACTCATCTACAGGAAGCTTCCTAGTAGCCCGAAAGGCGCACATTTGCTTGGAGATTAAAGGTATGTCTAAGAGAACTGTCCGGTCCGGCATCAAGACATGACGAACCACGGCACTCATTGTCTTTCCAGGAAGAGACGTCAAAAACTTAGCGGCTTTCTCGGGCCAGCTTTCCTCAAGAGCGATAATGGTGGCGAGGATACAGGATTCGATCTCAGGAGGGAGGAAGAAACTGTCGCTCTGTCCCCATGCTAGCGCATCCCACTTGGTGATGTGGGGCCGTCCTTGGTCAATAAGGAAGACATGGCGAGCCTCCTCTTGGATGGACACAATGCGAGCCCTGTGCCACTTGTCGGCGATGCAAACCAGACACAGATCACCCGGTTTTCCTTCAGATCCACTAAACATTCTTTTCGGGATTTGGATCAGCTCCTTCATTTGCTCGTAGGCATGCTTCCTGCCCACGTCTATGCTGACCCACAGTTCCACGAGTCCACATTTGGGGTTGGGGTTGACTCTCTTGATGTCAACAGTTACTTCTGAGCCTGGTGTCGGGAGTCCGGGAATCGAACACATTGTGGGAATTAAATGTCCCTGGAAAGCAAGAGAATATTAAACCAAAACAGGCTATTAATATTTGATATTTTTAGCTTGCTTAAACAGTAAATCAAAACATTACAGAACAAAATGTCTACAATACAACAACACGTTAAAGTGCTCAAAACTCACCAGAAACTTAGTGAAGTGTTGTGCAGTGGTGGCTACAAATAGCTTTGGCGCCACCTGTTGGCCCTTGCTTGTAAAACACAACAAGGCTAGAGTTACCTCTTGTTTAATACTTCATCGTTTCCAGACCCAAACGTAATTAGTGAATTGCTGCAAAGTAGGATTACTAATTTAGAAATCAAATATTCATTCATTCATTTTCTACCACTTTTTCCTCACGAGGGTCGCGGGCGTGCTGGAGCCTATCCCAGCTGTCTTGGGGCGAGAGGCGGGGTACACCCTGGACTGGTGGCCAGCCAATCCCAGGGCACATATAGACAAACAACCATTCACACTCACATTCATACCTATGGACAATTTGGAGTCACGGGGAGAACATGCAAACTCCACACAGAGATGGCATGTAAACATTCCGAAAAAACTTGTTTGCTGTTGATCTTCTACACCGATTTCAGATCATCATTTGCAATATGTATCCCTAGTGACAATAAGTGGCAAAGGAGATGGATGGATTATGAATAACATAAAAATAAACAAACACTTGAACAGCCAAACAGTTATACAATAGCATTTGTGATGTTAAGACATTGTCTTCACATGTCAATCTAGCGACAATTTAATGCTAATGCTATTCACCATACATGAAGGCCTGCTAGCATTAGCCATTTCACATGTGCTCAAAAGCTCTACAAGACATTTTATAACAAACCACTTTGCAGTCAGCTGTTTACTTTAGCAATTTTCTACACTTTTTACAGCCGTTTGTATAAATAATATGTATACTTTATACTAACCTGTGGTACAGAATAAGGAAGATAA
The DNA here is from genome assembly GCF_037039965.1 of Doryrhamphus excisus. Taxonomy (NCBI): domain Eukaryota; kingdom Metazoa; phylum Chordata; class Actinopteri; order Syngnathiformes; family Syngnathidae; genus Doryrhamphus; species Doryrhamphus excisus. The sequence continues at coordinate 17,056,801 of NC_136375.1, read as the reverse complement.
TCCACGATGACTTGATGTGTATTCACCATCAGGATTTATTCTTCCTCTGTCGTTTTAGCACCTATTCTATACCACCATCGCTGCTAGCACCCCCTAGTGGACCTTGCGATAGTACACTCGAACGCCAACAAAGGAGATTTGCATTATATTAGACGCAAACATATTTAAAAATAGTGGGGTGTTTGTATATCAAACATAAATTATAACTACTTTAAATATATTTATGCATTTTAAACAGTTGTTAACCATGTTAACTTATTGTATATTTTTATTTACCTTACACTAACAAATAATACGACTCATTTTTTCTCCATTTTTTTAAACAACCCTTGAAAAAAAAAAAAAAAGTAGTCTTCTATTAGGGATGATCTTAACTTTGGGTCAGTATGGTATATATTGTTACAATACTTGAATAAATGACTACAGAGTCAAAAATCCAGCACGTAAGAGTGTTGAGCTTTGCATGTCGAAACACAAAAGTTGACTTTAGTTTAGGTACATTCTGCCATCCAGTGTTCATTTCAGGTACATTTGGCTAACTCAGAAACATAACCACAGATTTAACATTACACTGGCAAGATTTTCAATCATGTCAAAGTCCATTAATATGAGTTCACTATAGCAGCTCAGTCGTGCTAACTCTAAGCTCAGTTAGATTCTTACCTGAACTCCTTGGTAACAGGTAGCACTTAAAACAAACAGAAAGGGGACTCACATACAAAGCGATTATTTCACTTTGGATGCTACGAAAGAAGAAGAAAAACGAACGGAATGTTTGTTTTTGGTCTTAAACAGCAGTTTTAAAATGGCCTCCTTGCATTTGAAGTTTAATTGCTGCTCCAGCTGCGTGCAGGTAGGCGGGGCGAGGCCGGAGAGCCAATCACGTCTAAGCCCCTGAGGTGAATCGACCCGGAAGTCTAAAAAACAGGAAGTAGATAGCACCACTTTCTTCTTTGGCATTCAGGGAGCTGATAACTGAAAGAACATGGGTGGAAGGCGGGGCTTGTACTCCTGGAGGCGGGGAGCCAATCACGTCCAATCACCTCTGGTGATCATGGTGATTGACACTCTCATCAGGAGGTCGAAAAAAATAAGTTGACAGAAATTCGTTCAAATAATTTCGAAATTCATATTTTAGGCAGAGGAGTTTCCATTTTCCAGTTGCTTGAGGTAGGCGGGGCTTGTACGCCAGTGGGTCGGGAGCCAATCACGTCCAATCCTTTTAGGTGATTGACACTATAATCAGGAAGTCTAAAATTTGTTGTTGTTTTTTTTATCAGGAAGTCTAAAATAAAAACGGAAATATCGAGAGAGCCACGTTCTGGTTTGTCATTCAGAAAGCTGACATCTAAAAATAAACTTTAAAAAACAAATTAAATATTTATAAATTGGCATTTTGGCAGCAGCGCTGCCATTTTTTTCAGTTGCCTGAGGAAGGCGGGGCGTGTACATAAATTGGAGGGGGCGTGTTCATTGGTGGGCGGGGATCTAGTCACGTCCAATCCCTGTAGGCGCTCGACCACTGACCAGGAAGTCACTTTCTTGTTTACCATTCAGTACACGTTACACATTTAGATGCTATTCAAACAAATTTGTTATTAATATTATTTATTTTCTCACCATTTTACGACCATTATCTTTCACTAACCTTAGTCCAAGAACATAATTTGCAAACAATACATTATATCTTTCCAACAAATCAGCCAGGAGTATCACCTCCAGTGTCTTTTGAAAAAAGCCCGTTTGTGGTTTATTGATTTTAATCACTACAGAACTTATTTGTTCAAGGGGTGCAAAGACATGCCACATGTATAAAAGAATACAGTCACTTGTATCATGAGTTTTCATATTTGATAGAAACATTTACTTTTGACAAAGATCTTGAATTGTGTGCAGACAGTAAAGCAAATAATATGAATAAATATGAAGTGAGAGACTGGGGAGGGGGGGGGGCGTAAACAGCGAAAAGAAAAGCTCTTCTGCCGGGACGTCCACCAGTGGGAGTGGACTTACAAGCAGACATGCTTGCATAGCCTGGAAGATATTATATAATAATAGAATGTTGTCGACATAGGAATGCAGTGTGTCCAGTAAACGTTTTTTTTTTTTTTTTTTTTAATAAGCATCCCCGTCATGAGGGAGCTCTCAGCACGGAGGTCAAAAGCCACAGGAATCATTTTTAATCAAAGTAGTGCTCTTTGTTTCTGTAAACATGTCGATATGTACCGTGTAAACAAAGCAACCGGGATCAGAAGTGGACAGAAAACCAACATGACACTGCAAATGGACGCCGGGGGCCGGGGGTCGGGGGCAAGTGTGGGCGGGGGGGTCATGCTCCCACCTCAGGTGAGCGTCGTCACACACTGTACATCCCATGCAACTTGCAGGTAGTCCTCGGGTTTACGGCGTTACGTGGTTATGAACGCGCTCCGGTAAATGAAGCAAAAACGTCATTTTGGTCCGCAAAACGCTCAAGAAGTAGTCGTCGCCTGGGCAGGGACTTCTGGTGAACGTGCGCCAAGGAAAAGGAAAGCCATAAAAACACCCCAGGCAATATTGACTGCACTTTTGGTATTTGCTATCTTTAAGGATAAAGATGGTGTGATGATGATTATGATTAGAAACTGGCTTTTTTTATTTCTATATTTTTCCCTCATAAAGGAATATTATGAAGGAAAAAAGTTATTATACGAGAATAAAATGGGAATTATTAATTACTTAATTAATATTAGAAGAAGAAAAAATCTAAATGGTGGAGATTGAAAATAGGAGATTCCATTATGATTAGAAACTGGGCTTTTTTATTTCTATATTTCCCTCTTATCATATTATGACGCAAGTACTATATTAGCATTATTTCGTAATGCTATTGCTTTTCCCCAACCTAATTTTCCCCCAAAATTTTGTCTGCTTTGTTAGTTGAATTGATTTTTGTCTTAATACTTTATTCTTGTTACTATTGTTTTTTTTGTTGTAAATTATATATTTTTTTAATATGCCCCCCCCCTGGCTTTTTTATTTCTATATTTCCCTCTTATCATATTATGACGCAAGTACTATATTAGTATGATTTCTTAATGCTATCGCTTTTCCCCAACCTAATTTCCCCCTGAATTTAGTCTGCTTTCTTAGTTGAATTATTTTTTCTCTTAATACTTTATTTTTGTTACTACTGATTTTTTTTTTTTTAATATTCCCCCCTGGCTTACACCAGAACATGTATGTAACCCGAGGACCACCTGTGTACTAAATGAATCTCAAGATGGTTACTCTTTCCTAACCATCTCAAGATGCAAAAAAAAAAAAATGTAAGAGATTTTTTTATATATAGATACATTTTTTCGACACGTAATATATGCATGCAATACTTTTTCTGGGTTCCTTCCGGAAGAAGCCTCCCTGTCCTCGACGTTCCAGTGATGTCATTCCTTACTATGACTGAAAGCGTACGGTGGTGTTATCCGTCAACAAGTTTGACAAGGCAGTGCTCCGCCGATTTACAAGCTGGATGAGCGGGGGGGGGGGGGGGGGGGGGGGGGTTACTGTGCACAAAACACGCTGGCATGTTGGCAAATAGAAATGTAAGGATATCTTAGCATATTGAAAATGATTCAGCATATTTGACATTCTCATGCATACGACCACAAGAAGCGAGTCCATTGAAAAATAGTCCAAGCGTTGTTTGTTTTTTTTCTTCTTCTTCTTTCCTGTGGAAATGGCAGAGAACCTAATGAGACGTTGGAACATGTGCTGTCGTCCCGTGTGTGTGTGTGTGTGTGTGGATGCAGGCTGGGCTGGGCCAAGGGGGGCGGGGCCGGGGAGCGAGCAGAGTTGGAGGAGAAGGGCGGCGTTGGCGGCGGGGCTTGCGGGGGCTTGCGGGGGCTTGCGGGGGCTCTCACTTCTGCATGTCGCACTGCAACAGGAGCACGATGGACGGGTCGCTCTTGGCCGCCTCCTTGAACTCCTCCAACGAGATCTGGTCGTCGTTGTTCTTATCCATCTTACTGAAGATCTTGTCCACCCGCTGGGCCGGTGTCAGGCCGTCCTCGTTCATCTTCATCATGATCACCGTGCCCACCATTTTGTAGATGGCCTGCGGGAGCGAGGAGCGCTTTGTTACGTCATTATCGCAACGCCGCAACTGTTATCAGCATTTTGGGCCCTTTTCTATTGGATTGTGGACTCCTATAGAGCAGCTACACAAAATAACCCGCACAGATCTTCCAGAATCTGCACCTATTCGGCTGCTTTCTAATTTAGTGGGTATAGGAGTTGATAATAAACCAATAAAGCTAATTGAAAAGTGATTAGGAGCTACTCGCTAGAGAGCCCTGACTTACCGGGTAACAACGTTTGGCCATGAAATGTTTTTTGGTGGTGGAAGAGGATGTTAGCAACTCCAGTGAGCTTGTAGTTAGCATGCATGCAGGTGAGATGCTCCCTGTATGCACACTCTATAATGCTACACAGAGAAGCGCTTACTTCCACTAAATAAACACGGTTAGGATACTGATAAATTCATTTGTGACCTCCGGCTTTCGCCCATGTTCGCATATTTCCCTCCTGCTGGTCAGGAATCTGGAACTCCAACCACTTCTGCCTGATGTTTGCCTCTTTGGTAATAACTATCTCCATTGTTTCCTATGGGAAACATATTATTTCCTATGGTGGTTCCACTCACCTCTATTATCTCCAGCATCTCCACCCTGGTGATCTTGCCGTCCCCGTCCAGGTCGTACATGTTGAAGGCCCAGTTGAGTTTCTGCTCAAAGCTCCCGCGTGACGTGATGGACAGGGCGCAGATGAACTCTCGGAAGTCGATGGTGCCGTCGCTGTTTTTGTCGAAGGTTCTGAAGGCGTGCTGTGCAAACTTGGAGGCGTCGCCGTAAGGGAAGAACTGCAAGAGATGAAGATGGAGTCAAAGATCCTCTATTTGACAGGAGTCAGTCAGCGGTGGGCCGGCATCAGGCTACAAGGTGAACGTACTGCACTTGCGTACGTGACGAATGTGCAGCGGGCGACTCGGCGGACCCACCTTGACGTAGAGCTGCTGGAACTCCTCCAGGTTGAGTCTGCCGCTGGGACAGTCCTTGAGGAATCCTTTGTACCACTGCTTCAACTCGTGCTCGTTGAACTCCGTGTTCTTCACCAGATCCTCCATCACCTCGGGAGTCAGCTTGCTGTTTTGCTTCCCCATGCTTCCTGCGGTGCACGGCCACGTCAATAATGCCTTCATGCATGCATGAGCGGCCGCAGAGGGAGAACAATCATTTGTGTGTGTGTGTGTGTGTGTGTGTGTGTGTGTGCGTGTGTTTGTGTGTGTGTGTACTGCAACAGCACATTACATAAAGACAGCACAACCTCTAAAGTAGAACGCAATACCGTTCTGGAAACTGCTTCGAAAATATAATTTTCCTTCAATAGTTCTACTTTACTTTACGCAAATAAATTAATATTACTTTTCCCCATAATATTACAGAATAACACTATTCTCATATACATTTTGTTATTTTACACATTTTTTCAGAATATTTTGACTTTATTTTGTAAATTTACTGTTGATTTTTCCATTGTTGTTGTTGTTTTTTTCAGTTTCCAAATATTTCAACTTCATACATTTTCTTTCTCGTCATACTATGACTTTATTCCCATAATATTTTGACTTTATTCCCAAAATATTATATATTATTATATTATATATTCCCAAAACCTTTCCCCAACCTAATTTTTTTGACCACTTTATTTAGTTTTCTATGTCTCTCCTAATATTAGCACTTTTGAAATCAGTTTTTATTTCATATTTCAACTGTTAAAATAATGTTATATTTTTCTCATAATTACAACATTATTCTCATAATAATATTTATACTTTATACTTGTAAAATGACTGCTGATTTCTCCATTTTTCTTAATTTTTTTAAATTCCAATATTGAACCTTCTTCTGAAATCAAAACAAAATATGTAACTTTTCCTCATAATTTTAAGGTTTTTTCATGAATATTTGACATTACATTTGTGAATTTCCCGTTGTTATGTTTTCAAACAAAAGCATCCTTAGGGCTTCCAGTGACGGCATGAAAATATGATGACAACCATAGAGTCTGAGATGGAACTAACTGCAGGTGTCCCTGTCCTGGCTGTTCAGCACAACATGGCCAAATGAGCCGCACAGGAAGCGTGAGATATCCCGATTTGACACGGTCCGACTCAAAAGGCAACACCAAACATGGCTGACACCCTCAAGAAGTGTGATTGTAGCCCATATCGGCTATGCTATGCTAGCTTTTATTATCAAAGCGCTTATAGCATCAGATGGCAACGCAAGCTGACGACATCAAACTGCTTTTTACAGATACAACTTTACGTCTACAGTTAAGATGGTGGCGATTTGTCCCAGGAACTGACCATTTCCATCCTTTCACATGGAAAACGTTCAAATACGACTAAAAATACTGCCTGTGTCTCTAATGATGGTGACAGCTTGACCCTGGAACTGACCATTTCCATTCATTCCAATAGTAAAGGTCTAAATAGAAACAAATTGGAGCTCAAACAGCATCCCGAAACGACAAATGACAGCCTATATAGACACTGGTGGCTATTTGACCCTGGAACGGACTATTTCCATTATTTCCTATGGGAAATGTGAAAATATGAAGAAATCGAGTCCAGCCAGCACCCTGAAACAATGTTTGATGAATTCAAACATCACCTTTACAGTTAAGATGGTGTCAGTTTGACCCTGGAACGGACTATCTCCATTATTTCCTATGGGAAATGTGAAAATATGAACAAATAAGAGATCAGCCAGCACCCTAAAAAATGTTTGATGAGTTCAAACATCACCTTTACAGTTAAGATGGTGACAGTTTGACCCTGGAACGGACTATCTCCATTATTTCCTATGGGCACCCTCAAAAATGTTTGATGAGTTCAAACATCACCTTTACAGTTAAGATGGTGTCAGTTTGACCCTGGAACAGACTATTGAAATGAATTGCATGCTTGGCACGTCAGAACCTTCCAGTATTTCCTAGCCAGAGCGCCTAAAGTTCCAACTTGCGAATGCATCCGCCATCTTTGTATGACGCAACTAGCTTCTCTTTCCATTCGTATGACAGCTAAAACGTTATCCGTACAGATCCGGTGGGAAACATTCTAAACGTGACCAGCACCAAAATGGTGACAGTTTAACCCTGGAACTGACCATTTCCATGATGCCCTAGAAAAAAACATAGAATGTGAACGCATCGTGTTCAACTTTAGAGGCTCCACTTTGGTTTGATCCCACCCCCCAGCCGTGCTGGTGTTTCTATTTGTGTCATGTAGCTTGTTTGTGCCAGTCTGTGGCCCTGACCTGGATCCCCGTCACGGTCAGGGCTGATCCACTTCATCAGAAAAGCAACACACATGCTGCAGCGGGCAGCCCATGCTGGGCCAGCCCGGCCTGGGTGGCTGCAAAGTTGTGCGGGAAGCCACCAGAATGCGTCAATTTTGTAAGCATCGAGCATGCACGCCAAACATATGCTCCACTTCTCTGCAGCATGACGGAGGCCGGGCGGCCGGGCGGCTGGGCGGCTGGGCGGCCGGGCTTTGCTTTGCTTTGCTTTGCTTTGCTTGCATGGGCCCTCCCCAGAACCAGCACAGGGTCGTGGATGTGGAACCACCAACAAAAACACCTTAAGATGAGCATCGGCCGCCTCCCAGACAATGACCTTGAAGGACAAACACTTTGCAGGAGGAGGATGACACAAGCAAATTGTTCCGCATGGAAGCAGCAGCCGCGCCACATCACGCAACTGTGCGGCTGTTTTTTTGGTGTGTTTTTTTTTAGTGGGGGGGGGGATAAAACGCTATACGCGCACACGGGCCTCTAAAGAGAAATATAGGCTGATGTATTGACAAGCACTTGGCGCAACGACCGCAAAAAGGCGCTGCACGCATTCCGATGGAAACGACGCAGTGATGGCAGATAACGTCCTGCAAAATGCGCCAAAGTGAACCCCCCTTCCCTTTAAAAAAAAACCCTGACACGATGAGTCGCCTTCAGACGTAATGCGCAAATCTTCGCCCGCATGCATGCAGAAGCTCCATCATTCATGCTATGCTTTCACCCGCAAACAGCACGACGTGGTGCGGCAGGCTTACCTTTCTGCGCTTGGCGTCACAATGTGCTCCTTGCTGGCAAAGTACACGGAAAAACTCCCCTCCGCTTGCGAGGCTGGTCCAAAAGAGTGGGGGGGGGGGGGGTGGGGGGGAGGTGGTGGTGGTTGTGATGGCGGTGGAGGGTAAGGGAGGGGGGGGGGGGGGGGTAATGACACTCAGCAGCACTGCTCGCCTTCTTCCACAAGGAACCTGCCGATGGAAGGAAGATGAGGTGACTCCGTGTGTCCATCATGTAGTACCTCCACCTGCCGTGTACATGTACCATACAATACCGTGTACTACAGTACTGGACAGTACAGTACACTGCAGTACAGCCACATTATTTATATTTATTGTACAATTTGGATTCCTTCACCCCTTATAGTCACACACTGCCGGTGGTAAAGTACATCCGTGGCCACAGCTGCCTGGGGTAAGTGCCGCCGCCGCCGCTACCAAACATCATCAGTGCCAATGATTATCGGCCCCATATCAGTACACAAATTTGATATCGCTTGATATTGGGATTTTTTACAATCACGAAAAACGATATTTAAAAAATACTATATACAATGCTGTAGATATATCATGTTACACATATCGGTATCGGCTGATATCGCTATGGGAAATTGAGAGTTGGACAACATCGTTTTTCAGCAAAAAGCCAATATCGGACATTCCTAATTATGAGGAAGAAGAAGCTCATTTTAGTAGCACAAAGATGAATGTGTCATTAAAAAAATAATAAGTCAGAATATTATGACCAAAAACATTGTAATTGTAAAAAGGTAATATTATGGGATACAAACAAAACAATTAGTTTTCAGTAAATTAGGTAAGGTAAAAATACAATATTTATTCATTCATTCATTTTCTACCGCTTATCCTCACGAGGGTGACGGGGGTGCTGGAGCCTATCCCAGCTGTCTTGGGGCGAGAGGCGGGGTCCACCCTGGACTGGTGGCCAGCCAATCACAGGGCAGCCTGATCACTTGTGAGGAGGTACTCGGAGCGAAAAGTTATCTCTATGACAATATGGCTAGCCTCCATGATGCCTTCAGGGCTAGCATCCTAGTGGCTAACAAGCTAGCCACTGGGGGGGGGGGGTGATCCAAATATCGATAGTACAGATACCAGCGACATCTCTTCTATGTTTATGCTCATAAATATCTGATTATTGTAGTACTTTTTGCTTAACTTGAATTATTTTACTGAGTTGCATCTCACAAAAGGAATAATTGTGTTGTTAAACCAGGCGTGTCCAAAGTGCGGCGCAGGGACCATTTAGGGCTTGTAACTGTTGTTTAGTGACCTGCGGCATATTTAAAATGATGAATAAGAAAGAAAGAAAACAAAAAAAGTCATAATAATGAAAAAATGCTAGCAATGCTAGCATGCCAAAGTTAGCATGCTAACACCTAGTATAATAGTGCCAAGTGTTTATATATGTGTCTGTGAAAATAGTTAAAAATGCTAGTATGCTAATTTAGTGTGCTAGCAATGCTAACATGCTACGAAATAAAACGAAAAAAGCGGCAATTTCTGAGCAAAGTCATAATATTAACAAAAATAGCATAAAGTTGAAATATTAAAGACTAAAATATTCACTATCATATTGAAAGTTACAATATTATGAAAAACAATTTAAATAAAGTTGGAGCAAAGTTATAAGTTATAATATGACCATAAAATACTCAAATATTATGACAATGAAGTAAAAAAAAAACCATAATAGCACAAAGTTTGTAAAATGAAAACAGCAAACAGCAGTGTTGTATAGTATCATGTGCCTTTGGTTGCTAACTGCCTGGCTAGTTAGCCGTGTTAGCATCGCCACTAGGTGGGTTTCTGTTCAATTGTGCGCATGTTGCTAACTAATGTTAGACGCTGTTTGGTCCATATTATTGTGTTGTATAGTATCATGTGCCTTTGGTTGCTAACTGCCTGGCTAGTTAGCCGTGTTAGCATCGCCACTAGGTGGGTTTCTGTTCAATTGTGAGCATGTTGCTAACTAATGTTAGACGCTGTTTGGTCCATATTATTGTGTTGTATAGTATCATGTGCCTTTGGTTGCTAACTGCCTGGCTAGTTAGCCGTGTTAGCATCGCCACTAGGTGGGTTTCTGTTCAACTGTGCGCATGTTGCTAACTAATGTTAGACGCTGTTTGGTCCATATTATTGTGTTGTATAGTATCATGTGCCTTTGGTTGCTAACTGCCTGGCTAGTTAGCCGTGTTAGCATCGCCACTAGATGTGTTGCTGTTCAACTGTGCGCATGTTGCTAACTAATGTTAGACGCTGTTTGGTCCATATTATTGTGTTGTATAGTATCATGTGCCTTTGGTTGCTAACTGCCTGGCTAGTTAGCCGTGTTAGCATCGCCACTAGATGTGTTGCTGTTCAACTGTGCGCATGTTGCTAACTAATGTTAGACGCTGTTTGGTCCATATTATTGTGTTGTATAGTATCATGTGCCTTTGGTTGCTAACTGCCTGGCTAGTTAGCCGTGTTAGCATCGCCACTAGATGTGTTGCTGTTCAACTGTGTGCATGTTGCTAACTAATGTTAGACGCTGTTTGGTCCATATTATTGTGTTGTATAGTATCATGTGCCTTTGGTTGCTAACTGCCTGGCTAGTTAGCTGTGTTAGCATCGCCACTAGATGTGTTGCTGTTCAACTGTGAGCATGTTGCTAACTAATGTTAGACGCTGTTTGGTCCATATTATTGTGTTGTATAGTATCATGTGCCTTTGGTTGCTAACTGCCTGGCTAGTTAGCCGTGTTAGCATCGCCACTAGATGTGTTGCTGTTCAACTGTGAGCATGTTGCTAACTAATGTTAGACGCTGTTTGGTCCATATTATTGTGTTGTATAGTATCATGTGCCTTTGGTTGCTAACTGCCTGGCTAGTTAGCCGTGTTAGCATCGCCACTAGATGTGTTGCTGTTCAACTGTGCGCATGTTGCTAACTAATGTTAGACGCTGTTTGGTCCATATTATTGTGTTGTATAGTATCATGTGCCTTTGGTTGCTAACTGCCTGGCTAGTTAGCCGTGTTAGCATCGCCACTAGGTGGGTTTCTGTTCAATTGTGCGCATGTTGCTAACTAATGTTAGACGCTGTTTGGTCCATATTATTGTGTTGTATAGTATCATGTGCCTTTGGTTGCTAACTGCCTGGCTAGTTAGCCGTGTTAGCATCGCCACTAGATGTGTTGCTGTTCAACTGTGCGCATGTTGCTAACTAATGTTAGACGCTGTTTGGTCCATATTATTGTGTTGTATAGTATCATGTGCCTTTGGTTGCTAACTGCCTGGCTAGTTAGCCGTGTTAGCATCGCCACTAGGTGGGTTTCTGTTCAATTGTGCGCATGTTGCTAACTAATGTTAGACGCTGTTTGGTCCATATTATTGTGTTGTATAGTATCATGTGCCTTTGGTTGCTAACTGCCTGGCTAGTTAGCCGTGTTAGCATCGCCACTAGATGTGTTGCTGTTCAACTGTGCGCATGTTGCTAACTAATGTTAGACGCTGTTTGGTCCATATTATTGTGTTGTATAGTATCATGTGCCTTTGGTTGCTAACTGCCTGGCTAGTTAGCCGTGTTAGCATCGCCACTAGATGTGTTGCTGTTCAACTGTGTGCATGTTGCTAACTAATGTGTACTGTAGAAGGCCTCGTTTCATTGTAAACACTTTATAGGCTCCTAAGTGTTTATACTCACTAGCATTGTCTTGTGTGCTTGTTCCCTCATAGAAAACCACACACACACACACACACACACACACAAACCACACACACACTCACAACCTCTGATACACACACACGCATGTGATGTGTCACATGACTGCAAATAAATGACGGAAGACATCAATCTTACTACTGAGCTCGCCTGTACAGAATTGCTGAATTAAAGTCCCTTACTACACTTGGGATGGCTGTGTCTTCCAGCACATGACTAAATCATTTTCATGTTAGCCACAATAACAATATGGCTGCATCTTGGTTAATATACAAGTCACTTATGTATGGAAATGATACACTGTTGCCATTTTTTGTGAGGGCTTTAGCATCAAAATCAATGTTTCCCATGACGTGCGTTGTTAGCTAGCTAACATTAATTCATATTCTGGCGTTAGAATGCACAGAAAAGGGAAAGAAAAGGATTGGGAATAATGGGCAAAATTCCCCTTTAAATGGTGGTTTACTTCGTACCACCAGGGGGCGACAGAGCTGCTCTGTAACTAATGAAGTATACTAAATAGACCATTTTGACCCGAAAATGTCCACCGGGAGCGAATAGCTGCATGTATGGTATAGTCACTATACCATACGCTATACTGTATAGTGTATGGTATAGTCACTATACCATACGCTATACTGTATAGTGTATGGTGTAGTCACTATACCATACGCTATACTGTATAGTGTATGGTGTAGTCACTATACCATACGCTATACTGTATAGTGTATGGTGTAGTCACTATACCATACGCTATACTGTATAGTGTATGGTGTAGTCACTATACCATACGCTATACTGTATAGTGTATGGTGTAGTCACTATACCATACGCTATACTGTATAGTGTATGGTATAGTCACTATACCATACACTATACTGTATAGTGTATGGTGTAGTCACTATACCATACGCTATACGTACTGTATAGTGTATCAAACACACACACCAGTTGGGTGTCTGTTATAATTTAATACTCACATACAGGATTACACACGGTATGGTCCTGCTGGACACCACAGCAAACAAACAAATGTAAATACTGCATAATAAACAAATGTAAATACTGTATAATAAACAAATGTAAATACTGTATAACAAACAAATGTAAATACTGTATAATAAACAAATGTAAATACTGTATAATAAACAAATGTAAATACTGTATAATAAACAAATGTAAATACTGTATACGTTTCGCATCTGCACTTCTCAGCATGAATTATTTTCACAAAGAAAAACACCGGAATGCTTTTCATGACAGCAGCATTCACTTAGCAAGTGATTATTATTTTTTATTTGAAAAAAAGACATATAAAAGATGATTTGCTGTGATTTTTAAAGAGCCTATAGAAAGAATAACGATGGATGTTGTGTTATTAATGTATTATGGAAAGCAATATGTATTGTACGTAATATGATGCGCTTTAGCAGTGTTCCCCTATATTCCTTGACTTATTATTAAATACATTTGGACCGCCACAAATGCATTGTGTTGGCCCTCGCTCATGAACGCGTCACAACGCAGCAGGTCTGCCACGCCAGGGAAGAAGAAGACGTGGTTGGAGGGATCGCTTTCGGCACCTTAGCCACTTTGTTGCTACACTTAAGGAGCTGGAGCAAAAAATATTATATTATCCCAATATTGGGAAATATTATATATTTTCCCAAAGTATTATTTTTACAAGTTAAAAAAAAAATGCAAAAACTGAAGGATCAGTCATTTTACCAGAATGAAGGCAAAATATGAAGGGAAAAAATTGAAATAAAAAAAAAGTATCATTGTACGAAAATGATGTACTATAATGGCGCCATTTTAGTTGCGGAAAGTAGATCACCCATAAAAAAATCAAAATACATAAGTTGGATTTGAATGAGAAAAAAAGGTCAGTTTTCCGAGCATATATTCGTAATACAAGGTAAAATAATTTCGCTTTAGTCGGATAGAGTTGAAATATTATTTTCAAAATTTAAAAATAGATGAAATGCAAAAAAATGCTTTTTTAAAACTCGTAATATGAGAAACAAATAAAGTCGGACTTTTTGGGAGAATGGCGGAAAAGTCTGAATATTATGAGGAAAATTTACAACAAGAAATTTCATTTGACAAAAATAAAGTCAATAGCTTCGAGGGTGTAAAGATGTGCGAGCGCAGTCTCTGTCTGTGTAAAATCTTTGTGAATCGCCAGTGGAGATGTTTTGTTTTGGATTGGAAGGAAGCCGAAGGAGTCCGGGAAAGAAAGTGAAAGTAACAAGGTGCGATGATTCTTCTTCAGATACTCAAACCTTCCCACCTTCTAGAACTTGCTCTGCTTGAGCTTGTCGATGTGGAAGCACAGCTTGAGGGCGGGGCCCAGCTTCAGGCCCAGGTACTTCATCATCATGTCGCTCTTCAGGAGCAGCAACGCGTTCCCGTCGATTTCCTAGCGGGGGACAAAATAAACGTGATGCCGGGCTTCCTTCTCGGTCAAGGCGAGGCGAGGCGAGGCGAGGCGAGACGAAGCTCACGTGTTTCCTGAAGACGTCGGCGTGAGGGCCCAGGGCGTGGGGGTCGGCATCCTTGATGAACCAGACCACGTCGTCCACGGTCCACGAGGACGGGTCCTTACTGGGTGGGGCCTTGGACTCCTGGGACTCTGCGGGGTAAACTACCGAGTTGAACATGGCTCCTTGAACATACACGCGACGTTGAGATGCTCTGCATCCACACGCCGTTGTGTCATGGCTTCACAACACAGCATCCTGTCAGCTGGAGATGACACTGCAGAAGCCTCCTGTCAAATAGAGGATCTCTGACTCGTGTTTTTGCAGGCAGCGTGCCCTGAAAACACAGCTCATGTGTTTGTTTGTTGTTGAACCTTAAAAACAGCAGAGCACTCCTGTCTTATAAAGGATCTTTGGCAAGCATTTTAGCGGTTGATAGATCTTTGACTCCTTCAGAAGAGCAGAAGAGCGCTCCTGTCATACAGAGGATCTTTGAATTGTATTTTAACAGTATGTCCAAAACAACAGCAGAGCACTATCATTTTTGCCATAGGTCCTTAAAACTAAAAAAAAAAGGATCTTTGACTCGCGTTTGTTTCAGATGTAGTTTTTTTTCATAATAGCATGAGACAGAAGAGCTCACCTATCAAATAGAGGATGGATTCTCAAAAACAGCCGGGCGGGCAGGGAAAGGAAGGGTGCTTTTTTGCAGCTTTGCTGTAATAAGACCCGCTTACTTGTAGGCATACAGGGACTGCAGATAAGCCCGGACGTCTGTATTAGGTATTGTTGTCAGGAATAAACAATCTGGTTCTCATTTTATAATTTGGTTCTTTAAGATTCCCTTATCCTCTATTCGAAACCCACTTAGAGTCCTCAGGGGGAGGACGACTGGCATTTTTGAGTAGGCCCTTAAAAACTACAGAGCGCTCCTGTCGTACGGAGGATCTTTGAGAATAAGTTTTACAGTAGGACCTTAAAAACTACAGAGGGCTCCCCTCAGATAGATTCCCCGGCTGGTGTGTTTTGCAGGCGGTCCTTGAGAAACAGAGAAGCGCTCCTGTCACATAGAGGATCTCTGACAGTGTCATTCAAACGATGACTTTGTGCTCCATCTCTAGTGTTTGATGTGCCAGGTGAAGACCCCTCACCTGTCCTGTTGCTCTCGGGGAAGGCGTTGGGGCTGGCGGCCGACTGCCTGCACGCGCTGATGGCGGCCGAACCGTTGGGGAACTGCTGTGAAGAACGGAAGCCGTAGGAGGACTTTGGCGAGTAGGAGGAGTTTATGGAGCTGAAAGCAGACTCCCCGGGGTCCACCGTGTAGCGTTTCCCGTCTGACTGCTCGTGGTGGTAGTCGTCCACCAGCGATGTTTCAGCTGGAGATGAGAGGCAGGTTGGTGTGAGTCGGGGGCAGCAGCTGGGGCAGGAGTGGTGTGGTGTGGGTACCATCGGACTGGTAGGAGGCTCGCTGGCTGATGGGCTGGTCGCTGAAGAGGTTTTCGCAGTGCAGGCTGCGGCACAGCTTCTTGAGGAAGCGCAGCACGTAGTCGATGCTGTTGACCACGGGGAGGCTGAGAAGGTGCTGCTTGCCATCGAACGTGGCTGCAATGGAAACACAAAGCTCTCCTCTGTTCAGTTGGCCTTTGCTTCCTCTATGTTTTTTTAGACTTCATACAGAAGACTGATGGAGCTGGCCGTCCCAAGCTGGTGGCCGTGGGCCAATTGCCTTAAAAATATCATTTGTCACAATTGCAATTGAAGGAAGAAGAAATGGTCACGGTAAAAAGATGCTTTGACGATAATAGATTGTCCTTGAACCTAAATAAAACTAAAATCATCAAGGACACGCACCAGCAAATACAAATAGACGGTGTGGACATTGAAAGGGTGACGGAAAATACATTTCTGGGGATCACAATAGATGAAAATATGAGCTGGAAACCTCATATTACAAATATACAACATAAGGTGGCCAGAAATATTTCAGTATTGAACAAAGCAAAATTCACTCCACACTCTTTGTTGCTCTCTGGTTCTCCCATATCTTACTTATTGTGTGGAAATATGGGCTAATAACTATAAAAGCAATCTTCACTGGCCTGAGTACCTGAAATTTTCTCGCCACCGTAGCCCTGCGTGAGCAACGCAAAGACGGTCTTCTGCTGGAAGGCGCTGTCGATGCAGCCTTGGACGGCCTGCTGCAACACCACCGAGGGCCTGTCGGGTCCAAAGTGACCGGGCAGCTGCTGGATCTTCTTCCTGTCCAGGTTGGGGCCGGCGTTGGCTTGCTTGTTGATGTAGATGCACACTGACATCGAACACACACAGAAGCATATTATTGGATGGCAAAGCGTCTCCAGGCTTTTGACTGGTCGTGTACATAAGCTCCCGGCAAAAATAACGTATAATAGCTAAGCGGCGCAGTCGTCCCTCGCCACATCTACGGCGGTTTACCAAAAGAAATTCATCAAAAAATGATTGCTGTTTAATGGCTGAAGATAGTGTCCCCACATCTTGCCATGTGTGTGTCTGCATTTAGTCATGGAGCCAAAATGTTAACATTCTAACACATGCTAGCATGCTACCACCTAGCAAGATAGTACCCAAAGTGTCAAAGCAGTCCTATATTGTCCCTCCATCATGCCATGAGAGTATTTGCAATTACACATGAGTACATTAGCAAACATGCTAAGTGTTAGCATGCTAGCACTAAGCTAGTGCTCTGTACCGAAAGTGCCAAGGCTGTCCTATCATGTCATTGCATGATGCCATGACTCATACGACATAACATGTAGTATTCTAAACTGGTCACTAGGTGTCAGTAATGTTATATTGACGAGACAATAGACACCGCAGGAAGTACGCTGTCTGAAAAACTTTACCAATGTAGTCGTATTTCTGTCTAATATGGCTTATTCCCCTTAGTTGTCTATTATAGCAGGTGATAGGGGTGTTATTTCATGTCTAGAGGGCTCTAATGATCTAAAAAAGTAGTTATATGGTCGTAAACTGCTTTTCTGTACCAAACTATTCCATGTATAAACTAGAGAAGTACTCCAGTACTTCAGTACTTCAGACCTCCACCAAGCGGCGTATTATTATATGCGTAGATATTTTGTTGAACCAGCTGGAAACTTTGCTGATCATTTATTGTGGAGTTATGTGCACAAATGTGTGCAAAATGCAATCTTAAAGAATCCTTTGATAAGTTTCCGGATCCAGACGGTGATCCGGATCACCTCCAAAATGGAACCAGTTCTTCCACATCGCATTTCCTGAAAGTTTCATCCAAATCCATGTGGAACTCTTACAGAACATGACGAACGGATGCAAACCAAATCGTGATTATTGTCCTGTCAGGAGTTGCCAGAGCGAATGAAAGTTTTGTCTTCGTGTTTACACCGCAAGCCGTCCCGGACGTGCTGAAGGCGTGTCCTACCTGTGAGCACCTGGGGCGTGGCCGAGTGGGGGACGGTGGCGGCGTCCTGAGGAATGGAGCTCATGTCGGGCTCGGGGGTGCTGCTGGGCGGGGAGATGGCTAGCGGCGTCATCACCATCCTGGGTTTCAGCTGCGGCAGGAAGAAGACTACTCGTTCACGGTTGTCAATCACTCAACTCGGGCATCAGTTATGAAAGCGCTGACCTTGAAGCCCGGCTTTCTCCCTCTTTTCTTGGGCACTTTGAGCGGAGGGAGCGAGTCGGGATAGCGGCTGGGAAAATCCAGCTTGGCGACGTTGCGGAGCGGGGGTCTCCCTCTCTTCCTGCCGGGAATCTTGCCCGATTGACCGGGCATGAAGGAGGAGGGCGCCACTGCAGCTGATTGCATCTCAACGTTGTTGTCGTCTGCTTTATGCGCCGACGCCGCAGGTACACTCATTTGGAGCTGCAACGCAACAGCGGACCAAGAGCACAAATAGGATGGGATCAATACGCCCAAGGACGGCACCACTGCACGGCACCAATGCACGGCACCAATGCCCGGCACCAATGCACGGCACCAATGCACGGCACCAATGCACGGCACCAATGCACGGCACCAATGCACGGCACCAATGCACGGCACCAATGCACGGCACCAATGCACGGCACCAATGCACGGCACCAATGCACGGCACCAATGCACGGCCACCGTACAAGCGGGGCAAGCGGGGCCAGCGGGGAGACCTTTCTGAATCACAAAAACATGTCAGAATTCACAAGCAGCCATGTTTTTTCCCTCTTGTACTTCTTGCTGCGGCTGCACACGGGCTGCAAGCGTCTCATTAGACTAATGCATTCAGCAGAGAGGCGGAGGAGAGGGGGGGGGGGCCTTCACCATGGCGACCCAGCTATATGTAGTACTATTACCATGACAGTTCCGGCATTTGGAGCATCTCCTCGGACGTGCACAAAGAATGTCAACAAAACCGTCAGCCACTTACCCCCCCGACACGGATGGACCCCTCGCTCCTATTTCCCTTCGGCGGCGCAGCAAGGCGGATTCCGCTGGAACGCTGTGTGGACAACGGAGGCAGACAGAGAGAGTGAGAGAGAGAGAGAGAGAGAGAGAGAGAGAGAGAGAGAGACAGTATGTGCCTCTAGGGGGTCGTAGCGGTGGTGATGGTGGGGTTCCTTTGTTGTCATGGCAACAAGCCTGTAAGCCTGCGAGCACCCTCCCATGTTTAGTCTGCAGTTCGCTGATGTGGAGGTAAAATTAGACCACAAGATGCTGCGTACAATCAAAGTCTTATTTATCACATATTCTCTATTCATTTTGTCATTTCATCGATTTCATTGCTGAATAAACTGATTTTGATGCGTTTTATGGCACGGTTTCTTTGTTTAAAAAAATATTACATTTGATTTCCAGTGCTATGGTTCGCTATAGTGAATCATAAATCATCACACATACACAGCAATATTACTTGTACTTATTATTAATAGTTTAATTATTGTTCTAATTAAGTAATTATTATTCTGTTTTGTCCAATTTAATAAATGTTATTAAATTATGTATTATTATATTATATAATAATATAACAATTATATAATATTATTTATATATTTATTATTATCTATTTTGTTTTAATTTGCCCTTTGTTATTTATTATACACATACAAATATTCTATATACATATAGATTTTGTTTCTCCCTACTACATAATCTTGACTACTATTTAACACGAGATTTATTTTTTTTGTCTCAAATTTGATTAATAGTTCTTGGCGGTATACGGCTCACTTGTCATTTAGTGACATCTCTCAACTTGTATTATAGATGCATTAAAGAAAGTAGCATATGTTTTTTATTAAATGTTAATGATATAGTCACTATATCATTAACATGAAATGATACTGTATATCGTATTCATGTAGTCTCCCCATTCAAACTGGATGAAATGTCTCCCCCTGCTGGTTATGAGCATTTTCTGTTAGCTGTCCGTGTAGCAATAAAGTTGATTCAAAGCAAGATGGCGGTGTGGACGCCGCTGTCTGTCAGGATGTCACCCTCAGCCTCTTTAGGCTGCATTCTGCGTCGGAGCGAGCAACAGTTCCACAAAAATCTGCTGAAAACTTTGGCCGGCCTTTTCAGACGAGGTGAGACGCCTTTTGGGTGAGTTCGTTCGGTGACCGTGTGTGACGAGTCGTGTTGTCGTCCGCTTCCTTCTGAAACTCACGCTTTGGAGACTTAACAGCGATTTTTTTACAGCGATTTTTTGCCCCTGACCAAAAACAGCAACATTAATCGGAGTAACATTACTACCTTGCTTGTAGTAGGAGTGGGCGATACTGCAAATGTTGATGTCGATCGAACACCAAGGCATTTCAAATAATTTAAAAAAGGATTTAAAATTTATTGACACACACGATTGAGGCAAACAAGAAATCAACAAACAAATTTGTGAGCATTTTACAATATGTAACTACAGTTATATAATACTATATTAACAAAATAACCCCCAAAATACACCTATTCCTTGAGTTAGAAAATAACAACATATAAAGATAACAACAACACAACCTTGAAGAGAACTGATTGATCATGCTAGTATTGATGTTTAGCCCTTAGATGCACAAATGGGTCGAAAATGACAAAAATGTTTCCTTGAAATATCTTCGCAATGACTATATGAATGTTTTTGATGTCATGCCATTCACATTTTTAACTTACCTTTTATACATTTTAAGAAATTGTAGTTTTTGTGTTACTACCCCAACCTTCCATAAGTGGGTCAAAAATGACCCGGTCTGGTTTGTTTTCTTGAAATATCTTCGTAATGAAAATTTTTCATCATTTCATATTCCAGGTATTCCTCATTCATATTCCTATATGTTTTTGATATCATACCATTCACATTTTTAACTTACCTTTTATACATTTTAAGAAATTTCAGTTTTACAGCATGATTTTAGTTTTACTTAAGTTCAAGGACAATCTATTATCAAACCATTTTTTAGTGTGATCATTTCTTCAGCATGATTTTAGTTTTACTTAAGTTCAAGGACAATCTATTATCAAACCATTTTTTAGTGTGATCATTTCTTCAGCATGATTTTAGTTTTACTTAAGTTCAAGGACAATCTATTATCAAACCATTTTTTTAGTGTGACCATTTCTTCAGCATGATTTTAGTTTTATTTAGGTTCAAGGACAATCTATTATCAAACCATTTTTTTAGTGTGACCATTTCTTCAGCATGATTTTAGTTTTACTTAAGTTCAAGGACAATCTATTATCAAACCATTTTTTAGTGTGATCATTTCTTCAGCATGATTTTAGTTTTATTTAGGTTCAAGGACAATCTATTATCATCAAAGCATCTTTTTAGTGTGACCATTTCTTCTCTGACCTTTCTAATGATTTGGTCTGTACTCCCTCCACAACAAAAAGCAGTGGTATCATCCGCAAATAATACCAGCTTTAAGTCTTTCGTTACTTTGGAGATATCATTGATGTACAAGTTGAACAGTTTTGGCCCCAGTATTGACCCCTGGGCTCTTTCTTTTTCAAAGATATAAAAAAGTGAAAAATGAAGATGTTTCTAACATGAAATCGTTCTTGTGTGGTCCTAAATATAATACTAAATATCATACAAGTGATTATTCCTAACCAAAATGGCATAATTGGCATAAAAAGGCGTAGATTCTAGTATGGGTGATTTTTGAGCCACTTATGGAAGAATGTAGGGTCCAGTCACTCGTGCATCTAAGGGTTCATTGGAGCCGCCCACCCCTTCTTTGTAGCTGTCAGTTGGAAAGAAAGCGTCAAAAGTGACTGACCTCGTTGCGTTGTTGCTGTCGACATGAAGGCTACGCCGTGGACGCCCAACATGCGGTGGCGGAGGTGGAGACGAGCGTAGTGACCGCCGCCAGCTTCAGCGGCCCCCTGGACCACTACAGCGGGCTGATTCGGGAGGGCACCCTGCGGGAGGACGAGCATCAGAGAGCGGTGCTGCTCAAACTGGACCAGCTGCACAAAACACTCCGAGGATACAGCAACACATCCACGTCCATCTTCCAAAAGGTAAAATATACTTCTAATATTAAAACTTCGGTAGTAGGGGGTGGTAAATCCAAAGATCAAAATGCAACGTCCACTTGGGATATGATTAACACCTGTCATACAGACACATTGCCACCAAAATTAAGGCTGTATTTTTTTTTTTTTTTATTTACCTAGAAAAACCCCCACCTCTTGCAAATGAAATACAGCCCCTAAATCGTGATTTCTGGGATTTTGGCGAGCGATATTGCGGATATGAATTAACTTTACAAACTGACGCTTACAAAAGCGTCTTTAAGAAACTGACAGCTTGTCAAGACTTTGCTGGAACCTTTCAAACTCCAGTGTCGTTCTATCACTTCTTTTAGCCAAGTACGACACAAGGGCATCTCCAAACCCCTCTGCAGTTTTCATCCTCCTCTTTCCACTTGGCAGTGTCATCTGGATCCGAAAGAAGAAGTGTGGAAGTCTCCCTAGCAAACTGTAGCTCCAACTTCATCCTCTGTTGCTTGACGCTGTCACTCAAATTATCGTTTGCAAGATACTTTTCAACTTCCCCGCTATTGGTGAAAGGAGTTGATCCAGTTATCCACTTTATCCAGAGTTTATTTTGTACTGAAACTGTTCGTCTCTCTCGCTCTCCTGTCTTGTCTTTCTCCCTTCCTTTGGGCTCGCATTGGACTACTTGTACTGTGATACCAGACAGGATCCACTCCTTTGGAACAGATCATCTTGCCTTCGGTCTTCTGGTCCTCGTAGTACTGATGTTCCATTATACTCATGCTGACTCCCCACTCCTTCTACAAAGATTGCCGGCGCATGGGATGGTCAGCATACACATCCAAGAGTTGGCCTTTCCTCTCAAATAGCTCTTTGTATTTTTCACAACCTTTGCATCATCTTTTCCTTTCTGTCCGTACCGCTTTCTTCCTTCTCAACTGCTTCCTGAGAACCTCCACGCTCCTCTGAATGGTGCTGATCGACACGCAGTACACAGTGTCATGATAGTACTTGGCGTATATCTGTTTTGCCACTTCTCGTACCGCAATATCTGTCGTGATCGCAAGGTTAATACTACCATTTGTTCTTCGCAAGGGGTGTTTTTTTCTAAAAGGTAGAAATGAATTTCTTGTGTCAAATAACTTTAAATAGCCTTATGCATCACTCCTGAAGTGGACGTAATCAAATTCCAAAATTTTAATTTTCATCCCAATTATCACCCCCACTAACATGGGACGAATGTAAACATCATTTGTGGGGGTTCCAATCCAAGACCATCTGTGAATGGGGAGAAAACGCTAGTCATTGACTACCCATAAAAAACAAAGTTTCATTTTGACACTAACAATGCTGATGATGAAATGATAAATCCAGCAAGTAGGCTCCACCCTCCACTGCACAGCGTATGTTTTTTGCAGCTTTTCTCCAAGCCGAAGCCTCCGAAGGGTCACTACATTTACGGGGATGTCGGTAAGTGACCCCAATCCCGACTACAACGCTTTCTGGCCGATTTCAATCCAAAACTGACGACGTCCGCACGTGTCATTTCAGGGACGGGAAAAACGATGGTGATGGACATGTTTTATTCGCACGTGGAGACAGACAAGAAGAAGAGGGTGCACTTTCACGGCTTCATGTTGGACGTGCATAAACGTTAGTTTGTGTTTCTTCATGACCAGATTGTCCAAGCGTGTACACCGGATGTGCTGAATGTACATTATTTGGCGCCGTCGCTCATAATGATTTTATTTTATATTTATTTTTTATATTAACTCGGCTTATTAACACACGCTCACACGCTCCTGGTCTGCCAGTGAATAAGAAGATGTAGCAAGAGGGTTCGGTTTTGCCAACTGAGTGACACTGAGCGCCATACAAGGTTAAAATCCTGTTACCATGGTGACATGGTTACCATGTCTTGCTCACACAATGAGCCAGGTTTTTGACTTTTGACTTTTTATTTGTTTAGGAATCCATCGACTGAAGCAGAGTTTGCCAAAGAGGAAAGCGGGGAAAATGGCCAAATCGTATGACCCGATCGCACCGGTTGCCGAGGAGATCAGCGAGGAAGCCTGCCTGCTCTGCTTTGATGAGTTCCAGGTAACGACTTCCTTTTTTTTTAAAAATTAGGGCTGTCAAGTGTCAGAATGGGCATGTCCGAAGGTGAGCCGTGGGTGGAATGAATTAAGAACATTTTGGCAGGAAGCACAAATCCAAGGAAACACAGCTGGAATAGGTGCAGATTCTGAACAATCTAAAAAGTTTTCTGTGCAGGTTATTGTGTGTAGCTGCTCTATAGGACACGCAACTCAATACAAAGGATGGCAAAATGAGCATAAAAGGTCCTGACCTGTGTGTGCTGATGTTATGTCCCAGGTCACAGACATCGCCGACGCCATGATCCTCAAGCAGCTCTTTGAGAATCTCTTCCTGAACGGCGTTGTCGTTGTAGCAACATCCAATAGACCCCCTGAAGGTAAGAAGCCAAGCAAAAATTAGGGAAAATAATAATAAATAAACCACACTTAAATCAATTAAAGGACTCAAACAGTGGCTAAAATGAAAACAAGAATGTGGGCATGAAGACTTTAAACTGATTGATTGCTTGACCTTGATTGTTGCCTATGCATTTTTAGCTTATGTACTGATAATACACGGGTGTCCACGTCGTAGCATGGTACTACATATTTAGTACACGGAAAGATTTTATAAATATATATTCCTTCGTCACACACGTTGTCAGTCTCTCTCTGTCGTTGTTGCTCTGTGTCGCTTTTGTTGTCAAGCTGTTAGCCATTTAGCTTGAGCTAAAGCTCTTCATCACGCAGTAGTCAAATCAAACCAACTTTATTTATAGAGCACTTTTCCTGCAAGGACATGCAACACAAAGTGCTTTACAGAATTAAAAACAATTACCACAATTAAAAGGAAAACAGGGCGGCACGGCGGTCGAGTGGTTAGCGTGCAGAGACCAGAGATCACAGCTAGGATACCAGGGTTCAATTCCACCCTCGCCCATCTCTGTGTGGAGTTTGCATGTTCTCCCCGTGCATGCGTGGGTTTTCTCCGGGTACTCCGGTTTCCTCCCACATTCCAAAATCATGCTAGGTTAATTGGCCACTCCAATTGTCCACACTGGGAGGAGCCACAGGCCGTGCGATCGGGGGACCAGCACCTGAGCCCCAACAGACGGGCGGACCCCCACATCAATGGGAGGAATCCCCAGCCGGCCGGGTCGAAGGAACCCAAGGACAGCACCTCCATCAGCAGACCCGACACAGCCCCCAGTGTGGAGGACCCCCCCTGAGTTAAAAGCCAAAGACTAAAAGCATAAAATAGGACTAAAAAGATAAAAATATGAGTTAAAAGCCTGATTAAAAAGGTGTGTAATAATAATAGCCATCATTCATAATAACATGGACTACTGTCGGGGCCGTAACCCATGCAACCAATTTAGTGCAATACTTGCTCTCTTCCCTTCAGACTTGTATAAAAACGGGCTGCAGAGGGTCAACTTTGTGCCTTTTATTGCCGTATTGCAGGTAAACCCTCACCATCCTCACCTTTTTAGTTCCGCCAGCAAATTAATAGTTTTCTCCCTGATGAGCAGAAATATTGCCAAACTCTTCGTCTGGACTCTGGCATCGACTACCGCAAGAGGAACAGACCCTCCTCGGGGAAGCTTTACTTCCTGTGAGACGTCCCGGCATGATGTTGAAAATGTTTATACATTTAAAAACGATTGCGTTATGTTGATTGCAGCTCCAGTGAGCCCGATGCAGAAGCAACGCTGGATAAAATGTTTGATGAGCTGGCCTTTAAGCAGAATGACAGTAAGCAAAGCGCTATTAATATTACTAATGTGTGATGATGATGGAGTAACATGTGAATTGCCGCCACAGTAACTCGACCGAGAGTCCTGAACGTCCACAACAGGAAAGTGCATCTGAGCAAAGCATGCGGGACCATTGCAGACTGCACCTTTGAGGAGCTGTGCGACAGAGTAAGACTCATGTTTGAACAATGTTAACAACGTTTTTTCTTCAATATACTCTTGTATTGCATAATAATCTTGTTGTAAAATTCTATTTTTAGAACGGTCCCCACACTGCACTTTGGACACCCATTGTCATGTAATGTGTGTCTCAGCCTCTAGGGGCCAGCGACTACCTGGAGATGTCCCATCTGTTTGACACCGTCTTCATCCGCCACATTCCGCTCCTGACGCTCAACAAGAAGACTCAAGCCAGGCGACTCATCACGCTTGTGGACGCCCTCTACGACCACAAGGTCATCTCCAGCACCTCCTGAGTACAACGACTGAATTTCAGATTTTGATGGTTTGTGTTGTTCAGGTGCGTGTGGTGCTCCTGGCAGACCACCCGCTGGAAGAGCTTTTTGTCCACGAGGGAGACCACCACGATCACAACGAGAGCCACATCCTCATGGACGACCTGGGACTGAAAAGAGTAGGGGAAGGTTTTTCTTAAAAGTCGCGATTATAAACGATTACCACGGGATTGTGTTGATCACAGGAAGAAGCCAGCAGTTTGTCCATCTTCAGCGGAGAAGAGGAGATGTTTGCCTTCCAGAGGACCGTTTCCAGACTCACTGAGATGCAGACTGAGGAGTACTGGCTGGAGGGCGACCGCAGCGCTAAGCCCAAATCCTCACATCTGGTGGGGAAAGGAAACGAAAACACTACTCGCTCACTCTGACTCCATCAGAGACTCCATGTTGTACAGAAAGTATTTCATGCAATATTTTATGAACCATGTTGCACTTCATGGACCTTTGCTTCAAGAATGTTTTATCAATACGGTCTATGCCGCCGTTTCTCAATAGCGAATAAACAATGATCGCTGTTTCATTTGAAACACTTTCTAAAAGTAAAACTTTTGGGAGGGAATTTTGCCAATCATAACAATCCTTATGTGAGACTTGAACACACGGCTTTCTCTCCGGTGCGTTATGAAAATATAACCAAGTCAGCTGAGAATGCACTTAATGGCACGCAACTATCCAAACACAAACTGACAAGCTGATATCGCGATAGCTACTATCGCAGTCCGATACTTGTCAAAATATGAAAGCTAGGGACCAGATACATTCGACATCTATTCACTCTTTTCACTCTAAATGCTTTAAAAATAAAACGTACCTAGCAGCAAAGGTCAAATAAAGTGATAACCCCATGTGCCAATTGTTATATTTACCTTTGGTCTTGTCAATAGCGACTGTATTGCTGATATTTTGACGCTGATTTGAGTACAATGCTGTCGCTCGGTGACCCCCTGCTGGGCATCCCCGTGCAATGCAGCACGAGGAGGATGACGTCACTGGCCATCTCCATACTGTCGCTTTAATTGGAGGCAGCACAGCAGAGGAGGAAGAAGCGGTGCAGCCTTGTTTCCAGCAGCAGCATTTTGGTTGGGGTTTTTTGCACCAAAGCTCATCATCTTGAATGAAACGTTTGCTTCATGACCATGCTGGTTCCTGTCAATGTTGTTGCTAACTACTGAGTGGGCGGCGCCACATTTCTGCAGTCATTTTGTTGCGTGGGGGGGGGGGAGAAAGAAGAAGGAGCCAGTGGAGGTCTGCTGTGCACGATGAAGATGAATTGTGCAGTGCAGAGAAGGTGGTCAAGATGGCAGCTTCGGGCTGCAGAATGAAGATGACGTGTTGCGATCCGATCTTGTGAATGGGCTCCGGGCTGCTTGTACTGGAACGCTGCCTGGATTCCGTCAAGAGAGCCCCCCCTCGACCCCCGCCCTCCCCTGCTCGCCATTCGGTGCACGCCGCATGAGGACAGGACCACAAAAAGGGGGGGGTCAATGTTCTGGTAGTCCGGCAGGAGGACATGTGCGTTGACATTCCAGCAAATAGCCTGCACCCAAAGCCCTCACTTGATGGCATGCGACCCGAGTGACTTTGGAACCGTCCGTGCACCGTCCCGCTTACCGCCGCTGACATGGCCGAGGAGGCGCCGATCGTGGACATCGACCCGGACTTTGAGCCACAGAAGCGGCCGCGGTCGTGCACTTGGCCCCTGCCCCGTCCGGACTGTGGCACGGGCAAACCGGGGGCAAATGACGCTGACGTCATCCCCGAGGAAGAGGATGACGACGAGGGAGGCAGCGGCAGCGCGGGGAGTGGCGAGCCCCCCCGGGAGGCCGCCGGTGCTCTCACCCCGAGCGGCGGGAATGGCGGCCGCCTCCACCTGGCTTCGCGGCCGGTGGAGGTCCAGCAGCGGGGGCTCCGAGGCGACGAGGCCGGGGACGGCTCACCTTCCTCGGCTCAGTTCGCCCCCGCAGCGGCGGCGGCGGCGGCGGCGGCTCCGCAGCAGCTGAGGAAGTCTTCGGCCCGCAGGAACGCTTGGGGGAACTACTCGTACGCAGACCTCATCACGCAGGCTATAGAGTCCTCCCCCGAGAAGAGACTCACCTTGTCCCAGATTTACGACTGGATGGTCCGCTCCGTCCCCTACTTCAAGGACAAGGGAGACAGCAACAGTTCGGCCGGCTGGAAGGTGAGCGACAAAGGACGCACAGCACCATAGACCCATAGACCCATAGACCCCCCCCACTCTCCATGAGTGCTTTCATTCACACTTCTGCTACGTGGTGACGTCACCACAACACCACTGAAGTGTATAAACTAGCCTCCAATTTAGTGTGTTCAACCTTGTATTTTCCATGTGGTATTTGTATTTGCATGACAAAGCGTCCCCAGACCTTATATCCGTCCTACTGCTCCAATCACCGCAATATGGGTGCATAAACTACTGCATTTTACTGCATATTTTACTGCATTTAGCGTGCAAATGTTTTATTTTTAAACATGTTCGGTAGCAGTCATAAGTCATAAGTCATAAGTCATTCAATGGCATGAGCGAGTGTGTCCGAAGTTTTGATGGCTTTTTTTGAGTTCACTCCTTTAGGCGCTTGGCGTGCAACTGGTATTGGAGTCATACTTCATTTTAAACATGCATGTTGTCATACTGTTGCACATGTACAGTATGTGATTGTCATGCATGCAAAAAACAAAGTGCAGAATGGATTTTAAAAAATCTTACTGTTTAATTTTACTATTTCCGTACATTTAAATTCCATGATTTATATCTTTTTTTTAAACAATATTGTAGTTTTGTTGTGCGACACTTCCACATACATTTATAGGTTGATTTAGGTGATTTAAAAGAAATTATATTGTAAACATCCCAGCGGTCACGGGTACTTATTTTGTAAATTTTTTGGCCCTTTGTATTGACTTGTGGACTCCTATAGAGCAGCTACACACCATAACCAGCACACAAAGCTTTCCAGATCTTCCAGAATCTGCACCTATTCAGATGTATTTCTTTGGATTTCGTGGGAGGCACGAAATAGAAACACTTTCAGTTTGTGCCGCTGACTTTATCGGAGTTCAGGAACAGTATTGGATGCCCAATCTGATCCAGAAGAAGAGACTAGACAGTCCCAAGTTTCACAAAAAAAGAGGTTACTTCAAGACGTCTCTGAATGGTAAGTGGCTTTAGCATTTTAGCGTCTAATGCGTTTTACGGGACTGCCGCTGTGTAAAATAAACCTCTAGTAGAGCCACTAATTGTGGTGGGAAAAGGCTATCAGCAACCCTGCTTCCTCTATGCTATAATGCTACACAGATAAGCGCTTTTGTTCCAAGACTCCACCAAATAAAGACAGTTAGGACACCGATGAAGTCCTACTTACTGCTGGCCCTTCTGACTCTTCCACGCCACCACGTTTTGACACGTCTAATTTTGTGAGACTGCTTAGGCTGAATTTTGGGAGTATTTATGTAGCGTAAGATATTCCAGACCATGAGCTAGCACGGACAATGCTACACATTGCAGACAGACCTGATTTCAAGGATTAGTGCAGCCTGGAAAACCAATTCATCTGTCATGGCATCAAGTCTGATGATGAGAGCTTTGAGCTTTACAGGATTTAGATATATACTGTATGTGTGTGTGGGGGGGGGGTAGGTTTGTAATCCTGCACAACTGCATGTGGGACGGGGGCCGATTCCCGGGAATTTCTTGAAGTACCATGATGATGCAGTACATCCGCCTGGTCCACTTCTGACATACAGTAATCCCTCGTGTATTGCAGTCAATTCCTTCTAGACCTGACCATGATCATTTCAGGGAAATAAGATTTCTTTTTTAGGAATGGAATATTTTCATGGTTAGAGCATACCTTCTAAATACGGTTTTTAACATTAGAGCAGTCTAAAGATGAAATAACACCCCCATAGTCACTTTTACGTTCCTTTTATCCAATATAGTAGACAGAACAGCAATTTAAGACATAAGACTCATACTCGTTTGCGTTTCTGTAAATGTGTTTCAGTAAGGTGGACAGGAAGTGACATCGGGGGTTCAGAGTTTAATTTTAGCTTGCCGCTGGGTGACGGCTGTTAGCGATTATTGTGCCTGATGTCAGATAATTCAGCGCTGCAATAAAAGCCTGCTGTTCTGGTGACCAAGTCTGGTGCTTGTGTGTCTCACCTAAAATAACAGTAACAGTACTGACACCCATTGACCTGTAGAGAATACTACATATATCACACCGCCTTCTAAATGCCTTCCATTTTTATTTGATTTAACGTAGCCTATTTTCTGACTAATAATAGGCAGTATTCAAAATAAAGTAAAATACTGCTAAGGTTGTACAATTTGGAATTTCTGAGAAAAATTGGGAAACATACACCTCTGAAGTCCATCAAATTAAAATCCCCATCCTGAATGACATCCAACATTAGCAACACATTAGCATAGCTACGTGATGCTAACTAAGTGCTAACATTAGCCTGTTTGCTGCGGACAAATGAAATGATCTATCTTCCCATGCCTGTTGCCGCCCGACAGAGAGCTTGCAGAGCTGTATTTTAAGATGTGTAGCGAAGCCTGTTTTACACCATTGCGTGCATTGTCGCAAGAACGCTTCTGAAGTCACACAAAATATCAGCGTCTTGACCACCATCACGTGTATGAATACCATTTTTCTAGTAAGTAGTACTCGTAGTACTAGTAGTAACTAGTAAGTAGAGAGTTTTAGGTCAAATACCACTCAGGTTGTATTCTGGAGAACAATTAGGGAACATACGCCTCAAAAATGAAACAAATTGAAATCCCCAACCTGAATAACGTCTAACATTAGCAACACGAGCATAGCTATGTGATGCTAACGTGCTAACATTTCATAGTGTTTCACCTCCGATGGATGTCAGTGTCATCCATGACCAATGGCTGCTTCCTGGGGTGGGAGGGGCCAATCAGCTCAGTCGAAATCATGTAGGTCAACATCAGGAGATCGGATGAACTGGCAAAGCAGCAGCGGGGGGGTGGGGGGAGTGAAATATTCACCCGCTCAGACGCCGCTTGGGTCGTACAGGATGTACCTGTGGGACGGGGTGGTCAGGGATCAAACATAGCTTAGCATGACTGGATAGCAGCAGCCCTGCAATGAGGGGATGGTCTCATGTTTCAAGATGGCGCCGCCCGAGTGCAAGCTAGTCCTGTGGCGGTTGTAGTGTTTAATAGTGTTTTATTTATCACTTCCTTATTGTTTTTGTGCTATAGCGACCCCTTAAGGAAGCGTGCAGCTATGGCTGTTCATCTTGTTGCGTTTGTAGCTTGCCTCTTGCGCCATTGTTTACACTTCGGAGTAGCTGTTAGCTTTGAGCACCCCTTTGCTACGCTGAATGATCGGGTATACTCGCGGAGATACGGAGGAGGAGAGGCTGCATAGCGGGAGTGAACAGCGAAAAAGACGGTATAAAGGTTGCGGATAAAGACAGTACATCGTGGGGAATGTGAGATGGAAGCGCTAACGGCGCTAACATGGCAGCAGAGACTACCGTGAGTGCAGTGCATTTTTAAAAAAATAAAATTGTTAAATTTTAATTAAACTTTTTGGCTGTGACTTTTGACTAAATTGAGTTTATGGAAAAAAAATATTTTATACATTGCTAGTCTACTTGTATATATAAAATATATGGGGATATGAGTTTTGGTCCATATTGCCCAGCTGTCATCTTCAGTAAGTTAATTCTCCCAAGTGTTGATTTTGGTAATTAACCCTATTGATTGACTCGCTAATTTCTCTCATTAAAAAAATAATAATTAGCATCTGCTACCTGATCAAGTTTGGGTAGGATTTGAACTCTTAAACATTCCCATTTTGGACTATCGTAGAGGGCTTATTATTGTTTACTTTGAAACCAGAAATAGTTTTTTATGTCGTAAATTTACGCCAATCTTCCAAATATATAAAAAAGAGAATTCAAGGAATCCTGGATCATTCTGAACTCCTGTTTCCATTCCGGCGAAGTGAAGTTGTACCACAGCCGACGTCTACTTTTTAGCCAGACCGCATCGACAGCGCCTCCGCTGGTTGGAGGCAGTCAGCGCACGCCGTTAGCCCCCATTAGCCCCCATTAGCCCAAGTCCTGCCCCGACTGCCAGAGCAGCGTCCAGTTACTGTTGTCTTTTCGTCCTTGGCAGAATTCCATCCGGCACAACCTGTCCCTCCACAGCCGCTTCGTCAAGGTTCAGAATGAAGGGACGGGCAAGAGCTCCTGGTGGATGGTCAACCCGGACGGGGGCAAAGGGGGGAAAGCCCCGCGGCGTCGGGCCGTCTCCATGGACAACAGCAAGTACATCAAGGGCGCCCGGGGCCGCGCCACCAAGAAGAAGGCCTCGCTGCAGGCCGCCCAGGACGGCGGCTCAGAGAGCTCGTCCAGCCTCTCCAAGTGGACAGGGAGCCCCACTTCCCGCAGCAGCGACGAGCTGGACGCCTGGACCGACTTCCGCTCGCGGACCAACTCCAACGCCAGCACCCTGAGCGGCCGCCTGTCGCCCATCCTGGCCAACCTGGAGCTGGACGAGGTCCCCGTTGACGACTCTCCTCTGTCCCCCATGTTGTACTCCAGTCCCAGCAGCATGTCGCCGTCCACGGGGCCCACCGGACCCACCGGACCCACCGGACTCTCTGACCTGGCGGGAACCATGAACCTAAACGACGGTCTCTCTGACAACTTGATGGACGACCTTTTGGACAACATCAGCCTGACGGCGTCCCAGCAGCCTCCTCCTGGAGAGGAGGACAGCGGAGGCAAAGGTCAGGGGAGCCCCGTGTTCACGTTCAGCTGCTCTGGAAGCGGCCTGAGCAGCCCCGTGGGCAGCTACGGTCCAAATCCTCTTTTCAGCCCGCCGTCCATGACGAGCCTGCGCCAGTCTCCCATGCAGACCATCCAGGAGAACAAGCAGACCACCTTCTCCTGCGTGTCGCACTTCAGCAACCACCAGACCCTGCAGGACCTCCTGAGCCTGGACTCCCACGGCCACAGCGTCATGCTCACGCAGTCCGACCCGCTCATGTCGCAAGCCAGCACGGCCATTGCCCTGCAGAACTCCCGCCGCAACGCTCTCCTGCTACGCAAAGACCACGCCAGTGCCGCTCAGGCCCCGGGCTTGCCCGCCTGGCAAGCCGCCCTGGCGAGTGCGGACAACAGCGACGCCAAGCACCCGAAGTCCCCCAGCAAGAACGCTTTGCCCGGCCCGGACCGTTTCCCCACCGACTTGGATCTGGAGGCTTTTAACGGCGGTCTGGAGTGTGACATGGACTCCATCATCCGCAACGAGCTGATGGAGGCCGACTGCTTGGACCTCAGCTTTGACGCCGCCCAGAACACCAACATGAACCCGGGAGGCTTCTCCAGCGCCAAACAGACCTCGGCACAGAACTGGGTCCAGAGCTGAGAGCTTGGAACTCGATCACTGGGTATTGACATGTATTTATGGAGTCCTAGTTTTCCATCCTGTTTAAGTTCGGCAACTTTAAGGCTGCGTTCACACTTGTGCTTTGGCTACTCCGGTCCGGACCAAAAATGGTACCTGGTGCACAGTTTGGTACTTTTGTCATGTGACCAAAGGTTGCGCGGTAAAGAACATTTGAACAGCTTTGAACAGCTTTCATCACTCAAATATTCCAAACTGCCATCTGCACTTCTTTTGATCATTTCCCAGATTTACCAGCTCAAAGTTCACCAAAAGCTAAAATATACTTTTCATAAATCAAATGTAACTCAACTATTCTAAACTGTAGGTTATTATATTATTACTCAACAAAAATACCTACCGACAATGGATCTTCTAAAGGTTGTAGTTGTTGTGGTGGATGGATGGATGGACGAATGGGTGGACGGATGGGTGGACGGATGGATGGATGGACGGATGGGTGGATGGATGGCCCGATG
Source organism: Doryrhamphus excisus (assembly GCF_037039965.1). NCBI lineage: Eukaryota > Metazoa > Chordata > Actinopteri > Syngnathiformes > Syngnathidae > Doryrhamphus > Doryrhamphus excisus. Next base: position 17,022,665 of record NC_136375.1, on the reverse strand, counting down.
GATGGACAGATGGATGGATGGGTGGATGGACGGATGGATGGATGGGTGGATGGACGGATGGATGGATGGATGGCCCGATGGATGGATGGACGGATGGATGGACGGATGGGTGGATGGATGGATGGATGGGTGGATGGATGGGTGGATGGATGGACGGATGGGTGGACGGATGGATGGATGGATGGATGGGTGGATGGATGGACGGACGGACAGATGGACGGATGGGTGGATGGATGGATGGACGGATGGGTGGACGGATGGATGGACGGACGGACGGACGGACGGACGGATGGACGGACGGATGGGTGGATGGATGGATGGACGGATGGATGGATGGACGGACGGATGGATGGATGGACGGACGGACGGATGGATGGACGGATGTAGTGGCCCACGGCAGCAGTGGGGTCATCAGGTTATGGACTACAAACATGCTGCGTGTTAAAGACGGCAAATGGCGGTCACGCCAAATGCTAACTGGTTTTCAGACCCCCACGGACCACTAGGTTATTCTGACCATCTTAAATTTCCCCAAAAGCTTGTAAACATACTTTCAAAGAGATTTAGTGAAATACTACATGAGGTACCTCACATATTCCAAACAAGAATCTCATCTGCTGGGCTAAATACGTAAATTATTTTGAATATATTGTTATTTTGACCAGCTTCAATTTCCCTAAAAGCTTGTAAAACATACTTTCAAAGAGATTTTGTGAAATATTAAATGAGGTAACTCACATATTCCAAACCAGAATGCCATCTGCTGAGCTCAATACGTAGGTTAGATTCCTATTTTAACCAGCTTAAATTTTACCAAAAGCTTGTCAAATATACTATCAAAGAAATTTTTACATACAGTAGGTCATTTTGAATATTCTGATATCTTACCCAGTTTAGAGTTCACCAAAAGCCTCTAAAATATCCTTTTAAAGGAGTGCTATTGTTAAACACACAGAGGGAGAACGCTGAGCAGCATGCTGGTCCGATGCTGGTCCATCATACCCTGTGGTCCTAGTTAGGGTAAGCGGCATAGAAAATGGATGGATGGATGCTGGTCCGATGCTGGTCCAGCATACCCCTGTGGTCCTAGTTAGGGTAAGCGGCATAGAAAATGGATGGATGGATGCTGGTCCGATGCTGGTCCAGCATACCCCTGTGGTCCTAGTTAGGGTAAGCGGCATAGAAAATGGATGGATGGATGCTGGTCCGATGCTGGTCCAGCATACCCCTGTGGTCCTAGTTAGGGTAAGCGGCATAGAAAATGGATGGATGGATGCTGGTCCGATGCTGGTCCAGCATACCCCTGTGGTCCAATTTAGGATAAGCGGCATAGAAAATGGATGGATGGATGCTGGTCCGATGCTGGTCCAGCATACCCTGTGGTCCTAGTTAGGATAAGCGGCATAGAAAATGGATGGATGGATGCTGGTCCGATGCTGGTCCAGCATACCCCTGTGGTCCAATTTAGGATAAGCGGCATAGAAAACGGATGGATGGATGCTGGTCCGATGCTGGTCCAGCATACCCCTGTGGTCCTAGTTAGGATAAGCGGCATAGAAAATGGATGGATGGATGCTGGTCCGATGCTGGTCCAGCATACCCCTGTGGTCCTAGTTAGGATAAGCGGCATAGAAAATGGATGGATGGATGCTGGTCCGATGCTGGTCCAGCATACCCCTGTGGTCCTAGTTAGGGTAAGCGGCATAGAAAATGGATGGATGGATGCTGGTCCGATGCTGGTCCAGCATACCCCTGTGGTCCAATTTAGGGTAAGCGGCATAGAAAACGGATGGATGGATGCTGGTCCGATGCTGGTCCAGCATACCCCTGTGGTCCAATTTAGGATAAGCGGCATAGAAAATGGATGGATGGATGCTGGTCCGATGCTGGTCCAGCATACCCCTGTGGTCCAATTTAGGATAAGCGGCATAGAAAACGGATGGATGGATGCTGGTCCGTGTACGCTCACATTTCAGTGAACCGAACCGCAAGCAGACCAGGACCCCTTTCTAAAGGGATCTCGGTCCTCCGGGTTTGGCTCACACCAAGTCTCGCACCAGAGTTCCTTTAAGCCAAACAAACGTTGCGAGTGTTAACGCAGCCTCCGTCCTCAAAGAACCTGAGCGATGTGAACGGCGGTGTTGTGCCGGAAGGGAGCGAGCAGGGGAACAAAATGCGTCCGGTTGTGTTCGTCTCAGGGAATCCGTACATTAAACGTTTTTGCCAAACCAACGTCCGAGAGCTCGTTTACACCTGGAAGGGGGGGGGGGGGGTCGGGGGGGGCTGCAGAGGAGGATACTTCTCATTCATGCACACCAAATATGAACGTGTATGCTAACATGTGAGCTACATCCTGTGCTCTCTTTGGGTCCTTTAGTTTGTATCCACGCCAACGTTTGTGCTTTTTCCTGACAGCATTTTGAAGTTGTTACTGCTGCATACCCCCCCCCCCCCCAAAAAAAAAAAAAAAACAATTCCCCGCTCATCTTCCATTGAGCGCAACATTGGAACAAGCACTCGTCATACGAAGTTTAGAATTACGATTTTCATGATATAGGCTGAATTTACTCCAGGAACCTCCTGTATTCCTGCCACCATCCCGCTTTCATGTTTTTTTCCTGTGTCGGAATAGGTCGGGGCTGGCGCTGTTGAAATTCCCATATTTCCACATGGAAATGTGATTTACGCTCCTATGCTCCTGTGCTCTTGATGTCACCTGATTCTGATTTGTTATTTAGTCGTTGAAATGAAATGTATACATTTTAACTGAGTTCAATTCCAATTGAACAACATTGTTTAGAATTCTTTATTAAAAAGGTAGGTCATTTACATTACATTTACATTTGAAATGATGAGTTAAAACACATTCAATTCAATTCAAATCTATTCAAATGATATTTCATAAAAACAACAGCGCAACAGAAGCAATGTTGTAATAGCAGGAAGGCACAAACTGCTTAATAGTGTAGAGTTGGTTGTAAACAGTACAACAAGCGCAACATACACACCACTTTCACACCGAAAGCGGAGTAGCAACATTTTAAAGCGCATGCAGAGCTAGATATTTTTATAGGGATGTTACTTTGGACAGCTAAATATGCTATCAAGCCATTTGTTAGCTTCCAAAAGTGGCCAATTATGTTGTAGAATATACTGGTATGTTGTACAACACAGCAGCAACACAACCAATGTTGTAATAGCAGTTAAAAGCAAACTGCTCCGCTGACATTAATGCCGCTGATGAGTTGATTGTAAACACATGTGTAACACGAGCACGACTATCGCACCAACAACTGAGTAGCAACATTTTAAAGCGCATGCAGAGCTACATACTTTTAAAGGGATGTTACTTTGGACAGGTAAATATTCTATGGAACCATTTGTTAGCTTCCAAAAGCAGCCAACAATGTTGTAGAATATATTGGTATATTCTCAACACAGCAGCAACAGAACCAATGTTGTAATAGTGGTAAGGAGCAAACCATATGGCCAACATTAATGGCGCTGATGTGTTGAGCCTAACACGTGCACCACTTTCGCACCAAAAGCTGGGTAGTAACATTTTAAAGCGCATGCAGAGCTAGATATTTTTTATAGGGATGTTACTTTGGACAGCTAAATATGCTATCAAGCCATTTGTTAGCTTCCAAAAGTGGCCAATTATGTTGTAGAATATACTGGTATATTGTACAACACAGCAGCAACACAACCAATGTTGTAACAGCAGTTAAAAGCAAACTGCTCGGCTGACATTAATGGCGTTGAGTTGATTGTAAACACATGCGTAACACGAGCACGACTTTCGCACCAACAACTGAATAGCAACATTTTAAAACAGCCAACAATGTTGTAGAATATATCGGTATATTCTCAACACAGCAGCAACAGAACCAATGTTGTGATAGTGGTAAGGAGCAAACCATGTGGTCAACACTAATGGCACGTGCACCACTTTCGCACCAACAACTGAATAGCAACATTTTAAAGCGCATACAGAGCTAGATATTTTTATACAGATGTTACTCTAGACAGCTAAATATGCTATCAAGCCATTTGTTAGCTTTCTTATATGTCGTAGAATTTACCAGTATATTGTACAACAGCGCATCAACAGAACCAATGTTGTTATGGTGGTAAGGAGCATTAATAATGCAGATAAGTTGACTGTATGCAACAGTACAACAAATTATGCCACAGCGTCACTCCGTGCAGTCAAGCTTGACATGCCCCCCCCCCCAAAAAAATATTCCTTCTCTCCGTGTTCTTCCTCTTGTGAGAACGCCAAAAAAGTACTGCTACAACACACAGGAAGCTAAATAGGTAGTCAACAAGCGTTTATTATGGAGTCGCCACAGTGGATCTTTTGAATGCAGAGGTAAAAAAAAAAAAGGCTAACCACTCATGATTCTTCAAACGCAGCAATGCCCATAGAAAAACAATGTCAGGGGGTTGCCTACAGCCACGGCTGTGAATGACCTGGAGGTTATTTGCTTTTGTAGGCAAATAGGCCGTGTGAATTCGACCTATGGAGGTTGTGCGACATGCGGTATTTCTACGTGGTTTTGGTGACGTGGATTTCTTGGTGCTATAAATAAGAAGATAGCAGGGTGCGGCATTAGCACCCCCGCCCCCCCCTTCCCCCTCCCGTTATCCCGTTATCCCGTTATCAGCGCTACAGCAGGTGCTGCGAGCCTGTGACAGGAGCTATATCTTGAGAGCCATTCTTGCCGTTTTAAGAAGAAAAAAGGCGGGGCCAGTATTTTCAATGTTGCCAAATGTTTCTGCATATACGTACCTAGAAATAGAGTCTATAGATCATAGCGAGCAGTGCCATAAAAGGCACAAAAAAAAGATATCAGCGGATTCTTTTTGGGTAGAAACACCAGGATGTTTGCATTAAAAAAAAGTTTTTATTTCTTTGGTGTTTGTCTTTGTGTACGCTGGATTCAGAACCGCTTTTTGTCACCACCTCAGTTGAAGCCTTTTTTTGGATTGAATTTGTTGTGCTTCTAAAAGACGATTCGCCCTCTCACTCACTGCCAACATCCCTCCTCGTGCTCCTACCAAAATGTTGTGTTTTGCAGCTTGTAAATAAAGCTTCAAGAAGCACTCCGTCTATCAGATGGCCATTCTTCCTGTCTTTCATGGTGTGTGAAATGTTCTCCCTGGAGGAATTGCATGGCTGCAGACACTGCAGGCACCACAGAGGTCATTTCCTATTGGCTCACAGGCTCACAACTCCGCACCAATCGTGGGTTGTATCCGAGAAGAACGCAGCCATCCCTGATGACGTCGCAGGGAGCTGGAGGCTGCTCGGCAACTGACGCACACCGTGCATATTTTAATATTTACATACACCACACTGCAAAGGGGAAAAACTAATAAATACGCCTTAGTCCTGTTTCTATAGCCCGAAAAAAGAGGACTGATGTCATATTTAAAAGGACTCCAATGAAGCGTGAACGCCCCCTACAGGTCAAATGAAGTCACAGAGCATCTCAACATGAGGGACAGAGGATGCTGTCGCCATGGCAACATGACAACTGAGCAGGGGTAGCACAAAGTGGATTTGGGGTATGAAAGACAACTGATTATTAATAATAATTATTATTAATTATTATTATATATAATAAAATTATATGTATAATTTTATTGTATATAATATATATTATATAAATTTATTATATATATAATAATAATAAATAATAATTATTATTATAGACTATTATAATTAAATATATAAATATTATAATAATATTTGTATATTATATATTTTTATTATATATAATATATATTATTAATTATTAATAATTGGAAATGAACCAGACAAAATTACATGTCAATTTTTTAAGGAAACTAGAGACAAAATATTACATGAATCATTATGAATGTTAATGTTACATATTGTGCTCCTGATATCAAAACTCAATTACATCCATTTTTCATATATATATATATTTCTTTAAAGATTTAAAAATATGTACAAATTTATAAATATATTCAATATGAAAATATTATATTATATATCATGTATTTTAAAAAAAAGGGACATTCCAAATGTATTCTTTTATTTTTTATTTTACCTATAATAAATGTAAAACTACTAAATTATTGTAGAAAATAACATGAATTAATGATATTATAGGATTGTTTGTCTATATGTGCCCTGGGATTGGCTGGCCACCAGTCCAGGGTGGACCCCGCCTCTCAGCCAAGGACAGCTGGGATAGGCTCCAGCACATTCCAGCAATATTAGTTTGATTGTACTGAAATGTCATGAAATGTCTAAAATCATTAGACTGCTAAATAAGCTTGGAAGCTTAATTATTTAGGGCTGAAAAAGAGTATTAATAAAAGTAATACAATAAAAGTGTTGTGTTAGTAAAATAAAGCAGCCTTGTGTTGGATGTTGAAAAAACTTTATTTAAAAGTATAATATGCTCATATTGTTTTTGCTGGCAAAAGAAGTACTTATGAAGATCTTATGTAGTTGTTTAAAGCAAGTGTAGCAAAGTAAGACTGTACGAGTGTATGTTTTACAGTTGTGTTGGAGCGGCTAGGCTAGGCTAAGCTAGGCTAGGCTAGGCTAGGCTAGGCTAGGCTAGGCTAGGCTAGCGTCAGCTCTGCGGAGTCGGCGGGAGCGATCCGGCGGTGGCGTAGAGGCAGGAGACGGTCCCGGCTTGTATCTGGAAGGTGTGTCCGTGGATGTGGTGGCTGGAGATGTGCTCGCTGGTCTGGCTGATGGAGATGGGTTGGCCGCCCTGGTTGCTGACGTGGATGGCCTGAGCGTGCTGCTGCTGCTGCTGCTGCTGCTGCCGCTGGACGGGGCCGTGTGCAGCGTGGGCGTGCTGCGCCTGCAGGTGCTCCATGGCATCTTTGCTCAGCGTGATGACGTGCGTGGGCTCGACAGGGGGCGCCGGCGGACCCTCCAGCATGCTGATCATCTGGATGTGGGGGGCGTGGTCGCTCTGTGGCGCCAGGGGTCTGGATCGGGCCGACGCTTCTTCGGAGGTTATGATGCTGATCTCCTGGGCCTGACCCGGGACGAAGGCGATGTCGTTGCCCGTCACCACCAGCCGGATCTCCTGCTCGGAGCCTGGCGTCAGATGGTACTTCACCTCTTCCTGGGCTGGTGACGCTCTCTCCTTGTTGTGGGAATTGACGTGTGTTTTCAGGTTGTCCACACGCGTGAAGGACAGGCCGCATTCGGAGCAGGTGAAGGGCTTCTTCCCCGAGTGGGAGGCGACATGGCGGCGTCTGGCGCTGGCGTCCGAGAAGGATTTGTCGCATACGTCGCAGCTGTACGGCTTCTCGCCTCTGTGGAGCAAAATGGAACATTTGGGATCCGCTGCGACAAAGAAAAGCTGCGTTTGAATGGCCGCATTAAACACGGCAGGCACGCTAACACGCTAATAAAGAATGGAATGCTCCAGACATTTGCATCATGGCCAAATTGATATGATGCAAATTAGACGACGACTTCATCCAGCCCCAGCGACTCAATGCCACAGAAATGACACTTTTCACTGTGTGGCCCTCGCTGGAAGAACCGTTCTAAGGTCATGAAGTTGACCCCGGTGGGTACCGTGGTAACGAGCTATCCTCACCTGTGTATTCTGATGTGAGTCTGCAAGGTGCTCTTGACGGTAAAACACTTCCCGCAGATCTCGCACGTGAACGGCTTCTCACCTGCCGCGACAGCGCTCGTTAATGTTTTTTTGGTTGAGAATTGTACCAGAAATAGTTCACTCCTAAAACACTAACTTTAGTCTTATTTTGCATGCCTTATGAGATCAGGACGACTGACTAATAAAATCACTTCACAGGTTTGATAGAACAATCCAAGTAACTGTTCCACTTCGGTCCTTTAGGTGGCAGTAATGCACAAAATGTGAGTGTACTTTTCTTTAAACCACTGGTTGCGTTGGATCTGGTGAGACCTTGCCAAACTTGGCCCCAAAGCAAGCTGACTCAAAAATGCAATACATTACTGGATTTGCACCTTTATCTGGATCTGCATCCTTGGTTTTTTGTGCAAAATAAACTAAAGGCATTGTGGTTCTAGCTGTACCCCCTGGCGCTACTTTACCCGTGTGAGTGCGCAGGTGCTTCTTCAGCTGAGCCGTGTCCAAGAACCTGCGCTGACACTGAGCACACTCCGGTAAGGACCTGCCTAGAATGAGCAGACAAGGAAAAAGAAAATGGAGTCATTTGGTCTTGAACTCCAGAACACCTTGGGGTTACCTGAGTGGACTCTGTAGTGACTTTTCAGTTGCCTCTGCTGGGTGAAGCTCTTCCCACACTTGTCGCAGCAGAAGGATTTCTTTTCTGCAAGGCGACACGACACAATGACGGCACGTTTAAAGACATCCAACACAAACACAGTGTGGGCGTCGGCCGTTTGCCTTGGTGGAGGTTCATGTGCTCGTGTAGGCTGTGTTTGGTGGCGAGGGCTTTGGAGCACACGCTGCACACAAACGGCGTCTCTCCGGTGTGCTTGTGCTGGTGGACCAGCAGCGTGTGCTTCTGGGTGAACGCCGCCCCGCACACCTGGCACACAAAAGGTTTCTCACCTGGAGGCGGGGACAGACGCGTCACAAGAATATTGGGTATTCCGTTCGGTAGACGTGCAGGAGGACGTCACCTGTGTGAGTGCGCAGGTGTATCTTTAGGAAGAGATGGTTCTTGAACACTTTCCCACAGTCGTCACATCTTGCCTCCGTGTCGGGGTACTTCCTCTTCCTGCCTCTCCTCGCCGGCTCTCCTCCTGAAGCATCAGCGCCCACTTTAAAGGAGCTGTATTTCACAGGTAGCGTGATCTTGCGTCTCCTCCGCCGATTGGACTGCTCTTCGAGTTCAGATGCTCCCTCAGCATCATTGTGTTCTTCTCGTGCCTTCCTCGCCACCACGGTTGTCTTCGGTCGCCCCCTTTTGGGCCTTGATGACGGCGTCTGCTCCGCTGGCTTTGGCTCCGCCCCCTCATCGAGTCCAAGCAGCAGCGCCTCAACAAGATCACCTACCTGCAGCAGACGAGCGGCGGCCAGGAGCTGCCGCACGGCGTCCTCCTCCACGCACACCTGAGCGCTGTAGATGAACTCCAGCACGGCCCTGCACATGGCGGCCTCCACGCCATCCAGCCGGTAGGTGGCGCCGACGCAGTCACCGAGCTGGTCCTCGGCTGTGAAGAGTAGGGAGAAGTAGTCGCTGCTCGCCGCCAGCAGGGCCTTGTGAGCCCGGAAGCGCTCGTCATCCACCAGCAGTGTGATGTCGCACAGGACATCCCGCTTCCTGAGGCAGTCGAATTTACTCAAGATGCTGGTCTTGTGCGAGGAAGATGTGGCTGTCAGAGTCATGTTCCTCCCGGAAGGACTGCAAAAGAATATTGATAGCAATTACTAATCAACGGCGCTTGAATTCAACCATCTTCCATTATAAAATAAACACTTCTCAGTCAAAATCTGGAACAGCAAAATACAGCGACTATATGAATGATGTATTTAAATACATTGGTATGAGTGAATGGAAATGAACAAAGTAGCCATAAAGTAATAACTAAATATAGGTGCTATTAACGTTACTACTGGAAATAAATCTCCTGTAAAACCAATATTAAAAAAAACTAATGACGTTGCTTCTACAATGTCAATTTTGTTTGTTTGCCTTCACTTTAGTTCGGTTATTACATCATTCTGTAAGGACCACGTGACACAACCAGGAAGTGTGAAAGGCTAGACCGCCTGAATCCAGCAAGCCGAGGCGCGGCTGGAGCAGGAGCCTCCGAACGTCTGGCCTCCGTAGACCGGGTAAGATACTAACCCTAGTACGATGCAGAGCCCGAATTCAAACACAGCCAGCATACAACTTTTCGTGTTAGCAAGGAAGCTACAACGTCTCGAACAAAACGCCCGATCCCTTCTACAAACAAAACCTAGCTAAAAACTCAGCTAAACACTCCCTGCAATAAAAACTTGAAAAAACCACAATATAGACAAACATTTACTTCACCAAACCTGTCACGGTTTATCTGGGTTATTTAAAGCAGTAGCGAGCTGTTAGGACCTTACCGCCGTAGTCCAATGCTAGCCCGCCTGAAGAAAATGCTTGAATGTGTTATCGCGAGAAGTGCGACCACGACGAGACTGCCGTAAAATGACAAAGCTTCACACGCTGTGGATTGAAGTAGCCGACATTGTACGTCATTTATAAAGCTTGGTGGTAATGGACATGTATAGGTTTCCTTGTTTTTGTTAGGGGTGGCAGAAATGGAACATTGAAACGATTAAATCATTTGGAATAATTGATTCAGAAACTGCATGCCGGTCCCAAAAATCCAATGGATCTACAGAGGTAGGTCATTTATCAGTGACATAACAAAAAAAAAACAATGAAAAACTTAATTCAAACACTGTTAGCATAGTGTGGGTCTGCATGGGGGTGGCCTACCACAACAGTAGCATCACAGTGGCACTCTCCCTACCAGCTTATCAAAACCAGGGGGGCTCACCGGCCTGAGGTCCTGGTGTTGCTGATGTTGAGCACAACAAGCACTTCACCTTTCAATAACAATGAGAAACAGTGAAAATACAGGTTTGGAAATGCTAACATACCATCTCTATAGAATAATGTTGGATTTGGCTTACCTTATTTGGACTGATCAAGTCAAAATGTTTCCACACAGGAGACATTTTCCTCTTTCTAGGTGGCTCCATCTCTGAACTACTCCAAACTAATGCCACCGTACTACTACGTACTACACAAAGCCTCCAAACTACCACTAGCCACACGCTCAACTAATTGACTCTCGCCACAAAACACCACATTTTAATGTCTAAGCCTGAGGTTTATATCGCTGATTGACAGGCAAACGTCGCGCCAAATTCCAAACCACTTCCCGAATCCGTCACGTGGTACAACCGGGCAGCGAGACTTCTGACGTCATCGTTTCCAACCCCGCCCCCCCAATGAAGCAAGCCTCCGTGCACGCTTTGCGGAAGCGCCCACTCGATTACTCGACACCCTTCGAACCCACGGCGCCTCTCGTAACGTCACTATTAGCATGTAATGAATCTAGGTCTGAAGTCAAGGAGTCAAACGAAACTTAAAAGTCTGCCGCAAGAGCAGCACGTAGCTCCGTTAGCATCAAGCTAATCTCCCTCTTGGTTAGCATGCTAGCCGGAGAGTCTCTTTCGACAAGTTTTGCCCTCGACTTAGAGACGGCTGAGACGCCCTATTATCACACACAAGATACAAATAAAGAATTGACCTCACTTAGCTGAAAGTATCAGGGATTGGAAGGAAATAGAAAACTTTGACGCGGGAGCCTGCACAACACACGTCTACTATTATATGGGCGTGGCCCATACCGGAAGTAAAATACAATTATTTTGAAAAAAAGCAACAAAACTCCGGTGACGTCATCAAGTAACAGCGAGTCAAGGGAGAGGAAAGGAGTTGTTGGTTGTTTACACCTAAAAGTAACGATTGGGTGGTCTGTGGCCTGTGCAAAATATTATTTATATTATTTATATATATATATATATATATATTTATATTATTTTTCCCATAAAATTGTGACTCATTTCCTCAATAAAGGCATATCTAATCTTATCTTAATTTATTTCCCTTGATATTTTGACTTTCACATAAAATTTGTTGCCATTGTTTCATCTGTTTTATTTTTTTCCCCACTATTTCAACTTTATTCTTGTAATGTGAGTTTATTCCCATAATATTTTGACTTTATTCTTATTTCAATTTAGTCTACTAAAATGCTATATTTTTCCTCATAATGCTACGACGTCAATCTTGTAAAATTACAACTTTATCGTTTTTTTTTCCTTAATATTTTGACTTTATTTGTATTGATTTTTTGCTGCTGGTTATTTTTTTTACTTTTTGTGGATTTTTGGGGCCAATAAAAAAAAGCCACAGGCACAGCCACATTGGACAGCCCTGGTTTACCAGGTCTACCAGGTCTACCAGGTCTGCCAGGTCTGTGGGCATGTCTAGAAGACGGTCAGATGTCTCATCAATATTTTTTGTAAATGGCGTTGCAAAGGCTGAATCTAAAAGGAAGCAAAGTGCACCACTTCCTGTACTGATTGTTATGTCATAGTTGATTACGTCAACTTGGACCTCGGACTTCCTGTTTGGACTCGTCTAAAGTGTCCAAGTGGCCGTGTCTCCAGCAGGATGAAACCAATCAAGGTGGCGGTGGTGGGAGCGGGCGTGGTGGGCTTGTCCACCGCCGTCTGCGTTGCAGAGGCCCTTCCCGTCTGCTCCGTGACGCTCCTGGCCGACAAGTTCAGTCCGGACACCACCAGTGACGTCGCCGCTGGGATCGTGCTGGGTGAAGAGTATCCAGGTAGGTGCTGGACTTTCCACCCTGAACTCAAGTCAGCAGCGTTTGAGCGCCAGACGCCATGTGTCTCAGACATTCCCTCGGACAGACAAAGACGCTGGTTCCAGGACAGCTTTGAGCACCTGCTGGCCATCGCCCAGTCTCCTCACTCACTGGAGGCCGGAATCATCTTCAGCTCAGGGTGACCTCCAAATAAAGACCCTGTGATATTCAGACGTTATTACAACAGCGTTTCTTCCCCAGATTTCAAATCTTCAAGGAACCTCCATCCAACAAGACGCCATACTGGTCGGACATCGTGTTGGGTTTCCGATTCTTGAGCGAGAGCGAGCTGAAACGCTTCCCGCATCACAAGTTTGGCCAGGCTTTCACCACCATCAAGTGTGAATGCTCCAGCTACCTGCCATGGCTCCTCAAGAGGTTCAGACTCTCCACTGGGCCAATATGAACTGGGCGACCGCTGGGGGTTAGCAACACTAGCATAGCTACGTAGCGCGTAGCTACGTAGCGCGTAGCTACGTAGCGCGTAGCTACGTAGCGCGTAGCTACGTAGCGCGTAGCTACGTAGCGCGTAGCTACGTAGCGCGTAGCTACGTAGCGCGTAGCTACGTAGCGCGTAGCTACGTAGCGCGTAGCTACGTAGCGTGTAGCTACGTAACTTTACACTCACATTTTAACAGCAATATCACGCTAGCTTAGACTGTTGGGTAGTTGGCAGAGCTTCAAGATTTGTAGCGAAGCCTGATTTTTCTGGATTCTAAATTGTGCTCATGTGTGCTTTGTTGGCAGGTTCCAGAAAGCCGGGGGTCACGTGGAGCAGAAGAAAGTCGGCCGCCTCCAAGAGCTGGGCCTCCGCTACGACGTCATCGTCAACTGCTCAGGTCTGGGCTCCAGAGATGTGGCTGGCGACAGCCAGGTGTACCCCGTTAGGGGGCAGGTCCTTAGGGCGGAGGCGCCCTGGCTGCAGCACTTCATCCGAGACGGGGACGGAAAGACGTACGTGTACCCCGGCATCCGCTACGTCACGCTGGGCGGCACCAGGCAGGTGAGGGACGAGCGCCTGCAGGTGGACCAGCGAGACAGCGAGTCCATCCTGGAGCGCTGCACACTCCTGGAACCGTCGCTCCGTGAAGCCCGGCTGGTGGGCGAGTGGGTGGGGCTGAGGCCCGGCAGGTGGATCCCGAGGGTGGAGAGGGAGGAGCTGGAGGTGAACGGCAGCGGCCGTGTGCACGTGGTCCACAACTACGGCCACGGAGGATGGGGGGTCAGCATGGCCTGGGGCACGGCTGTGGACGCCATGAGGCTGGTGGGGAAGTGTCTTCAGGAATCGTCTTTACCTGCCAAACTGTGACTGCAGTAGCTCACTTGATACTACTACAACTTGATACTACTTGAGTAAAATAAGAAAAAATGTTTTTTCTCTGCTGCCCCCCCCCCCAGTGTTGGAAGTGTCTTCTTCTTGGACTTTATTCTCATAACTGACAACCTCATTTTCCCCCAAAATTAAAAAAAAAACAACAAAAAAAACGTAAACTATATTATGAAAGCAGGAAGTGAACAAATGTAAGAGTTAGTGATTGTAAAAGTACCAGATGGAGGGGTAGGATTTAATAAGCTTTGCTTCTTCCTACTCCTTTTGGACATGTGGAACTGGGAACTGATTATGGGATGCACTCAATTGGAATCTGATGCATGTTCAATAATAAAAGAAATTGATGAAAGAAGCAAGAAGTTCAGTTTGGTAAAACTCTTTTTTTTTTTTTTTTAAATACTTGACACTCAGCAGCCATGACGCCAGCCCACTTCCTCATCACATGGCGGTCGTGCGAACACAAACCTCCGCCTCGTATCATCAAAGTCTGCTTCCTGCACTTTTTCGAGGCACATGATAAAAAAAAAGGGCAATGTTTGACCTGATAAAAACAAAGTATACAGTATATACAAAAACTGTATGCGTACTGGTGAGCTTTGTAAAATTCACCAGAGCTTTTCTTCCAAACCAAGCACTCACGGAAAATATTCTGTCTTCAAAAAAAAAAAAAAAAGACGCACCGCACATCTCACTTCGTATGTGTGAGCATTCAGTAGAACCCCGCCTTAATTCCACAGGACTGCAATCTATTCGCGGCAAGGATATCGGCGTCTATTCGGTTAAACGACGCATGTGCGTGTCATTTTTATGGACATCAACAAAAAAAAAAAGCGTATCTTCCCGGAGGAAGAGTTCACAGGCGAGTCAAGCTGTCGTTGGCGTTGTCCGGGTTGTCGCTGCTCTCGTAGCATCCAGAGTCGCGCGGGGAGTCTCCCACCAGGTCGCGTACCCCCAGCAGAGGCGTCTCCTCGGAGAGACCGCCGGTCTGGCCGCTTCGCTCAGGGTCACTGCTGCCTGCAGGGCACAGCGCCGCCAGCAGGGGGCATACTGTTACTGTTGGGTACTACAATGGAGACATCATTTTTGCCGGTATTGATTTCTAAGATATTTTAATATTATTTATATTTAGGTATTTTGGAATTTCTATGACATATTTAATAGTATTAAATATTGATTTCTAAGATATTGTAATATTTATATTTAGGTATTTTGGAATGTCTATGCCATATGTAATAGTATTAAATATAGATTTCTAAGATATTGTAATATTACTTATATTTAGGTATTTTGGAATGTCTATGCCATATGTAATAGTATTAAATATAGATTTCTAAGATATGTAATATTACTTATATTTAGGTATTTTGGAATGTCTATGCCATATGTAATAGTATTAAATATAGATTTCTAAGATATGTAATATTACTTATATTTAGGTATTTTGGAATGTCTATGCCATATGTAATAATATTAAATATAGATTTGGTGGTTGATGACTTGATGGCCACCCACCGTCGTACTCCTGCAGCAGCTCCACGGCGGTGAGCAGCACAGCTCGGTGTTGGGCGTCCCTGATGTTCAGCTCGTCCAGGTCCTCCTCCTCCAGCAGCTTGAAGGTGTCCAGGTCGTCGTAGCCGTTGAACAGGAAGGTGGGGAGGTGCTCCTGTAGGCGGGCGAACGGAGAAGGGGGGGCGGAAAATGACGGGCGGCGGTGATGATGACGACGGTGGCGGCGGCGATGGCGCTGTGTCTTACCTTGAGGTTGATGCGCTCCAGGAGCTCCTCCACCGACGTGGGCTTGGGCTGTCGGGCCTTCCTGCGCCGACGTGTCTTCTTGGGCTTGGGTTGGTCTGGGTTGATGACGTCCACGTAGATGAACTTGAAGGTGCCCACTTTGCCCTTGAGCATGCCCATCCACGTGCCCATTGGCGGCTTGCTGATGACGTCGATGACGTCGCCGCTCTGCGGTGGGAGGGCGAGCGTGATATTGTGTCACTGTGGTCCCCCCCCCCCCCAAGTGCTGTCACCTTGAGCTTGAGGGAGTCGGAGTCGTACGGACTGGGCGTGAAGTCGGTGTGGACCAGGGCACGACCGCAAAACGGTCCGCAGTAAGGCACCTCCTCCTCCTCGCCGTCCTCGGACTTGACGCTCTCTCGATTGCTGCTGCACGAGTCCGTGGTCCCCACCGTCTGACCGCCTGCTCAGAGCACAAGAGTCCAAAGACCCGCTTGACAACCAGACTCCAAAACTTTGCCAAGATTTTTTTCTTCTCATAGTCCAACTTCAAAATATTGATATTTTCCCATCATATTTCATCTCTATGCAACTAAAATGATTTAGTCTCTTTTGTCCCTCAGTAGAAATGTGTCATGGTGTTGGAAGCGTGCACGAGTGCTGCCAGCACTGGTGAACAACGGGTCCCGTGCCAAGGGAGAGGATCCCGTTCTGCTTCACTTTGTCCAAAAGTCACACTGGAATTCTTGCTCTACATCGCCGGAGCCGGCAGCACTCGTGCAGCCCCGGAGCATCCATGTAACAATAATCATCTTGACAATAATGTGATGCTACAAGAGCTGTACACGGACTACTCTAGAACGTGTAGATTCCCAGGCTTACTCATGGAGCTCTGGCCGCTGAGGGAGCTCCTCAGGCTTTCCACAGATCCGGCGGCCTTCAGGTTGGGTTTCTCCAAAGAGTCCATCTGGGGCGAGTGAGGGCAGCTGAACGTTCCGTCCGGACTCGACTTAACGGGGAGGAGACCAGGATAAAAACCGGGTGAACTTCAGGGTCTTTTGACCGGTGCGAGCTGGTGAAGCCTACCTGCTCCGAGAGAGCCGCCTGATACCTCCTGGTGAGGTGCTTCCTCATGGTCTCCCTCACAGACTTCACCTTCCTCCCCAGGGTGACGCGGGGAACCCTCGGGGACCTCGCTGCGTCCTTCACGTCGTCTCCATCGTTGGCCTGGTGAGGGAAGACAGCAGAGTCGTCAAGAAAGCGGGCGTACGCGTGGTCGTGGAGGAGATGTGCGGGAGAAGGACCTACGCCGTGTGAGGAGCCGCGTGAGGAGCCGCGTGAGGAGCCGTGTGAGGAGCCGTGTGAGGAGCCGTGTGAGGAGCCGTGTGAGGAGCCGTGTGAGGAGCCGTGTGATGCACGGCTGGTGAGGTCAAACCCTCCGAAGCTGGATGCTCTCTGCAGTGCCATGAGTAGGTCAGCATAGGAAGATAATATTATTATTATTAATAATAATAACTATTATATTACTCCAGATAATAATAACTATTATTATTATAATAATAACTATTATTATTATTATCATATTACTCCAAATAATATTTATTATTATTATAACAATTATTATAATAACAATTATTATTAATTATTCTCATTATTACTCCAAATAATAATAATAATAATAGATATAACAATAATAATAATATTCATAATAATAATAACTATTATACTAATACTTACACTAATAATAACAGTATTCATAATATAAATAATATTTGTTATTATTATTGTTATAATAATAACTATTATTATTATTATATTACTCCAAATAATATTTGTTATTGTAACAACAATAATAATAAGAATAGTTATTATAACAATAATAATAATAAGAAGAATAGTTATTATTATCATTATATTACTCCAAATAATAATAATAATAATAATAATATATATAAATTATAAATATTAGTATTATTGTTATAATAATAACTATTCTTCTTCTTTTTATTATTATTATTATTTTTATGAAGATCTCACCCCGTGGTGGCCGAGCGGGCTGAGAAGACGGCGGCGGAGCTCGCCATCCGTCCGTGAACGGGCGACGGCGGGCTCCTCGCCATCGTGGCTGGCTTGTCCCGCCCCGGGGGTCGTCTCCTGACCACCATGGGGAAGAGGGCTGCCCTCCAAGGCCTGGTGGCTACCGGAGGAGCGAGGCGTGGCCTGGCCCTCCGTGTCGCAGCTCAGGTGGTCTTGGAGGGCCAAGGTCAGCGAGTCCACGGGACAATGAGACGGCTTCCTCCACGTGTCCGCATCTCCGCTTTGATTCTCTGGAAGCAAATGTCACATGTACTGGGGGTCCCACCTGGGGGTCCCACCTGGGGGTCCCACCTGAGATATGAGGCAAGCCCAAACCTGCACGGTGTGACAACGTGTATGGACCAAGCAGTCACACCACAGTCATAGGTACGGACCATTTAGACTGGAACGTGGGAGGAAGGCGGGCTACCTGGAGAACCCAGATCTTCCACATCTCCAGACTGTGTGGCCAACATGCTCGGCAGGCCACGTGGACTGAACGTAGTATCTAAAGTACTTTGCGTACCTTCAGCGCCGCTCCTCCTGGCCTCATCGATCCTGATGAGCTTCTTCTTGACCTTCCGGGTGGAGCTGACCAGCTTATGGAGTCTCCTGAAGGTCAGCCATTCTTCCTGCTCCGAGTCTGGCAGGTCGCTTAGCTGAAGCAGAAGAAAAGATCTCCTTTATGTTGCAAGTTTTGAAAAATGTGCATCAGCCTGAACCCCCCTGGGGTCCCCCCCGGGGTCCCCCCCCGATCTGCCCTCCATTGCATAAAAGAGCTGCAAACGCTGCCTGAATGCGAACGCTGGCTGGCGGCACAATGGGGTGTTAGCGCTCAATAGAAGCGCCACCAGCCTGGAGTTGCCAGAGGGGGCCCGGGGTCATTTGGGGGTGGGGGGGGGTTTAGCGCCAGGCCTCCGGCCGTGATTCAGCACACTTACGTTACAGTGGACCGGCTCGCTGGCGGCAGAGGGCGAGGCGTCCGTGCACTCGGCGGATTCCAACGTGCGTGTCTGCCTGTTGTGCGTCTCGTACTCCTTCAGCTGCACGCACACACGCAAAGTTCATGACACACTCGGCGAGACACGCGACGCACACACGCCAAGTTCATGACACACTCGGCGAGACACGCGACGCACACACGCAAAGCACCGTTCATCTCATACGGAAGTCGACACGCTACTTGGGACGTTTTCCACGCCAATGGAGCCTCTACTGACTCAACAGCGCCTCTGATGGTTGCAGACAAAAAAGATACAAGTAAATAAAGTAAGTCAATAAAAGTAAAGTAAATACAGTAAATAAAATACAACGGTTATCAGTAAATGAGATTTCTTATTTTTAAGAATTAAAAAAATGAATATTCAATTAAAATGAACAATAAAGAGCTGATACAAAATAACATGTCTTATCAATAAAATAAATCCGATTAGAAATATTACAAAGAAATAAAATAATAAGTAATAATTAGTAATTAGAAATTACATTTTAAATTCAGTCTTTTAAAAAATATTATCTAATAAAAGGTCATCAATTTTGTCATCGAATAAAAATTTAAAAGACTGAAAATGTGAATAAAATTGAAAAAGTAAATAAAATGGATACAAAACACTTTTGAATGTGATTTGTAATCAAAATAAATAAATACTAATGTGATACAAAATAGCAAATCCAAGTACTTTTACGACTAAAAATAAATTTTACAAAAAGAACAAAAAGACAAAACCAAAAAGAAGTGAAAATGCATTAAAAAGTCTTAACAATTTTTTAATGCACTTTGGATCTTAGGGAAAAAAATGAAATAAAAATACATAAAAATGTTAGAAAATAATAGGTCAATTTTGTAAAAATGAAATAAAAAAATAATAAAATAAATGAAAAAATGAAAAGAATATTCCACAAAATGAAAACGTAAATAAAAAGGATATTGATGTTTTATTGTCACTTTGACTGAAAGTTGGTACATGACATTGGTTTTATTTGATTCTAAATTTGAATGAAAAATGAATGAATGACCTCTAAAATGTCTAATTTGGAACTTGGAATTCTCACCCTCGCCAGGGCTTCCTCGATGGAGATCATGTTGTCCTTCACCATCATCATCAGCTGGATTCGCTCTTCATCGCCCATGGTGATCCGGCTGGCCACAAAGCCGACGTCATCGCCTGTCGGGTAGAAAGCGGTAGAAAGCGGTAGAAAGCGTGGGGATGGAGATGCTCATGCTCATGTTCATGTCGGGAGTGGGACTGGTTCATACCCTTTGACGTGTGTCGCACGGCTCCTTTCTGGGACCTTCGGAAGGTCAGCCATAAAGACTTGCTCTTCCTCTTGCTGTCCCATTTCCCTTCAAAAACACCATTTTTTCAACAAAATGAACGACTCAAAGACAGAAGCGGAGGTAAACTTACCCCCCGAGCCATCATCAGAGCTTGACTTGAGCATGGGAAACCTAAAAAAAAAAAAAGGGTCACATAAATGTAAACATCGTCCTCATTGGCCAATTCCCAGCCAACAGCAGCATCATGAGTACGTCTTCATCTGGCCTCCTCTCTACGCCATCAGACGCCACATTAGACATAAAAGGCCTTGTGACACCAGTCAGGCAAACTCAACTTGTCAATAAAGCCGGATTAAAAAAAAAAAAAAAAAAGCTTCTCTCTGTTGATGGAGAGGTCAGCCGTCCGCAGTCACGCCAGGAACAATGGAGTCCTTTTTCAGTTTGGAGTGGAGGTTTTGCCGCGGCAACAGTTCTGGTGTGCTCGCCGCATTCCCTGCTTATCCCCCCCCCCCCCCACAAACCTCCTCCACCCCCACCCCGACTAACCGCTCTGGAATGTGTAAAAACTGTATATGAAAAACAAAGAAATGACTGATTCCATCTGCCCGGGCATCACTCGCCAACTTCCTCAGGGCTGCAATATGCAAAGCAGCCACCAGAGGGCAGTGACTTCTCCAGGCTTGGTGCTGGCCTCCAACACTGTGTACCGGATATACTGGACTTTCTTTTACAGTCTCAACCCAGGACTTTTTGCTCTCAATATTTGACTTTCCCCCCATAATTAATATTTTTTACTTTTTTCTTTAATATTTCCAATCTACGCCATTAAAATGATGTTATTTTTCCTCATAGTACAAGTTTATTCTCATAAAATAGTGACATTTTTCTCTTCATACTTTGGCTTTATTCTTTACATTTCTGCTACTACCCCCCCCCCCCCCCCCATAATGATTTTGGTTTATTTGTTTCTCATAATATTGGATTAAAAACAACGGCTATTTTTTTTCTTTCATTTTCAACTTTATACGACTAAAATGACATAACTTTTATTACAAGTTTATTCTCTTTTTATTACAACTTATTTATCGGAATATTTGGACTTTATTCTGGTATTTTTATAAATGTTAAAAAATATATATATAAAATATATATTTTGAATGTATCACAGACAAAATGTAATTAGTTTTTTTTTTTTTTTTTTTTTAAACAGCCCTGTGCTGAACGATACTATAAATTGTCATACTTTTTAGAGTAGTCTGTGTACAGCTTGGAGAGCAGTATAGATGTAGTATCCCCAGAAAATGAGTCCATAGCTGGCAACACGGATAACCGAGGTCACGGTCTGGGGATGTACGAGCGCTGCCGAAAGTGTGGAGAGCTGCGGTTCATCAAGGGGAAGTGGACGGGTTGTGACTGGAATCCTGTATAGCCCCTTCCTTGTGAGGATGCCTCATGTGAACCGCGCCTCCGCCCAGGTTCCGGCAGCACTCGTGCAGCCCTCTAAGTATATCAAGGCTGACTTTCTATTACTGCCCCCCCCCCCCCCCCCCCACAAGGTTTATAGCTCCAGTCGCTCCCAATGAGTCACCAACACAATCCTAAAAAAGAAACAATGGGAGGAAAGATGAAGGGATGTTTACGGGGGGGGGGGGGGGGGGGGGGGGGCAAAGGAGAGGCATTGGGAAGTGGAGGAAACACGAGTGTATACACGGAGTGTATACACCGATGACACAAGCAGTAACATAGCAGTTAAATGTTTTGGAAAACCTGTTTAGCACCTTCTGAATACGCCTTTGAACACGACTAGAGAGCTCTAGGCATGACATAACACCCCTATAGTCACCTTTACACTCCTATTACCCGATATACTACACATAATAAGACATAGAAAACCTGTTTAGCACCTTCTGAATACACCTTTTAACATGATTAGAGACCTCTAGACATGAAATAACACCCCTATAGTCACCTTTACACTCCTATTACCCGATATACTACACATAATAAGACATAGAAAACCTGTTTAGCACCTTCTGAATACGCCTTTTAACATGATTAGAGACCTCTAGGCATGACATAACACCCCTATAGTCACCTTTACACTCCTATTACCTGATATACTACACATAATAAGACATAGAAAACCTGTTTAGCACCTTCTGAATACGCCTTTTAACATGATTAGAGACCTCTAGGCATGACATAACACCCCTATAGTCACCTTTACACTCCTATTACCCGATATACTACACATAAGACATAGAAAACCTGTTTAGCACCTTCTGAATACGCCTTTTAACATGATTAGAGACCTCTAGGCATGACATAACACCCCTATAGTCACCTTTACACTCCTATTACCCAATATACTACACATAATAAGACATAGAAAACCTGTTTAGCACCTTCTGAATACATCTTTTAATGCCTTAACTAAGGTTATGCTTGAAAGTTTCTAACCACAAACGGCATCATTTCATTATTTCTTTCTTTCTTTTGAGAATTAAGCCAAAAAATTCCGAAGGGCAAAATGGCGACAGACGACTGTACTTAAAAAGCCAAGAGTGGAATAATAAAGTTCCTTACTTCCTCTCCGCCTCTGGAGTCGACGTGGTGCTACAGAGTCCAAGAGATTCCTTGAAATATGGAAGGAAAAAAGGTGATAATATTTTAAAGGGGGGGGGGGTTCCCATCATTCATAATCCTTATGTGAAACATGAACACATATTTCTTTCCCTTTTCTGTGTATTCTAATGCGAGAAAACAGAAGAAGAAATAGAAAGAAATATGTATTCACGTTTCACATGAGAAGGGAATGATGGCTAAAATTTCCCCCAAAAGGCACTTCCCCTTTAAGTTGGACTTAAAAAATAAAAAAAAATAGGTTGTGGAAAAAGTTATGTCCCTAAAATAAAGTCCCAATATTATGGGAAAAAAATCATAACATTGTGAGAGAGAAATTTACAAAAAGAATGTTAAAATAGTTGGAGAAAAACAGCAGAAATGGGAAAAACTGCTGTAATTTTATAAGAATTGAGTCAAAATAGGAAAAGAAAAAAGTGGAAAAGTTGCAATTTGAAGAAAATAAACTTGTAGAAAAATAATTGTTTTTGTTTTTTTTAAGTTCTTAAAAGTCTTTGTCATTTTTGGATCCACTCACCTGGACCTGAGAGCGTAGCTGCACCGACGTGGCGGCCGAGTCAAGCTGAGTGGGGGAGGGGGAGGGGGGTTAAACAACAACAACACATGCGCACACGTGAAGTGGGAGCTGAGGATTTTTATGTTTATGACATCATTATGCCATTACGCCATCAGGACATAAAAAACTCAGCTGACTGAATGAAAGACACTTTCAAGTTTTACGATGATTAAATATCAAAAACAATATTCATTGATGGGTAATAGATCATTTTTGGAAAATGAGGTTGGGGAAAAGTTTGAATATTATGGAAATAAAGTCAAAATCTATAACGTCTTAGCATAAAAAATAAAAATAAAATCAAACTAAAAAAACTAAATAAAACTAAAAAAAGTAAAAAGTAAAACTACTAAGCATTTAATGACATGTAAAAGATGCAACGTCAGCGTCCTGCATCCTGCTTTCTGACATGAACTGTCATACAGGTATAAAAAGGAGTCAGCCAATGTGTGATAAAACTAAATAAAACTAAAAAAAGCATTCAATGACATCTATAAGGTTCAACTTCAGTGTCCTGTATCGTGCCTTTTGATATCCGTAACTTTCATACAAGTGTAAAAAGAAGTGGACAACAAAATAGAACTTGAAAAAAGTAAAACTCCACTTTGAAGCCTTCGTGAAGGCAACTACAATCAAATGATGTTCTTAACTGTCATGGAGGTGTAAAAAGTCTTAACCGCTTTATAGTAATACTAAATCAAACTTAAAGAAAGTAAAAGTACTCTATTAGGCCTTTTAAAGATGCCATGTATTTTTTTAAATAAAAAAAATGATATTGGGTGTCTTGCATTTTTCGGTGCTTTTATTTACATTCTTAAAAATAAATAAAATAAAACTAAATAAAACAAAAGGCACGTGAAGGACGCACGGCGAAGGACGCACAGTGAAGGACGCACGGCGAAGGACGCACGGCGAAGGACGCACGGCGAAGGACGCACGGCGAAGGACGCACGGCGAAGGACGCACGGCGAAGGACGCACGGCGAAGGACGCACGGCGAAGGACGCACGGCGAAGGACGCACAGCGAAGGACGCACAGCGAAGGACGCACAGCGAAGGACGCACAGCGAAGGACGCACAGCGAAGGACGCACAGCGAAGGACGCACAGCGAAGGACGCACAGCGAAGGCGCTTACCATCCGGCCAACCTCCTGCCCTACTCGCCGTCTGCGCAGCTCTTCCATCCTTCCACACACGTCGGCGAGGGAGGTGCCGTAGTAGCGAGAATACTCCTGAGCCAGCTCCTCAAGGTTCCCCACGGAGCCATCCTGAAAGACAAAACAAAGCCTCTGACTCACACGGAGAGGAAGATAGCGGAGCTACACACGCAAACAATCACAAACAATCACAAGCTATTGTTGCATTGTTGGAGGAGAGTCACACACAGCCAGGAAACGCAGAGATAAAGCGGGGGGGGGGGGGGGGACTAGTGAAGGCGTGTGAAAACGACCTCCTCCTCCTTAGACCTGACCACCTGACTCCCTGACCCCAGGCAGCACTTTGTGACGCTGCATTGACGTCAGCTGCAACAGCTGTAAGTTGCATTCCAATGAGAAAAGATGCAGAACTGGAATATTATGATATATATTTATGAATATTATGAGGAAAAATACGCTCAATTTTGGCTGACTCCCTGACCCCAGGAAGCACTTTGTGACGCTGCATTGACGTCAGCTGCAACAGCTGTAAGTTGCATTCCAATGAGAAAAGATGTGGAAATGTAATATTATATGGAAACCAGTGCTTTGTCACCTGAGATGCAGTTTTTTCTTGAAGTATAAAGTACATGGTACAAAGTATGTACTTCTTAGCATATGTCAAGATGCGTTGCTTTACAAAATCTCAAAATCTTGCATCCTTTGGCCCTCGCTAGAAAAAGTTCCAAAGGTCCTTCCTTGGCGGAGGTAACGGCACGTCTGTGTGGCGTCTTGTCATCGTCATCATCGAGCGTCATAACGGCGGCAGGCGGAGGAGGCCGCCCTCGCGTGTCGTCTTGTGGCGTGCGAGACTTTGCGGCTGGACTGTCCGGAAAACAGGGCCATTCATTTGCCCAATGACATGGCCTCGGCTGGGGGGGGGGGGGGGGGGGGGGGGGGTGAGGAAAACATGCTGGTGTTTTCATACACTATCCATAAACGGCCCATTGTGACACGGCCACATGACGGCGGCGTATTAGACACAGAGAATACTAATAACAGTGAAGAGTACTCCGCCCTGACCTACATAGGCTCCCGATAAATGGCGCCCTTTTTAACGGGGAAAAGAGAAAAGCAAAACGTGGGGCCTGCCTGCAAATGAATGGTGTGGTAGCCACAGCCCCCCCCCCCCCCCCACAGACATCCACCACAGACCGGGCTTGAAAAGGAGGAACGCGCCGAGTGTCACGTTTCTCAGGCGGAGAGCATCACATGGTGGCACAAAAGATCTCACGTGGCCCCCCCAGCACCCCCCCCCGGAGGAGTGGTTTTTTATGTTGTTTTTTTTTACAGCCCCTCTGTCATTTAAGCGAATGGAGAGAAACAAAGTGGAGGTATGTGCTGCCGAAAGCGGCTGCCAAATGACATTTATTTATAAATATACTGTATATGTCAAATAAAACTAAAACAATGAAAAGTATGCTACCTGGTCTTTAGTGGTGCGTGAAGGACAGTAGGTGACCTTGATGTTCTTAACTGTCTTACGGGTGGAAAAAGAAACACACCGCTGCAAAAACTAAATACAACTTAAAAAAAGTAAAAGTAAACTACTCAGCCTTTGATGACATCTTTAGGATGAAGGCGACTTTGGAAATGGGCGTGGCGCTTTTTGATGTTGTTAAGTGTCTTAAAAGAAGAGGGCCGCTGCATTGTAAAACTAAATAAAACTTAAAAAAGTAAAAGTACACCACTCAGCCTTTGATGACACCTTAAGGATGCTTGGTGAAGGCGACTTCGGAAATATACGTGTCATGCTTTTTGATGTCTTACACGTGTAAGACAAGTGTAAGACAAGTGGACCGCTGTGCAGTCAAACAAAGTTGGCATTTGACATTGCATTTTTAAGAGGCATACAAAAGGTGGACCGCGACATAGTAAAACTAAATAATAGTAAAAGTACACTAGTCAGCCTTTGATGACACCTTTAGGATGCTTAGCGAAGGCCGTTTTGGCATCAGACCTCGTACGTTATGACATTTTTAACTCTCACATCATAGTAAAACTAAATAAAACTAAAAGTAAAAGTTCACTAGTCAGCCTTTGATGACACCTTTAGGATGCTTAGTGAAGGCCGTTTTGGCATTGGACCTCGTACGTTATGACATTTTTAACTCTCACATCATAGTAAAACTAAATAAAACTAAAAGTTCACTAGTCAGCCTTTGATGACACCTTTAGGATGCTTAGTGAAGGCCGCTTTGGCATCAGACCTTGTACGTTATGACATTTTTAACTCTCACATCATAGTAAAACTAAATAAAACTAAAAGTAAACGTAAAAGTTCACTAGTCAGCCTTTGATGACACCTTTAGGATGCTTAGCGAAGGTCGCTTTGGCATTGGACCTCGTACGTTATGACATTTTTAACTCTCACATCATAGTAAAACTAAATAAAACTAAAAGTTCACTAGTCAGCCTTTGATGACACCTTTAGGATGCTTAGTGAAGGCCGCTTTGGCATCAGACCTTGTACGTTATGACATTTTTAACTCTCACATCATAGTAAAACTAAATAAAACTAAAAGTAAACGTAAAAGTTCACTAGTCAGCCTTTGATGACACCTTTAGGATGCTTAGCGAAGGTCGCTTTGGCATTGGACCTCGTACGTTATGACATTTTTAACTCTCACATCATAGTAAAACTAAATAAAACTAAAAGTAAAAGTTCACTAGTCAGCCTTTGATGACACCTTTAGGATGCTTAGCGAAGGCCGTTTTGGCATCGGACCTCGTACGTTATGACATTTTTAACTCTCATATCATAGTAAAACTAAATAAAACTAAAAGTAAAAGTTCACTAGTCAGCCTTTGATGACACCTTTAGGATGCTTAGCGAAGGCCGCTTTGGCATCAGACCTCGTACGTTATGACATTTTTAACTCTCACATCATAGTAAAACTAAATAAAACTAAAAGTAAAAGTAAAAGTTCACTAGTCAGCCTTTGATGACACCTTTAGGATGCTTAGCGAAGGCCGTTTTGGCATTAGACCTTGTACGTTATGACATATTTAACTCTCACATCATAGTAAAACTAAATAAAACTAAAAGTAAAAGTACACTAGTCAGCCTTTGATGACACCTTTAGGATGCTTAGCGAAGGCCGTTTTGGCATCAGACCTTGTACGTTATGACATTTTGAACTCTCACATCATAGTAAAACTAAATAAAACTAAGAAAAAGCAAAAATACACGACTCTGCCTTTCGTATGCTCGCTGAAACTGACTTTGGTGGCATACATTTGTACATGCGTCACGGCCAGTTCTGCAAATTAGGCAGGCAGCCAGCAGTCCTGTTAACAGCATTTCCAATGGTATGATCTATTGGTATGATCTATTGGTATGATCTATTGGTATGATCTATTGGTATGATCTATTGGTATGATCTATTGGTATGATCTATTGGTACGGTATTGATTAGTTGGCTTACGGCAAACTACTAAAACGGGAACATGATGATACTGTAATATGAAATGAATGGAATGTAAATAAATAACAATAACTGATGGATGAACACAAACGGCATACATGATCAATAACAACGTGTGTCCATTCAGAACTTTTGATTTGAATTAGAAAACGTTTGAATCCCACTGTGAAAAGTTGGAGTCCAACATTAAACGTGGAGATGTTCAAGCTTGGATGTCCGCTTGGACCTCTGCATCGCATTCCAGCACAAACACACACAAAAATACACTCACCACAAACAGGCATCCACCCGCCACTCGCCGCCACTCGACGCCACTCGCCGCTCTCGACTCGCCTGCCGCTCCGCACCCAAGTCCGCAG
Source organism: Doryrhamphus excisus (assembly GCF_037039965.1). Taxonomy (NCBI): domain Eukaryota; kingdom Metazoa; phylum Chordata; class Actinopteri; order Syngnathiformes; family Syngnathidae; genus Doryrhamphus; species Doryrhamphus excisus. The sequence goes on along the minus strand of NC_136375.1, from coordinate 16,994,663 downwards.
CCTAGCAGCTGCTTTGCGTGGAGGTGAAAGGGGAGGGCTCAGCGTGTCGGCGTGTGTGTGCTGGAAGCACATTGGACGCTGGGTGGGGCTCTCCAGCTGCTGGGGGAGATGCTGAAATAACCCACTGCTCCACCGCGCTGTGTTTATGTCTGCATCACAGATCAAGTCAGGACTCCCTCTGCTGTTGGAAAAAAAAAACGCCCTCCCTCGGACGTGGACGTGGAAAACTAGCCGGACAGGAAGCAGAAGTCAAGTAAAAGACGGTGGCCCCTGTGGGTTGTGCTTAAAATGCTTGTGAAGACACGCATTCTGCAGTTCGATCCCAACATAATAATTACATTTAATAGAGAAAGATGCAGACATGAGAAGTGGGTGGAGCTTATGATGCACCGTACATCCTGGCCAGACTGCATTTAGTAATGTTGCTGACATTCTTTATGAAAGCGCAACATTCTTTGGCCCCGTGGCGGGTTATTAAGCAGTTGCACACAATTAGCTCTTTCAATATCAATATTTCATAACCTCAAGGGCCCATCCCGAAGACATATTTATACGTTTTTTTGCAAAAGAGGCAAAAAGATGTGATGACGCAACTGCAGACTAATGCTAGGAGTCCACTGGGCCGGCGCCAGTTGGGGCCAGTTGGGGCCAGTTGGGGCCAGTTGGCCAGTAGTGGCTCGCTGCGGCGGCGAATTAATGTTCGCTCGGCATGTTGCCATATTTGTTGCCATATTGTTGTTATGCGGCGCCACAGCAAGCCACTACGCGGCCATCGCATAATCTGTGGCGTGAACTGGCTCCGGCCCAGTGGACTCCGAGCATCATTGGCGCAACTTTCCAGTGGATTCCAGGAGATAGTCCGTTCCAGGGTCAAACTGTCACCATCTTAACTGTAAAGGTGATTGTTTCAGGGTGCTGGCTGAACTCCCAATTTCTTCATATTTTCATTTGCAACTTTATGAAATACAAGTATTATGAAGAAAAATAAATATTGAAGCAAAATTATATATAGTATAATAATTATACAAATATAAAAATAATAATTATATATATATTAATATATTTTGTGTAGTATGATGAGAAACAAACAAAACAAGAAATAAAGTGGCCTTTTTCCAAAATGAGGTTGTGGAAAAAGTTTGAATTTTATGGGCATTCATTCCAAATATTATGGAAATAAAGTCCTAATTACCAGCAAAAAAATGTACAATTCATTTCATAATGTTTTAAAGTTGTAATATTATGAGGAAACTTTATTTACAGAAATAGTTCTTCAATTATGGGAATACAAATAAGCTTTTCACAATGTGATCCTGGCTGGAACAGTTTGGACACCCCTGACTCTGACCCCCGTGGGGGTGCCCTCATTTTACCCCCATGACTTTGTGTGCCAGACCATCTATGACGAATGCTAAGTTTTTGCGGGTCTTCCCGGGTTGTTGTTGCGTGAATGCGAGTGATTCATAAGCACGCCGCTTACTAAAAATAAGGCGGCACCTGGAAAAACAAGGACCTCGTTGAAGCATGAGCTAACCCTCCTTGGGGTACTTTTACATTTCATGACGTCATCACGGCCATTTCTTCTTTCCTGGAAAACGTATGAAAGAATGAATGGAAGCCCTACCCTCAATAAAAGGGTGCATTCGCTCCAATAAAACACCAATGGCTGCACCAAGCAACAGATGTAATACACTAGTCTCCCAGCAGGTGGCAGCAAATAGCATGTTCTCGCTCTTAGCCGGCCACACGGCCTACTAGATCTTCATCCTAGCAACCAATGGACTCCGGCAGTCAAAGACCTGCCTCGAGATCCCGCAGGAGTGACCTGGATTGGCGTGGCTGAGATTAAGTGGGGGGGGGCACAATAGCCGTGTCACATATGTGGCAGGAGGCCGCAGATTATGTCCATCTGCAGATGGACGGGGTCGAGTTGGGGGGGGTGGTTGGGTGGGTGGCTATACAGAGGGCACACGGCAGCAAAAGGCCTGGCACACTTCCTGCCAGACAGGGCGTGATCCCATCTGGTTAGTCCTCATCGCCCCCGTCGCTCCTCTCATATCGCTGTCACATCCCCGCCTGGGCACTTAGAGATTTCATCCCTAGGGAGTCGGACCTGCGCTCACGACAACGAGGGCACGGTCCCGTGTGCGGGAACCGTATCGCACGGAAAATGTCGCCGTGCACTCAACTGACCTGGGCCATGGGAAAAGGACCCTAGACCAGGGGTGTCGCCATTTGTGGCTAGTGGCTCTCACTGTGGTTTGCTGGAGTCCCAAAGCATTAGAAATGTCTTTAACCTTTTCCACACTGATAGATCTCAATTCATCTCAGTTATGCTTCAACAGAGGGAGCAATCACACAGGGACATTTTTGCTGGAGCCTATCCCAGCTGTCTTGGTGAGAAGCAGCGACGATGGCGGCGCCCTGGTGAGAAGCAGCGACGATGGCGGCGCGGGAAAGCGTCCAGGGGGGCGGATCAAATGGGTTAGTGTGAGCGACACTCCTAAGAAGATTAGGAGGGCAGACAGGAGGCACAGACCCAAACCTTTTGTCTCAGCATGAAACCTCCTGATTGGTTGCGTTTGGGCCGTGCACACCACACAGAAATTGGAGCGTCCTGGGTATTAAAGCTCCTCTGAATGCTGACTTGATGCAGGGGGGCCGGGGGGGGGGGGGGGGGGTCTTCCCATCCCATGGAGCATTATGCATTCAGAGAAGCACAGAAAAAAAGGATGGATAGTTTCCCGTGTGTCAATAATGTACGATGCCCCCCCTCACCGTCACCAGGAACACAGCCCGCCCACCCCCCGTGGGTCAAGGGCAGCCACCAGTCATGAAGATGAGATCATGGACCCCGAGGAGGCGGTAGGTCAGCACGTGGAAGAAAGCCAGTCAACTGGTGGGATTGGGTGGGAAAAGACCATGCGGTTGTTGTTTTTTTTCTTTAGGCTCCAGGACCCCCCCCCCCCCGGCATAAAAAATGGATGGATGGAAACGCTTGACAAAGACAAATCTCCCCTCAGACTGAAGTATTTGGAAGTGTTCGATACCGCATACTCACCTACTACTCATACTAAATTAAAAATTAAAATTAAATTTAAAAATACAACTTAAACTATATTAGGAAAGCAGGAAGTGAACAAATGTAAGAGTTAGTGATTGTAAAAGTACCAGATGGAGGGGTAGGATTTAATAAGCTTTGCTTCTTCCTACTCCTTTTGGACATGTGGAACTGGGAACTGATTATGGGATGCACTCAATTGGAATCTGATGCATGTTCAAATGAAATTAAACCACTACCATTAGCATTAGCATTAGCATTGTTGTTTTCCAAGTAAAGTCATATGACAGCTGAAACATTTACTCATCTGACATTTCAAGAGATTTCCTGAAGCCACAAGTGGAAACCTTCTAGATTCTTTTATTTCTTCTCCCTCAAATGTCATCTGGTCAGCTCTCCGCCAGAGGCGTTCCCTTCGGGTAGATCCCTCCCCCAGAAAGCTAGCCCAGCGCTAACGCCGCTGTGATGGACTTTGTCAGCGGACGAGACAGCAACAGGCCTTTCACAGTCCAGCTCCGTGAGCATCGCCGCCGCCGCCGCCGCCGCCCCGTCCAGAGTGTCACGGCGAGGCCCGCTAATGGATGCTAACCGCAGCTAGCCGAGCGTACGCTGACATCATAAGAATTGCATGAGGGAAGCGGTTAAGCGAGACCTTAAGAGGACTCGCTTTCAGAGATGACTGGATTCCACGACACGGAAATGAAGACAAACAACGAAATTAGAGTCAATATAAGTAAATAATATTAGAGTAAAATAAGACGTGCGCTCGAAAAGCTGACGTAATATTTCGAGAATGCAGCCCAGAGACTTTTTTAATTAAAAAAAACAAAAAAAACCTCCATAAATAAAATGAACGACAGTCAAAGTGAAGTTGTAATTGAATAAAAAGTCATGTGACATCAATAAAGTCGTAATATTATGAGGAAAAAAATGTGATTTTAGTTCAGGTATTCAAGAAAAAAAGATTTTATTATGATTTATTTTAAAAAGTTGTAACATTTTAGGAAATAAAACAAAACAAAAAAAAACGTGGCGTGAAAGCACTTATGGCTCTTCTCAACGAGCAGCGGGTTCTATCGTTTGTGACGTGATAAATCCTAAACACCTAAACATGATTTGGCTTTATTTTTACCCACTTTGTCTGCCGCAACGTTCTTCCTTCCTCTCTGCCGCACAGCGTCCGCTACAAACGACACGCAAACGCATCACGGCCGGTGGAAATCGGAGGAGGTAAAACGTCGGCAAACAGATGAGATCCCAGCGGGAATGGTTGTGTCCCAGTGTATGAATATATCATGGCAACCTTCACAATGCACATTCAGTCAGACGTATGCTCTCAGGAAGACATCAGGCCAACATGGCGGCTGTGCCGCGTTCCCACAATGCAACGGCTGGAAACATGCACCTTTATTTCAGTCATTTGACATTTTGACATTTTTATTTTAGCCACTTTCATTTTTCCGAGTCCATTATTATTTAAGTAGTTTTCATTCATTCATTTATTTATTTATTTAACTCTTATTTAAGTCATTTTATTTGCATTTTAAATCCTTGCACTTTTATTTAAGGGGTTTTTATTTTATTTTTACATGTTATTTTTATATTTATTTACTCCTACCTTCATATATTAATTTATTTTATTTGATATTAATTTATATTTTAAGTGTATTTATTTTTTTTATAAATTTTTTTATAAAAAAAATTAATAAAATTTTATTTAATTTACTTTTATTTTATTATTTAAATTTAATTAAGTTATTGACTTTAAATGAAATTACATTTGTTAAATAATTGTTAAATGAAATTGTAAAATGAAAATGAAAATGAAAATGAATCTGCTCCAGCATACTTGCTGAGGTTAATAATGGCCCTTTCACCTAGCAGTATATGACAAAGGCGGGATGAAATATAGTGTATGCAGTGTTAGCATACAGTATGTACAGTACACGTGACGCTTTACAAACTGCAGGTGCAGATGCCTTTGGTGCAGATGCCTTTGGTGCAGATGCCTTTGGTGCAGATGCCTTTGGTGCAGATGCCTTTGGTGCAGATGCCTTTGGTGCAGATGCCTTTGGTGCAGATGCCTTTGGTGCAGATGCCTTTGGTGCAGATGCCTTTGGTGCAGATGCCTTTGGTGCAGATGCCTTTGGTGCAGATGCCTTTGGTGCAGATGCCTTTGGTGCAGATGCCTTTGGTGCAGATGCCTTTGGTGCAGATGCCTTTGGTGCAGATGCCTTTGGTGCAGATGCCTTTGGTGCAGATGCCTTTGGTGCAGATGCCTTTGGTGCAGATGCCTTTGGTGCAGATGCCTTTGGTGCAGATGCCTCTGGTGCAGATGCCTCTGGTGCAGATGCCTTTGGTGCAGATGCCTTTGGTGCAGATGCCTTTGGTGCAGATGCCTTTGGTGCAGATGCCTTTGAGGAACCCAAAAACAAAAATGGGAGCCATTCAGCTCTCAGACCTGCGGGGCGGACAATTCGGCTCTTTTCCCAAAAACCTTTAGACGGAGCTCAGCCATCTGCACCAGCTCGGAGATTAACGTGATTATGAAATTTGGTTAATTAGGGCAGCGACGGGATGGCTGTTCCACTGGAAAGTACGTCCGGACCAGGAGCACTAAGGTGGCAACAATCTGGCGTCTCTCTCTCACTTGTTTGCTTGACATTTCACTGAAGTTGCGTCTTTTCATGTAGAAAAAAAGAAAGCCAGGCTTCGCTACGAATCTTCAAATAAAGCTCTGCCAGCTATGCCAGTCTCTGCCAGTCTCGGCAACAGACTGATGGCTGGAAGTTTCATCCTGTTGGTTTTCTTCCGCAAAGAGGCTAACCTAGCATGATGCTGCCATTCATGTTAGCCATATTAAAGAAAAGAATAAACGGCTTTTTCAAAGTTGTGACATAAGCAAAACTAAAGCAAACTGAATAAACTTGCAATTGCTGGAAACTTTTATTATGCAAAAAATTGATATATATTATTTTTAAAATTATATATAAAAATGTGATATTATAGGAATTAATTCATAACTTACGAGAAGGAATAAAGAAGAAATATTTACACATATTATTGAGATTAAAATAAAAAACAAAAGCAAAAATGGAAAAAAATTGCCAAATTGATATATATTATTTAAAAAATTATATAGAAAAATGTGATATTATAGGAATTAAGTAATAACATACGAGAAGGAATAAAGAAGAAATATTTACCCAGATTATTAAGATTAAATTAAAAAAAACAAAAGCAAAAATGGAAAAAAATATGCCAAATTGATTCTAATTGGCTTTTTCAGCAATATGACAAAGCTGAGATGCCGTTGTTTTTCTTAAATATAATAGACCACTTCTTTTTTTCCTGAGGTCACGACTGTTTTAGTGTTTGGGAGACCTTCACCATTGTTGGCAAATCCTCACAAAGACCAACATAAAGGATTTCACGGGAACCAGAACCAATCCCTCCGCTAAGCTCCTGTCGACACACGCACTGTCCATATATATGAAGGATGGTTAAACCACACGGGAGATTTACTTGCTGACTTTTAAAGTGACATGTCGAGTGACATGTCGGTCCTAACCCCCCCCCCGGCAACTTGGAAGTCAGGCTGTTACAACAATGCGGCCCGGGGGCCATTTGTGTCCAGCGGCTGTTAGGGTGTTGGCACCCGGCACATCTTCAAGTACCATTGAATAAAAAACAGTAAAAACAACAACAGCAAGAACTACAATGAAAAAGTCATACTTTCATAAAAGAATATTAATGTCATTTTAGTCGCATGAAGTTGAAATATGTCGTAATATTATGAGAAACAAATAAAACAAAATAAATTATTTGGAATATTACACTGGGGGAAAAGATAATAATAATAATAATAATAATAATATTACAGGAATGAAGTTAGAATTATTGCAAGGAAGGAATTTGTAAGAAGAAAGTTGACATCAAATAAAAAAAAACAACAGCCCAAGCATAATTTAATAATATAATAAAAAAAATTCTACGAAGAAAAAATATCGTGTCATTTTAGTAGAGTTAAATTGATTTATTAAAAAAATATGTTTTTCAATAATAAGTCTTAAAACATAAAAATGTTATAACATGATGGGAAATACGATCATAATATTGCAAGAGAAGAATTATAGAATTCGTTATTTCTTAAAATGTCATTCATTCTTTTTGAAAAATAAAAAAGCGATGAAGTGAAACGTGCACGCCCTTTAATCGGCCATGTAATGGCGTTCATGCTGAATGATGCATGCGCTTAAATGGAGGGGAGTGGGCGGAGCTTGGCTTTCAAAGCAACGCTAGCCGGAGGCAGCGGCGGCATAAAGAAGTGACACTCAATAATTACTTAGGGGGGTATATTTAGTCGCCGGGAGGACAGCCTCCATTGTTTTCGGTAGGCGCTCCACGTGGGAATTCCTGGTTGACACGGTCAAGTTTTTCTGTCGGCAGGCCGAAGATGCACCCCCCCCCACCCCAAAAGTTTTCAAGTTGTGTTTTGTGTTTGAAATGAGATGAGTATGAAATAGCAAAATGACACAAAAAGACAATGATTAAAATTGGTGGCTGAGCTGTGCTTATTCTTATGTACGTGTCCGACTCTTAGTTACCGTATTTTCTGGACTATAAGTCGTATAAGTCGCACAAGGCCAAAAATGCATCATTAGGTAGAATAAAACATACATAAGTCGCACTGGAGTATAAGTGGCATTTTTTGCGGGTAATTAATTTTCCAAACTACTTGACCAAAACAGACATTCCGCCATCTTGGAAGGCAAGTTGTAACAATAATAAAAGAATAGAGAACAGGCTGAATAGGTGTAAGATATGCTAACACAATGCTTATTCAGCTACACAAAAAATAAACATGAACACAAAAGGTGTCCAGTGTTTATGGAACATAAACACTTTTTTCATTTATAAGTCGCTCTGGAGTATAAGTGGCAGGAACAGCCAACCTATGAAAATAAGTGCCACTTATAGTCCGGAAAATACGGTATGTTAGAAGTTAAGGTTAACAATGGTCACATTATTTCTATTGTGGTTACTTTCTGCCCCCCCACTGGGATGAGATGAGTTGACAAATGAATAAAGAAAAAGCAAACAGGAACATCTTTGGAAAGAGCTTTCAATTGAAGGAAAGCTGCCAAAAGCAACCTTTCACTTCCAAATGTCTTCATTTAAGGATTCTTGCTGTCTGACTGACACAAAGGTCCTGGTCCTGGCAGCGGAACGGGGTCTGAGTGGCCTTCAGGAAAATCCTGCCATTCACTTTTGCTGTAACCCCTGCCGGTTTTGCTTGTCTTACCGTCTTTTGTCACAGGACCGGGGGGGTGTGGTCTAGAGGGGTTTTCGTGCTTTTTGGGCCCAAGTGGGGCTACGAGGCATTGTTCAGACGGCTAACGAAAGAAAGCCTTTTTAATGAAAGACCAATTGGTTGCAGTGCATAACGCATAACGCATAACGCATAACGCATAACGCTGGCGTATGGCGTATGGCGTATGGCGTATGGCGTATGGTGCATGGCGCCAAAAAGACAACACCGGGCAAAAGTTTGGTGACACCTTCTCATGCTACACAATGACAAGGTGTCCCTAAACTTTTGAAATAGTAAACATTAGTCACAGGTGAAGCTTCTTATGCAGTTACAGTAATATGCAGTACCCATCAAAAGTTTGGGGACACCTTCTCATGCTACACAATGACAAGGTGTCCCTAAACTTTTGAAATAGTAAACATTTACAGGTGACGCTTTTGTGATGCGTTTTTACAGGAATATAGAGTACCGATCAAAATAGTAGTAAATAGTAAATGGTAAAAAAGTCAATAGTAAACATACTGTTACAGGTGAAGCTTCTTATGCAGTTACAGTAATACGCAGTACCCATCAAAAGTTTGGAGACACCTTATGCTACACAATGACAAGGTGTCCCTAAACTTTTGAAATAGTAAAATTATTTACAGGTGACGCTATTTACAGGTACCGAGCAAATGTTTAGAGACACTTTCTCCTACTACACCATGATGAAAGGTAGGCTGGGGTAACTATCTACACATGTTTGAATAAAAGTACCGGGGGTGGGGGGTGGGGGGGGGGGGGTTAGTAGCCTACATACAGTATCTGCGACCTTTCCATGAACTCCACACATCACACACGTCTGTCATTCATGTGAGCCGACTGACGTTATTAGAGCCTTAAGATGGACACTGGGGGTGCCACACAGGGGCGACCCGCAGGGCCCGAAACGCTGAAACAATTACTGAAATGATAAAACATGTGATGGTAAAAACGCTGGAATCACGTAAACACTGCATGATCATAAACAAACGCAAAAGAGAAATGCTGCAAATAGCAAAAAACCCCAAAGACCCACAAATACACAAAAGGCAGGAGAGAATTGCTGCAAGTTCAGAGAACAAAATAAAAATTAGCCAGGCTAGCAGAAAGCGGCTACCAGGAAGTTAGTTAGCCTACCATGACTTGAATACCAGAAAGTTAGCCAGGTGACCAGGGAGTTAGCCAAAGTTCCAGAAAGTGGCTACCAGGAAGTTAGCCAGATTATCATGACTTGGATACCAGAAAGTTAGCCAGGTTACCAGGAAGTGGTTACCAGGAAGTTAGCCAGATTACCATGACTTGGATACCAGAAAGTTAGCCAGGTTACCAGGGAGTTAGCCAAGGTCCCAGGAAGTGGTTACCAGGAAGTTAGCCAGATTACCATGACTTGGATACCAGAAAGTTAGCTAGGTTACCAGGAAGTTAGCCAAATTACCATGACTTGGATACCAGAAAGTTAGCTAGGTTACCAGGAAGTTAGCCAAATTACCATGACTTGGATACCAGAAAGTTAGCTAGGTTACCAGGAAGTTAGCCAAATTACCATGACTTGGATACAAGAAAGTTAGCCAGGTTACCAGGAAGTGGTTACCAGGAAGTTAGCCTGATTACCATGACTTGGATACCAGAAAGTTAGCCAGGTTACCAGGAAGTGGTTACCAGGAAGTTAGCCAAATTACCATGACTTGGATACCAGAAAGTTAGCCAGGTTACCAGGAAGTGGTTACCAGGAAGTTAGCCTGATTACCATGACTTGGATACCAGAAAGTTAGCCAGGTTACCAGGAAGTGGTTACCAGGAAGTTAGCCTGATTACCATGACTTGGATACCAGAAAGTTAGCCAGGTTACCAGGAAGTGGTTACCAGGAAGTTAGCCAAATTACCATGACTTGGATACCAGAAAGTTAGCCAGGTTACCAGGAAGTGGTTACCAGGACGTTAGCCAAATTACCATGACTTGGATACCAGAAAGTTAGCCAGGTTACCAGGAAGTGGTTACCAGGAAGTTAGCCTGATTACCATGACTTGGATACCAGAAAGTTAGCCAGGTTACCAGGAAGTGGTTACCAGGAAGTTAGCCTGATTACCATGACTTGGATACCAGGAAGTTAGCCAGGTTACCAGGAAGTGGTTACCAGGAAGTTAGCCTGATTACCATGACTTGGATACCAGGAAGTTAGCCAGGTTAGCATGAGGAAGTTAGCCAGACTGGAGGGATATGAAAATCAATAACAGGCGTGTGGACTGTGGTATTAAAAAGGGACATAGGAGGACCTCCTACCTGGCGGGTGTACGGTGCTTCTCGGAGGTCGATTCCATCCTTTGCTAGTTTATCCCTGATGAGGACCTTCAGCTTCAGTTTGGGGTAGGTCACAAACTCGTTACAGTCCGTGAATCTCGGGTCGTGGTTTCCGGGACAGGACGGCTGGTGTGGCCCCCTCCCTCCTGACCTGAAGGTCCCGAGGAGGTCCACCCCCGTACGCGGGGCCTGCGGAGGCTCCAGGGTGAAGTAGAACCCCGGCGCTTTCCTCTCGTCCGTGTCCTTCAGCCGCCCCACGGCGGACAGGAGCCGGTGTCTGTGGTACTGGACTCGGACCCCGATGGCGTCCAGGTCGGGTTCTCCGATCTGCTTGCAGACTTCTAAATCGTCATAGCCGTTGTCAAGAAAAGCCTCCACGTACTGGGCCAGGTGGAGCTTGGAGAGCCACTCCAGAACCATGTTTGGGCCCTGGCTCATCCTGGGATGCACCAAGTTCCGGCCCAGCTCAGGCCCAGGCCGCCATCATCCCTTTCATCCCCGCTGGGAGGTTAGAGCCCGTCGAGTCCTGCTGAGCATGCAAGCCCCACGTTCAAATCTCCACTTGATAAGCGTGTGTTCACAGCAGATGCATAAGCATAGGCACTGTGCATCTGCTCTGCTTCATTCTGACATTAAGACCAGCTACGTCTAACCTTTGACCTCTGTAACTCACGCCGACCTTTAACAACTCTTGTCAACCGTGACTTTTGACATCCCATGTGTGGAAATGTAGCATTAGCTTGAAGCTAGCACGTGGTTTTTACCTTCAGCCAAAATGAAGCGGAAGTTGTTATGGTGAAATGGCACGAGACGACTACTTCAGTTCAAATCTCAGCCAGAAGACGACGGGTTTTTGGAAACCCCGGTTTAGGAGCTTATCCCTCGGATGAAATTAACTGCGGACAACGCCCAAAGTTCTTTCCAACACGCTGCTTCCATCGTCTTTACGTTTACTCGGTTTGAGTCGTTCTCTCGCACCAAACATTCAAACATTGCATGACGCGATGGAAGCGAGCCCTCCAGACGCCGGTCCGGAATGGCGCTCATTTTAAAACAACAACAACAACAATAAGGCGGATTTAAAACTTATCTTCAGCTCTCCGGTGAGACTCATCGTGTCTTATTTAGTCCAACTTGGCTTTGCTGCCAACACCGGCGTGTCCACCGCACTGGCGTGAAGCTGATGAAGAAGCTGATGAAGATGATGCTGGGTTGGAGCGTTTCAACCCCGCGGGATGATGGGAGTTCGCTGGGATTTGGCGCCACTTGCAGGACACTCTGGGTAATGCAGTCAGGTGGCCAGGTTCAAATACAGTCGATAAATAAAACTAAAAACTTCATCTCTTAGTGTAAAATCTATTTGTATTTACTTTTCAATTACTTCATTATCATTTGCAAGACAAATAAATAATTTAACATTTTTTAATGATTTTAAGTGTCATATACTTATTTTAATGATTTTAATGTAATTGCTGTAAGATGTTTTTGCCGGGATAATTTACCTGAAATATTAGTTTTTTTAAGGTGTTAAATTTTAAAAAGTTGATTAAAATACTTTTTATGAATGTCATTGCCTTAGAATAAAAACAATTTATAAAATATTTTAAAAACATTTCTACCAAACATTTTATTCCATCCATTTTCTATAGCTCATAAATGTAAATGTATTGCATTGCTTTCAAGTATGAAACCTTTAAAATGGTAAAAACCTTTTTTATGGAACTATTAATATTTGTATCTATATGAATATATTTTATAACAAAATGTAATTGCTTTAAAGTAAAAACATCTTTTATTTCTATTGTTAATATATTGTTTGCACGCATTTAAATCTAAATGCAATTAACTGCTTTTAAGTACAAACCATTAAAAAAAAATTTCTAACAATTTGAAATTGATATTTATATTTTTAAATCTTTAAATAATTTATTTCATGACCTTAAAATTAAAAAGCTTTAAAATATTTATATTTTATAGTTTTATATTTAAAAATATTTTAATATAGTTTAATATGAAAATATTAAAAAACAGGATCGGAAGTACATTTCACTGCAGATCGGCTCCATAATCGCATCAAAAAAGGTTTTATGTCCTACATTATATATTTTCAAAAATACATGAAATTACCACAGAAGAAGACACAAAAAGCAGCATTATATATATTTTTTGAAACATTTATTTTCCATTGCACAATAATATCTATATGTACTGTTGTATCTACAGTCTAATTGTTTGTGGCAGCAGATTAAATCCATGGGAAATTCATCTTTAATAAAACTGTACAAAAATCAGAAAATACTGCAACTCCACAGATATTCATCCCAGAAGACGGATGGACGGACAGATGGAAGGATGGTGGTGACGAGCGGAGGGCAGGGGGCTCCGCCTCCGAAACCCGCCCCCTCCCTTGCACAGTGCTGGAAGCCAAGCAAAGCCTTTTATGCAGCGCACCCAAAGCTTTTCATGGATGAAGCAGACATGGACAACAGAAATCATCTCTCTCTCTCACACACACACACACACACACACACACACACACACACACACACACAATGTAAACAGCGGGGCATAGAAACAAAGGTCAAGGACACACACAGCTTTTAAAAGAGGGCAACATACGGCGGTGGTTTCAAGTTTGTAAACACTTAATAACATGCATCCGTCCATGTGCAAGAAGAAGAAGAAGAAGAAGAAGAGGAGGAGGAGAGTGTCCAAGCACTTCAAAGTTTGAGGCCACACTTTTAAAAGAGAAAAGTTCCATCATGTGACCACACACACACACACACACACACACACACACACACACACACACACACACACACTTGGATGTGCTTCATGGAGGACGGCTAATGAAGCACGACCGTTAAGCACATCCCAAAATAATAATAATCCCACTGACGTTAAAGGTACTCAACTTTGAGTTCATACAGTGTATTCTCCGAAGTAAACTTTTTGTTTTGTCAAATATAGAAATATATCATTTCAACCCAACGTGATCATCAGCGGAGTGGGCAGACCGATGTATAGATACAGATATAGATATACGTCTAGCTAGATACAGTAAGCATAGGCTCTGCCATGTTTTGGTCCTCGTTGAAAGAAACCATAGTAGAAAAAATAGTGCAAAAAAGCCACCGCAATGGCTGCTTCTTCTTGCGGGTTTGTCGGTGCAGCAAGAAAAAAAAAAAAATCACAGCGAATAAGCAAGGGGCTTCATTCCAAACAGTTCCAAAAATATAACACAAAAAAAAAAAAAACTAGAAGAATCCAAATAATAATAGTCACAACCGTGAAATTAAGTTCTTTGGTGTCACAAAAACAAGATGGCCGCCCCTTTGAAGCCTGAACCTCCGCTGTGGTTTGACTATTTACAACTTTTGGCAGCGACGAGTCTTTCTCTGTCACACGACGACAACCAGGATGAGGCTCCCGTAACGCCCAAACGTAGGAAGCGACGCTCCAAAAACATCAGAAGAAAAAGCCACCCATGATATTCCTGCACACTACCTAGTTATTAGTGGGGGGGGGGGGGGGGTATGGGGGTCAGATGAACATTTTCAGATTGAAAATGTGTTGATAAAAAATATGATATTAAGAAACATATACGACAAAGGCTAGTGATACCAAAATATCAAGACTACCCATACGGGTGTCGATTCTCATTGTACAATATCGATATTTTCACACAATCTGGAGGGTACGGGGGGGGGGGGGTTCGTTTTTTAAACATCTGTAGATTGCCTTTTTTCCCCCTCATTTTTGCTGGGATTTTTAAAAAATATTTGAATTTTCTTAAATATTTTTTATAAATTTGCTTCTGATAATTCATTCATTCATTTTCTACCGCTTACGCTACATTTGTTGTTTAATATTCTATTTCTCATATTATGACTTTAAAATGTATGTATTTTTTTCTTTCCGTTGTAAACTCTGTGCTATGAAAGCCGTTATTTTCCCTCCATTTTCCATAAATTTTCATCTAAAACAGGCCTGGACCAGCAGCTCACGTCCAAGCCGTGCCTTCCGATACTGGTGTCGATACTCATACGGCAATTAGCGATATTCTGACATATGTGTTGATTACAACTATGTTATTAAAAAAACATATACAGGGGACTGGCGATACCAAAATAAGATACTGGTGTCGATTGCCATAATAGGGATATTTTGACAAAACAGTCCGCATCATAAACGATATGGATTTGACAGGTGGTTTTTCCTTCCTCGTTTGGGGGGGTGGGGGGTGGGGGATAGGCGTTAAGAACGCTTACCAAAATATGCAATGATTAATAATAGTAATAATAATAGTATAATAATATCTCCAGGGTGTTTCCAGTGTCTGCAATGTAAAGTCATGGTCAGCAGGGGGCGGTAAACATCTCCAATATAATAATATGTAAAATGTAATATTGTAAGAATAAATACATAGTGTGGAAGTAATGCCCGGCTAATGCTAACGCCTGGTGATGTATTACCAGCCCTTATTCAAAAGGTAGGAGATGCTTCATAATCCCAAACGTTCCCAAAAGTGCTTGACTCACTCCCGATTCCGGTGGGCCGTGCGTGGAGAAAGCATGTTTTGTGAGGTGATGTTTCTGTGCTGCCCATAAAAAAAAACACACACAAAAAAGTCCCCACCTCCAAAAGGATCTGCACCTCCTCTTCGGCCATACTGGTGTGTGTGTGTGTGTGTGTGTGCGTGTGTATGTGTGTGTGTGTGCGTTCATAGCGTCCACAGTGCTCATCCGCGAGCCGCCATCAGAGCTGATACCACTTCTTGTCTTTATATTTCACCATCATCTGAGGACAAGACGACAAGAGTTGGTAGTAAAGATATGCTGCTTCGTCTGCAGGCCAATGAAACATGCCAATGTTGGGGCTTATTATGGGCCTGCAAGCAAAGCGACCCATACCACGACTCCAAATGTATTCTTTATTGTTATTCTGCTAGCGTTCATGCTGGCTAATGCATGCACCGAACCGCTGCATATGTCACATTCGTTGAAGAGGTCTTGATCGTGGTTAGCATGCTATTTATAGCGTGCTACATTTTGTGGAACAGCGGCAAAAGTCATTGACCAATGAAAAAAAAGACAATTCCGGGGCAACAAACCACCTTTTGTTATTTCTGCCGTCTCGTGGGTTTTAACAATGTTAGGTAACTGTCATAGGTAGACACTATTATGCTGGGTGTTAGCATGCTAACTTTAGCATGTCAACATTGCGAGCACGCTTATTTTAGCATACTAGCATTTTTTTTGCAATTTTTGCAACTTCAGCAAACACTTAACACTATCATGCTAGATGTTTGTATGCTAGGCATTGCGAGCATGCTAACTTTAGCATGTCAGCTTTGCGAGCACGCTCATTTTAGCATACTAGCATTTTCTGCCATTTTCGTGGATGCACATTATGATGCTAGGTGTTCTCATGCTAACATTAGCATACTATAATTTTTTGCACTTTTTGCAACTTCAGGAGAAACTTAATACTATCATGCTAGATGTTCGTATGCTAGGCATTGCGAGCATGCTAACTTTAGCATGTCAGCTTTGCGAGCACGCTCATTTTAGCATACTAGCATTTTCTGCCATTTTCATGGATGCACATTATGATGCTAGGTGTTCTCATGCTAACATTAGCATACTATAATTTTTTGCAATTTTTGCAACTTCAGCAGAAACTTAATACTATCATGCTAAATGTTTGTATGCTAGGCATTGCGAGCATGCAAATTTTAGCATACTAATATTTTTAGTCATTTTCATAGGTGTACACTGTTATGCTACGTGTTAACATGCTAACATTACCATACTAGAATTTTTTCATTTTTTGTGAATATGAACTTAAGCAGATACTTAAAGCTATCATGCTAGGTGTTAGTATACTAACATTAGCATGTTAGCATTGTGAGCATGTTAATTTTAGCATACTGGCATTTTTATCCATTTCTACAGGTGCACACTATTATGCTACATGTTAAAATGTTGGCATTGTTAACATGCTAACATTAGCCTACACATTTTTTTTTTGCCATTCACGACTTTAAGAAGATACGGTCTTTTTTTCTTGAATATTTCAATGTTATGCTACTAAAATGTTAATGTAAAATTTACTTGAAAATAGCTTTTGCTCATGAGTTTACAACTTACTGGTTAGCTGAGATAGACGTCATGGTCGTGTGTGTCGTGTTGTGTGTGTGTCGTGTGTGTGTCGTGTGTGTGTCGTGTGGTTGTCGTGTGTGTGTCGTGTGTGTGTCGTGTGTGTGTCGTGTGTGTGTCGTGTGTGTGTCGTGGGTGCCTACATCATGAGCGTGTTTGGAGAAGGATTCTGCGCTGGCCATCATGGCGGCCGTCCTCTCCTCCAACTCTCCCAGTTTCTGCCCTCGCTCGTCCAGGGCTATCCTGGCGCGGGCCAGGTCCCCGACGACGCCCGACGCGGCACCCTTCATGCCCTCCATGCTGCCCGGGCCGGGGATGTGCTGGGCCAGGCTGCGTGAGGCCTTCCCGGCGGTGGTTTCGCCAACTGCCGCGGCCAACAGGGACAGAGCAGTTGGTAGGGGCCGCTAACTGGGCCTGTTTTCGGTACTCACATAGGTCCTCACGGTCCAGAGACTGGGCTCCTCCGCCAAAGAGGCCTTTGAAGAAACCTCTGTTGGGAGCCTCGGGTGTCTCCACGGGAGTAAACAACTCGCTCAGCATCTCCTAGACGACAAAAGACACGTCAGTCTTTCAAATAGCCGCCAGGTGATTGGTCTGGTGCTGCGGCTGTAGGCAACCTGTTAATAAAGCCTTTGTATTAACGCTACAAGATAGAGGAGTAGATGCATGGGAAGTATCCACAGCTTTATCTACCTCTGCATGCGCTTTACAACATTGGTTGCGCTACAGTTGTAGTTGTAAAATAAAAATGAAATGAAATGAAATATTAAATTAAATTTTAATTTCATTTAACGGCTCAGCTCTCTTTTCACCACGACGGTCCGGTTCGGCGACCGCATTACTTCCGAGGCTGCGATCCGTGAACAAGAACCCGAGACACTTTAAGTCCTCCACCTGGGGCAGGACCTCATTCCACGGTTTTTCCGACTGAGAACCATGGCCTCTGATTTGGAGGCCATCCCAGACGCTTCCCACTCAGATGCAGACCGTCCCAGTCAACGCTGAAGGTCACAGCCCGAAAGGGCAGCCTAGAAACCCAAACACGGCACCCGAGGCCCCACACACGAAGGTCAGGGTGAGACGACGGTACCTGCAGGTTGTCGCAGGTGTCCTGGCTGTAGGTGATCCTCTGGACCTCGGTGGGGGAGGTGAGGTAGAGGGCCTGTCCCAGGTTGGAGAAGCAGAACGTCCTGGCTATCCGCATGTCGGTGAGCGGCAGGTAGTTGACGTCCAGGAGCGGCCGTAGACTGGGCAAGCTGCAGATGCACGCGTGTGAGGACCGACGCTTGCAACTTGGAACACGATGGTCATGGGAAAAAGTACCTTAGCGTCATGATGTGGCCGTTGGCGCAGAAACAGGCGATGCAGTTGGCGCCGGCCATCTGCACCACGTCGGCCCTCAGCACGAAGGACGACTCGGTGATGTTGTGTTTGTGGACGCGCGTCTGAGACGGCATGGCCACGACCTTGGCCTGCTTCTCCGAGCACAGCACGGCAAACTGGGAGTCCTGGCTATCCTGCGACGAAGGCGGGGTGGCCGGCCTGCGCCTCCTGCTTTTCTCCTTCTCCTCGTCGGAGGCGTTGGAGTCGTACCAGGGCTCGTAGGAGGCGGGCAGCAACGCTCCGGTGGCGTCCAGCAGTGCCATGGTCAGAATGCCTCCTTTGAGTCTGGCCACGGTGCCTGGGGATCGAAAGCCGTCGTTCTTAGACGGCGAGCCGCGGCACGCTCCTTTCCGTCTGTTGCTTACTCACCGCAGGAGGAGATGCCGACCGGTTGCAGCAGCCTCTGGTCCCCACCGGGGGGCAGGCTGACGGCCACCATCATGACGGTGCCCTGGGTGGTGCCCACCAGCACGCAGGGGCCGAGCAGACTCTCCGTCTTCCTGGGGAAGGTCTCGCAGAAGCAAAAGGAGGAAATGGCGTCGCGGGACTCTCGGTCTATGCTGGTCACACTTGAACTACGCGAGCGGCTGAACGAGTTGTCCTTGGAGTCTGGACAAAGGGGGGGACAAACAAATACAATTACATATATGGAAGGTATTTTATGTAGCATCATGACGCTACATCTTGTCACTACTTCAGAATAGTCAGTGTACAGCTGGTATAGCAGTACAGATGTAGTAACACAAACATCATGCAAGACAACGCCATCCTGGGCTGGGGTTGCACGAGTGCTGCCGGCACAGAAGGGAGCTGCGGTTTCATTGTTGGGGGTGGGGGGGATCATGAACTCCCAAGATGTACTGTTGATTTTAAATTATTATAACATTTTATAATAATAATTTTGTAACATTTTTAATTAAAAAAAAATAATAAAAAACTTTAACAGTTCCTTTAACAGTTAGTGATTGTAAAAGTAGCAGATGGAGGGGTAGGATTTAATAAGCTTTGCTTCTTCCTACTCCTTTTGGACATGTGGAACTGGGAACTGATTATGGGATGCATGTTCAAATGAAATGAAACCATTACCATAAATATTTTGAAAAAACCCCAGCAAAATATCACAAAGCTGACATGCAGTCTTTTCACCCTTTCATATACAATATGTACCCCCCCCCCCGACTATTTTGCAGTACAGACAAGATGCTTGCTGAATTCTGTTAGTCACATCAACATTGTGAAGAACCAAGGCAGACATTTGGTTTTTACATTTGAAGCACCCACTTCCACACAGGAAATCTGAGGCCTTCATATCAAAGTGACCCAAGCTTCCAAAACAAAACAAAACAAAAATAAAAATAAAATAAAATAAAATAAAACCCCCACCACATCAAAAAGTTTTTCCATGTGCTTTTTCCGTTTAAGGACGAGTCCCTTTGATGCCGTCACATGTTTGGCAAAGACGTGGAAAAAAACCCCAAAAGAACCTGAAGAACTGGTATTAAAAGCTGCAGACACCACTTTCCAGATGGCTATGGGGGCATTAGGGACACCCTGTCAGAATAAAAGCCCTGTGCCATGTTAGCGGTGTCCCGGTTGGACCCCACCGGGGGCCGGCTCCACTCACTGAAGTTGACGTCTGAGCTGGTTCTAGAGAAGACCAGCTTGACGCTCTTCCTGCTCGTCGTCATGCCGTCGTCAGAGTGACAAATGCGATTCCGACACGGCAGGGAGCGCCACTCTGCTCGCGGCGCAAACATAAACAACATCATCATCATCGCCACCATCACCCGGGACGCTCTTTGTCAACACGTTTTATGGCTTCAATGAAAACCTCACCAAGCAAAAACTCCAAAATAAGCAAACAATAAAAATAATAATAATAATAATACAAGTTAGCAGCTCAGGCTTACCCGTGTTTGGCTTTTGCTCGTTAGACGAGCTAATTTTCCGTGACATCCTGGCTGTAACAGAAACAAAATGACGCCTCTTTTGTGAGGAAAGAAAAGGTCATTTTTCATGACAAACAATCAGGACTCAGCTCATTTTGAAAGGTGGTAACAGGAACTGCTTGGCAACACACCGGCCACGTTATTAGGAACCATTAGGCGGAATGATTATGCTGGATGGAAAGAACGTACTACAGCAGAGGTTGTCGACTGGTCAATTGGGAGTATTAACCTTCCTCTTGTGTTAGCTTTCTGGTATCATCTCCTATGTTAACGGGTGGGTTTTGACCCATGTATTAAATCAGCTATAAAATACACTAAAAACAATACGTTACCATCAAATTTGCTTCTCATGTCTTGGTTACCTTCTTAGGCTTCCTCATCCATGAAAATGTTGATTTTAATACTTTTGGCCTTTTTTTGTCACTATACCCCTCCATTTCTATTTACAAAAATGCTAAAATGAACCTCAAAAGAATCATATTCAGAAATCACCTAACGATCGGAGGGGTTAAATTCAAATCACAAATGAACCTTTGCCCTGTCTGCACCTGAATAAATACCATATACAGTCTATGATAAATGCCTAAAAATAGCCATATCATACTTTTTAATATCGATACAGTATCAATGTGCTGGCATTCTGTCATGTTGAACTGTGTTTATGTGTGAGATTATGTGCCTAATTGACTACATAAAAATACAAAAGTATCGCGTTATATCACCAAAATGATATTTTCTTACACCCCTAGCCTTGAAAGGTCAGTCAAAATGCATTATTAAAAAATTTAAAAAATGGACAGAATTGGAGGGGATTTATTTTGAAAAATGTTTGGGGGTGAATGATTTAAGAGAAAAAAAGTGGTACTTTTACGAAGTATTTGATATGCTGACATTCATGTTCACATGTGCAAGTTTTGAAGCACATCTACGACCTTGGCACTGGTGTGTTGTCTATTGTTTTGAAGCACATCTACGACCTTGGCACTGGTGTGTTGTCTATTGTTTTGAAGCACATCTACGACCTTGGCACTGGTGTGTTGTCTATTGTTTTGAAGCACATCTACGACCTTGGCACTGGTGTGTTGTCTATTGTTTTGAAGCACATCTACGACCTTGGCACTGGTGTGTTGTCTATTGTTTTGAAGCACATCTACGACCTTGGCACTGGTGTGTTGTCTATTGTTTTGAAGCACATCTACGACCTTGGCACTGGTGTGTTGTCTATTGTTTTGAAGCACATCTACGACCTTGGCACTGGTGTGTTGTCTATTGTTTTGAAGCACATCTACGACCTTGGCACTGGTGTGTTGTCTATTGTTTTGAAGCACATCTACGACCTTGGCACTGGTGTGTTGTCTATTGTTTTGAAGCACATCTACGACCTTGGCACTGGTGTGTTGTCTATTGTTTTGAAGCACATCTACGACCTTGGCACTGGTGTGTTATCACAACCAGCTTACAGTCTGTCACCACCTTTTCACTGCGGAAGACATGCCTCGTCAAGGTCCAACAAAGCAACAAGCAGTCAAAGCATGATGATTGCACTTCCGTCAACAGAGTGATGCAAGAAGAAGAAGAAGAAGAAGAAGAAGAGGAAAAAATACTAATCAGGAAGCCGGCAGTCAAACAAGTTAACAGCCCTGGAATCAAACCCACGTGTCTACAGCTGCAGAGAAATTCACGTACGGAAGTCACATTCAACACCAGAATGGTGAGGAGTAAGGCTTTATGCGGATTTTCTATGCCTTTTTTTTTTGATGCAAAAATTGCACCATTTGGCTCGTCTGCTTTTTTTTCCAAATCCAAATTTGAGAAACTGCACAGAAAATCTGAGGCCTCACATTGAAAAGATTTTTCCGTCATGCATTTATTTTAGTTAGGACACTGTGATTAAGTTTCCAAATTAAAACACCCCACTTGATTAGTGATTAAAAAAAAATATATATATATATATATATATATATTTGATTGCGCTCCTTTTCTGTTCATTATCACAGGATGCACAGCCGCACCGAAGAGGAAGGCACGGTGGTGTTAGAGCCGTCGTTCAGTCAGAGAGAGAGAGAGAGAGTATATACGGTACACGTGGCTGATACAGTACCAAAGTCATTGGCAACCGTCTTGGAAAAGCGTCTGCTTTTGTACTTCACTGGAAACAGGGTGCAGAGGCAAATCACATGACTGCGGCCGTTCACCGTTCACCTGGCGGCCGTCGAAAACAAATACGGTACCCTTTTTTATGAACTTGGCCTTTCGGTCCTCGTCGGAATTGCACGGCGAGGTCGATCCTGCGGTGCGTGGCGGATGGCAAGCGTTCAAAAATAAAAATTTAAAAAAAAGACAGACACCACACACACACACACACACACACACACACACACACACACACACGTAAGAGTGGCTCACCTGAAGTCGGCGATTTGCAGCGCTCCTCGGAGGCGTTGGGCCCGTCGTTGGAATCGCACAGCGCTGCAGAGAGAATGTAAATACACCAGAATGAAGGAAGCTTGAACTCTAATTTACCTTTGCCAGGGGTGTTCAAACCCGGCCTGCAGCATATTCCAAATATATACATTCATTCATTTTCTGACGCTTATCCTCACAAGGGGATGCTGGAGCCTATCCCAGCTGTCTTGGGGCGAGAGGCGGGGTACACCCTACATTCATACCTATGGACAATTTGGAGTGGCTAATTAACCTAGCATGTTTTTGGAATGTGGGAGGAAACCAGAGTACCCGGAGAAAACCCACGCATGCACGGGGAGAACATGCAAACTCCACACAGAGATGGCCGAGGGTGGAATTGAACCCTGGTCTCCCAGCTGTGTGGTCTGCACGCTAACCACTCGACCGCCGTGCCGCCCCATTTGTGACACGATGAATGAAAAATCCTGTATTTTTGTCTAGATGCTACAAGGTAACTACTAAACATGTCCAACTATGACATCTGTGGGACACACACGTCCAGCACGGACACTAGAATGCATCAGGGCCCTAGGAGAGGATGGCAGTGGGGGTGCTACATCTACAGCACCTCTGCAGGGTGCAAAAACAACGGAGTCCAAAGTCTGACTTACTGAAGTGAGAAGATCGTAGCTTTTTCACAGACTCTGAATACAAGACAGAAACTCTGGAAACGAAAGACACCCCGGTGGGAATGTCTTTACCGACAGCCGTGAAAAGAGTGAGACAGAGACATGTGAGCATGGCCTTCCAAACGTACTTGCGAGCACTTACGGTACAAAAACCAAACACAATCACAGAGGGAACAAGACGACAATCTCTGTGCACGATGCAGGCCAAGTGAACAGGTGGTGCAGCTGTCAGCGCTGCCCCCTGTTGAGGGAAAGAAGCTACTACAGGAGGACGCCACAGAGGCTGCCAAAGCTACCGTCACGCTACCTCAAACGTGACACAACCACTGCAGAGTGTTTGAAGTAATCCTTAAAAACAGCAGAGCAAAGATCTTCTTCTGTTTTTGAAGACTTACTGCAAAATCACTAGTTAAAGTCCTCCTGTCATTTAGAGGATCTTTGAGCAGCGTGAAGTCATTGCTTGTGTGGGAACTGATTATGGGATGCACTCAATTGGAATCTGATGCATGTTGAAATGAAATTAAACCATTACCATTAGCATTAGCATTCCTGACAGTAAAGTCTGTTTACTGGGGACACTAGCATATGCAGATGAACAATGGTGTGTGTGAAGGGATACCCGGGTAACGAGTGCGGTAACAAATCAGGGAAGCTGACCTCCAGAGGGCTGCCGGGCTTTGCGTGGGGAGCGAGGCTGCCTCTGGTAGGGCTCAGAGGGGCTGTAGAGCTCCGATGTGCCCAGGTTGAGAAGCAGTGTTTTCTGGAGGTAGTCCACCACAGCCAGACCGTTACTGTTCCCGAACACCACTCTGAAACGCATCCATCCATACAAATCAGGAAGAAGATTCCGGATGATTTATGCCGTACAAAGCGTGTTGTGGAGGCCTGGAGATAACTTACAGCCCGTACGAGGAGTTTATGGCCAAGCTGGTGATCTGCTGAGGGGGCTCCCCACTCACCCACACCAGCTGGATGACCAGCTCCACCTGGTAGCCAGGAGACTGCTTCAGCGCGGCGCTCCGCACCCTGCATTAAGGCAGGCGTCATGAGGATTGGTTCACCGGAGCGGTTGAGGAAGCGTGTAAGCTACGCGGCATAAAGAATGGTTCTCCCTACTGCAGGCAGGGTGAGTTGTCTCGCGGCCCGTCCGACGAGGTGCTGCCGGTGGAGGGCTGAGTGGCGGGCTCCGCCTCCTGGGGGCTGGGGGGCGCTCCGACCGATGTGGGCAGCGTGGGGGTCTGCTCTCCAGCGGGGTCGGGCGAGTCCACGTCGCTCAGCTCGCACTGCAGGCGTACCTCCAAGAGCTACGAACACGTGAGAGGTCATTTGTCATCATGTATTTTAACCATTTTAAAATGTAGTAAAAATGTTTTTTTTGGTTTTATTTTGTTGAAATAGAGTTTCCTGACAAAGTGAAAAAGCCTTGATGCAATGAACAAATGTTATGGGATTCTTTTTATGCATTCAAATGTAAAACAAAAGAGGAGGGTTAAGTCAAAATGAATGTCTGCTAATGTCAACTGTCAGGGTTTGCAACTTCATTCTCTCCTCAGTCGTGCCTTTCTTTTTCTACTTCCCCCAACAGCCAGAAGGGGGCGGCAAAGCGTCTCACCTGCACTTCGGCGGCGGTGACCTCTTGCTTGCTGAATCTGTAGACGATGATGTGCGCCGACACGCCGGCCACGCACAGCATCCTGCTCTCGGGGCACCAGCACAGGGTCTGGATGGCAAAAGGGTCCTCCTCCACGATGTCTGCATTGGCCTTGTCCTCTTTGCCTCGCGCCCGCTCAAACACCTTGGCCGTCTTCAGCTTGTACAGCACTTGGAGCATCACTTTTTTTTTTTTTAGGGGGGCGGGGTTTGAAAGACAGCGGATGAGTTGTCAATGCGCAAAAAATAATTGCTACAAGTATTTATTTGTGTGTTATTTGAACACTAGCCTCGTTTACATGGACTCAAATATTATCTAACCCAAAAAAACAAACAAAAAACCTTAAACTGTATTATGGAAAGCAGGAAGTGAACAAATGTAACATGTAAAAAAAAAATTTAAAAAAATAAACGTAAACTATATTAGGAAAGGAACGTACGTGGCACGTGACAAAAATAAATATATATTTTTTTAATTATTTAAAAATTTATAACAATTGTTTTATAATATTTTTTTAACAAATTAATTTTAATTAAAAAAAACAACTAACTATATTAGGGAAGCAGGAAGTGAGCAAATGTAAGAGTTAGTGATTGTAAAAGTACCAGATGGAGGGGTAGGATTTAATAAGCTTTGCTTCTTCCTACTCCTTTTGGACATGTGGAACTGGGAACGGATTATGGGATGCACTCAATTGGAATCTGATGCATGTTCAAATGAAATGAAACCATTACCATTAGCATGTTGTTTACGTTTTACTGCGCATGCCCCATTGACTATTCCGGTTGATTATAGCAGTGCATGTAGACAGGAGATTGGAATATTCCTTTCCATGTATTCACTGTTTTCTGATACGTCATTCAGAAAGAGGAAAATCTCATGTAAACGTGGCTACTGAATGTACATGTGTTGACAGCGGTGACAGCGGGTCCCGGGGTAGCTAAAGTTAAAGGAGTACTTACATGCAGAAGCATCCCAAAACTTAATGGAGCCATCGGCGTGCCTATTTATGTTCAGAAAGCATCAACATGAATCATCTGTCCACATCTTTTCATCTCATCGGTTCATGCATGGATCATTTTTGTCTCACCCCGTGATCATAATCTCTGGGTAACTCTGTGTGCCTTGACCCCAGTTTCCCCCACTGATTGGCCACTCCTGGACAGACATATTAGCATGAAATCAGCACAGGTTAGTAATAGTACCGCTAATTAGTATTAGTAACAGCAACCTGGCTCACCTTCTTGCTGTAACCTTGCCTCTTCTGCCGGCTGCCGACGGAGTAAAGTGCAGGAATGAGTTCGGCCGGGCAGTCGGCGAAGTACTCGCAGCAGGTCACCGGGGACTCGTGAATGGTGAGGGGATACGGGTTCTCAAATATCGGGTACCTGTCAGGAGAGCGACGTGCTGAAGCTGATGACAAAGTTGTTTTTCAACAAGAAATATTATTAGATCCGTGATAGTTCTATTAACATTTCAAGTTTTTTGGTCTGTTTTTCAATTTTTTCTGGTTGAATTTTATTTTTCCAATATGCCACAGTCCAATAAAAAACAAACCTCTGGCTCCAAAATGGCCCGCTGGCCACGGTTTGAACACCCCACCAGAATACAAGGAGCGGCTTTTATATTTATACTGTATATATATTTATATATTTTGCACTATTCTTTAATATATTTATATATTTTTTTCCCAATTTGGTAAAACAAACATTTAAAGACTATATATAAGCTATATGTTTTTTTTCCAGTTATGAGTATAACAATTTCAGCTTTTTATGATACAATATGTACGCTGGTAAACCTTGCTCCCCGACACGACACGTTCAGGGCCGCGCTGGGTGACAAGTTGACAATTCTATCGTTTACCGTTTGAACCGTCAACTCTCCTTCTGGGAGCTGAACCAACGGGGGGGGGGGTGGGGGGGTACACTCACCCGATCTGCCCGAGATCAATGAGGACTAAATCCCTCTCCAGGAGGACCACCACTGCGTATGGCTCCTGAAAGTCTGCAAACAGTACAAAGCATAACGGCGTGGTCGTACACGGGTACCACACAAAGCATGCTCCCACAATCCAGTTCTGTTATGACAAAAAATACAGAGTATAGTCTGACATGATCCATGAATCTTTACATTCGTATTACTCAATATGGTAGACATAAGAGAAAATCAGGCATTTTTAATATAAATAAGCCATGATATACATGCGTAGATTTTTTGTACTGTACTTCCTGTGATGTAACATTACTGACACCTAGTAACCAGTGTAGAATATGTGATGGAAAATTTTATATTTCACAGGTATAACATAGGTTACACATTGTGTGAATTACTTTACGGCCTTTTGTAGAGCTTCAACGTTTGCATCCGAGCACATCCTGCTGTTCCTTCAAGGATGGTGGCACAGCAGGAGGCTATCTGTAACCTGGGGTTAGGGGCAGTGTCGGAGGAGGTCATTCTTTGATCAAAGCTCTACCTTCACGGGACAGGGGACATCAAGAGGTCCCACCAAATGGTTGACCCTAGGAGGTTATCTCACATGGGTGTGGCAAACCGTGCCAGAGGAATGGGTGTGTAGGCTAACCCCCCTACATGAGGGCGGCATCGGGGGAGTGACATGAATGTCTCTTTTCTCTTGTAATGTAATTCATTTGCATGCTATGGAGTATAAAAGTTCCCACCAAGAGGCCACTCTTGGTCAGACACCTACAGACTGCCACGCATGATGTATGTTTCTGTCTGACCTCTTTTGCAAAAGAAATAAACTGCGCAACTCTGTCTTTATTTCAGGCATTCTCTTTTAGTAAGGTAAATTTTTTCCACAACAATTTGGTGTCAGAAGTGGGATTCCTTGGCTGATTGGATCTGGACCTGCGACGAACAGCGACTGATCATCCTGGAAGTAAATTCATTTTCCAGCCTCTACCTCATTGACTAAGAGAAGGGAGGGCTGAACGTCCAGAATCCAGACCATCTCCACTGGAATCTCTTATAAGAGTGGAACTCCGTCCTTTTCACGGTGAGAATCCTGAAATAAATACTGTATTCTGACATAATTTAACAATACACACACCTTAATATTTCCCATATATATATTTGGTCACGTGTCACTGCAGGGCTGGCTGGTTGAGAAAAGGCTCAACCCCGCTGCAGTGGCATTTATCAGCAGGTAGAAGCTGAAATTAATGAGCAAAACTTGTCGATGGGTATGTTGAAGCTGAAACCAGTTTTCAGATTTCAGCCATGCTCATAGACATACCTGCCATTCAATTTCAGGGTTGAGTACCGCTGTTAGGCAGGTAGAAGCTGAAATTAATGCTCAAAACTTGTCGATGGGTATGTCGAGGCTGAAACCAGTTTTCTGATTTCGACCATGCTCATAGACATACCTGACATTGAATTTCAGGGTTGAGTACCGCCAATGGGCAGGTAGAAGCTGAAATTAATGCTCAAAACTTGTCGATGGGTATGTCAAGGCTGAAACCAATTTTCAGATTTTGGTCATGCTCATAGACATAACTGACATTCAATTTCAGGGTTGAGTACCGCCAAAGGGCAGGTAGAAGCTGAAATTAATGCGCAAAACTTGTCGATGGATATGTTGAGGCTGAAACCAGTTTTCAGAATTCAGTCATGCTCATAGACATACCTGCCATTCAATTTCAGGGTTGAGTACCGCCAAAGGGCAGGTAGAAGCTGAAATTAATGCGCAAAACTTGTCGATGGATATGTTGAGGCTGAAACCAGTTTTCAGAATTCAGTCATGCTCATAGACATACCTGCCATTCAATTTCAGGGTTGAGTACCGCCAATGGGTAGGTAGAAGCTGACGTTAATTTATATTGACCTTCAGGATTGAGTACCACCTTTAAGCTTTTTCCAATTGTAGCAGGAAACAATTCGGATTCGGGGCGACGGCCTCGTCTAAAAGTAACTGTGCACAGGTAGTGACACTTGTAGATATGGGAAATCAGTCAAATAAACAAAAATTCAAGGACATTGTAGATGTCACAAGCCCGATCATTACATGCATGAAAATTAAATACGGGGAAAGAGCTTTACGCCCAGTAGATGTATGGATAACTGAGTTTGGATTCCCAGAAAAGGGATCTCTCAGCCTGAACAAGTTGATTGTGCTTGAGGAAAAATAAACCTTTACATAAGGTCAAAAAAGGTAAAAACAAAGGTGTCAAAGAAAGACTATGATGACATTGAAGACCATTTTACTGCACTGGCTTTGTGGAAGGAAGAAGCAGAGATTAGGGAGAGAAAACAGAATAGAAATATCACCACAAACAAAGCTGATACTCACACACAAAATGCACACACTTTTACTCCAACCATGCCTGAAAACACCAACAATCACACCCAAACACCCACATCTACTTCTTTCACAGAAGTAGATAACTCATCTCAAATGAGGGTCTCTCACAGTGACATGAATAGAACAGACAAAACTTCTCAGAATGCGGCTTCTTCTCTGTATCCTACAGTGCCTCAGTGTCTCAGAGTGGACCATGATCTTGATCGCACACCTCCACCCATGCTCTGCCAACAACCTGACAACAACATCCTGATACAACAACATGCACGATGAGTCCAATATCATCAGCCATGCCATTATGTCCAGTTTCATCATCACCAAGACCTAAAGAAGATTCATCAAATGAACTGTGTTCTGACTGCAAATGATCCCTTCCAGACATACATTGTCACTCGTATCCAAACGGATGCTTAGCAAGTATCTTGTGAATGACTGTGGAGACCATGAGTGGGACAATGGTGTAAGGAAGGCGTGCAGGGAGGCCATAACAGCCCTGCTTGTGTTTAGTGAAGTTGTCCCACTTTCCCTGACCACTGAAGAGTTCTGAAGACGTTTGCTGACATGGTGTTCACGGTGACGACAATCACATCACCAGCCACTAAAGCGGAATGTGGCCGAATTAGAACTGGATGGATCGCACCTTTGATGCAAGGACAAGCCATGCACCAGAATCAATGGGTGGCAACAAATGGCCACCTGCAAGGAGGACATCCAGAGAAGAGACTGGAACAGCAATATGACCCTGGCATGTGCAGCAAAAGGAGACTTTGGACCAAAGACTTGATGGAGGACTTTCTTAACAAGCATGGTGGAAGGAAGCAAGGAGGTGGGGCGTGATGGGATCGTGGCTACTCTGACTCATCTGATGCCAAGGATGATACTGAAGTTGACAGTAACGCACACACACACATATACATCTACATGCTCTGTCCTTTTCTTCCTTTTGTTTAGAGTCTTGGCTTAAATCAGCCCCTCTTGCTGATAACTACGTAGAATATGATCTACTTCTCTCTTTTAGAATATGCTATAAGAAGACTAAGAATACAAAATATGGCAAGGTTATTTCTTTTTCCTTTCGACTCTGATGAAACACACACTCACTAAGAGTGACAAATTCCTAACCTCTCCAAAGTTGAATGGCAATTATGTTAACTTCGTTGGCCAATCAGGTGAAGTGGTCAGAAGACAATTTACCATTGGATTTTCTGTTTCAGAGAAAATTCAACTTCAAAAATTAAGTTTGTTGGCATATGGTGCAAAGGACCAAATGGCCTATTTTCTAATTCAGATGGAGGTGAAGGTGTAAAAACTGACACTGACCCTGATGTTCACACTTTGGTGAAGCAAGATGCCAATCAGCTGTATGCATATCAAAGGAAGATGCAAACTGGTGACATGAGTGCTCAACTGGTGGAGGAGGTTAAGAATGTACTTTCTCACATGCACGCATACACACACACACGCACGCACACACACAATTATTGCAAATTGATGCTCTTCAAGGTCTTCAATGCACATCATACCTTTCTATGGTGATGAGAAGTTTGGTAAAAGATATCGACATAGGGATATCTGTTAGGGAATGTTTATCTCACAAATATTTTGTTCTGGGCATAAGTGCTGCCTTTATGCACATTTGGGTTACTCAGGTACTGTTTTTTTTTTTACGTCAATGATTCCATTCCTCATGGGTCTCTATCTAAAAGAGACACAGTGACAAATGGAATAATGTGGGCTTTTTTTTTGTACAAGCATGCTATTTTACATTTGATTGGGAATGCACAAAGAATTTGCTAATTTATTACAGTCCGGAATTGGATTTTTTGAAAAGTGTTTTTGGCAAAAATACACTCCGAAAGGACTGTCCAGCTGGTTTTTCATTGTTGTGTTGTCTTGTTTGTCTGTGTGACTGTGAATGTGAGGCTGAAGCCATCCCTGACCATCACTTTGGGAAAGGGAAACAAATGTATTGCAATACAGAACAAACCCAATGATTAGTTTACTAATAGACGCATGCAAAAAAACATATTAGGTTGTTCTGCTCTTTTAGCATCAATAGGCATAAATTACATCTGCTAAAATGTGATAGTTCATTTAGGGTATGCAGAACCTTCATCTAAAAATTAGCTATTATGAAAAAGGCCTTGTAAATTAGGACAATACGACTTTCAAAGGACCTTGGACCTTTTTAAGTGTTGCAAATGACATCCTGACATGACGACTATGAGTGCGACACACCGACAGCAGGGTTCTTCACGGGGGACAGTGGACTGTGACAAAAATTTAAATTGACTGAAATTTAAATGTGATTGTTTTTTCAGTGTTGTTCTTGTGTTGTGGGAAGACATCAACTACTATGAACTATTCCAGCCTAACCTTCATTGTTCCACTTTAGGAAAGCACATTCTCCTGGAGGAGGAGAAGACAAATGTCATATGTGGCCGAAACATGACATCCTTTTTGTTTAAAACCGTTTAACAGTACTAACATGTACTAACATTAACACTGTAACATTTGAAGTCATTCACACACCTGGCAGGGTGTGTCATCATTTTAACTTTTAACTTGTTCCACAGGACACTTCTTCAGGATCCAGAGTTTGAATTGTTGAACTTTGTTTGATGTGTCCAGCTTCATATATTACTGTTTGCAGATGTATAGGAAAGATAACCATCATTTGACTTTACAGGGAACTGCCAATGCTTTTGGAAGTTGACACATGGGAAATACATGTGTCAAAAGGGGGGAGATTGTGATTTTGTTGAGTAATCATTGTTAACAATTGGTCATGATATATTTTTTTTTTTTTGCTAAAATTGGTTTCTCCAAAACCAAAGTGAGTGAAACAAAGGTAGGTATGAGTTCCAACATTAGAGGTTGATAATGATCAGTGATCAGCAGTAGTAATGACACTCCATGGATTGTACAACACGCTGAAGATTTTGGTAAGTTACTGTATCTTGTTTTTTCTTGACTATATTACAGTATTTGGTACTTTGCCTTCCATAGTGCCAATGGTCATGCTAATGAGAGCAAATGGTTCATTGAAACCCAAATTTCCAGCTGTGAGCAAGGAACACTACTACAGTGTGATAATGCAAATTCAGGCAGAGACCAGACGGTGTATTGGTTCAGGGAAACCTTGTGTTGTTTGGCAAAAACGTAAATGCGGAGAGTGGATGTTAAAAGACAACTTTCGAAAATTCAAGTTAAAATAGATATTGGTGGCATGATGGCAGAGTGGTTAGCACTGCTGTCTCACAGCAAGAAGGTTTGAGAACCTTTCTGTGTGGAGTTTCATGTTCTCCTCATGCTTACGCGGGCTTTCTCCTGACGAAAATTTTAAGGCTCATTTACAATCAACTTCAATGGCCAAAATATGAACAAAGTGTTGGTATTCAATCAGACACTACATGATGGCTGCCTACTGCTCTTAGGTTGCCTACTGCTGTAGAGAACACATCTGACATGTATCGCGTAATGGTAAAATGTTGTGTTGCTCATTCATTTCTTTCTATGTTCTTGGTGGGTGTCGAGTGACCTGACATCTGTTGGCCCTGGGGGCCATGGAGAGGACGTGTTGGAGTTCCAGCAGAGGGAAGACTCCACTGTCAGCGTGGTCATATGAGAGACCTGCACACGGATCGGTCAAGGCAGAAAGACACTACCTGAACACTAGAGGACTACAACTACAACGACAACCAGAACGGAGAAATGTCCATGACGCACTCAACCTTCTCAACTGCGTGTTTGGATGGAGCTCACGAGTTCGCACCGCGAGCTCCGGCAGCCTAAGAACAAGTGCTACGATCAAGAGGATTGGCTGGCTGACTGACTGACTGACTGATTGAATACAACACGATAGAACAACAGCAAACCATCAACGGAGGCACAAGGACATGATTCGCTTTAAGACACCTGGACATCCATTCGTCTTTTCCTGTGTCACTTATTCTCACTGGGATTGTGGGTAGGCTGGAGCCTATCCCGGTTGACTTTGGGCAAGAGGATGCACGGACTGCCAACCAATCACATGGCAGACACCAAATATCAAAATGAATTGAACTGACTGTCGATCAACACCTCCACCATCTATCGCAACAATTGAACACATTATAATAAGGTTTTCCACATTCCTAACTTTCACGATAATTAGTTTACTGACAACCCCGGTCTGATGTTTGTTTATCTGTAAATGTACTGTAATTCGTGATTAATTAATAATCAAAAGGGAGGAGTGTGATGGAAAATTTTATATTTCACAGGTATAACATAGGTTACACATTGTGTGAATTACTTTACGGCCTTTTGTAGAGCTTCAACGTTTGCATCCGAGCACATCCTGCTGTTCCTTCAAGGATGGTGGCACAGCAGGAGGCTATCTGTAACCTGGGGTTAGGGGCAGTGTCGGAGGAGGTCATTCTTTGATCAAAGCTCTACCTTCACGGGACAGGGGACATCAAGAGGTCCCACCAAATGGTTGACCCTAGGAGGTTATCTCACATGGGTGTGGCAAACCGTGCCAGAGGAATGGGTGTGTAGGCTAACCCCCCTACATGAGGGCGGCATCGGGGGAGTGACATGAATGTCTCTTTTCTCTTGTAATGTAATTCATTTGCATGCTATGGAGTATAAAAGTTCCCACCAAGAGGCCACTCTTGGTCAGACACCTACAGACTGCCACGCATGATGTATGTTTCTGTCTGACCTCTTTTGCAAAAGAAATAAACTGCGCAACTCTGTCTTTATTTCAGGCATTCTCTTTTAGTAAGGTAAATTTTTTCCACAACAAATACCACATGTCATCACGTCTTAGAATACGTCTTCTGAATGCCCTGTATTTGTATTATACTTCATTTTACTTATTATTATACTTCACAGACTACTGTTTGTAAGTTTCACATTTGTGTCCCACAGCAAATATGGTGCGTTTGAGGACCGTCAAACAAAGTTCGAAATCTCTAAACATTGTCCGTGAAGCATAAAGACAAACATGTAAAGCTTGTGGGAAACGGTGGTGCTCACCGTTTGGATATGGCGTTTCACACAGCGTGAGGAAGTCCACGATGGGGAAGTCCATCTCCAGGACGGCGGTGCTCTTCCCGTGCATCACGGTCAGACAGGCTCTCCTTCCTACCGTGTCGTAGGACAGTCCTCCTGACAGAACCATGAAGGGGTCCCTGGGTTCAGGGGGAAACATGCTAACGTTTGAATTGCTAATATGGTGCATCGGAGATCAAACGCTTCCTGGTGCAGTCACTGGTGAACGGATGAGGAGAGACAACGATTTTTACGATTGTGCCTTCTGTGTACATCTTTTTTCCCCATGAATGCTCTATTGACAACCAGGGCATTTATTTACTGAATATTCATCAGAATGGGAGGTGAAAAATTGTATCGGGACAACATTGAGCAGTGCAGCAGACCTTTTAAAGCGCATACCGAAGGTGCATTTTGTAAGAAGTCGGCCTGCAACTTTCCCACAGAAATACTGTACATCCTGCACAGCAACCAGGAAGGGAAAAGACCCGGAGTCTTGTAGCGTTTAGTGCGATTAGGCACTGAGGGGAGCTCAAACACGTGCATGCCTGCATACATGTGTGTTATGTTGTGGCGTAGAACACAGAAAAATCAGTCCAAATCAATAAAAAATGTCTGATACAGAGAGGAGAGGAGCGCTATTGAGGAGGATCGAAGGCGTTAATGTTATTGTTGAAAGACCATACAGCAGTAAAGCTGTCAATTTCAAACAGCTGAGTGGTGACGGATGCCTGTCATTAGATCAATCCTGTGGAATAGCCCGTTTCAGAGCCATGATTGTGTTGGGACGGTGCAAACAAGCCAAGACACCACACAGACACGCATGTGTTGTGTTGTGGCAGAATAACAGGAAAGGCTGCTTCTCAGGACGGGATGTGGAAGTGGGGAAGAAGAAGGATGGGTGGGGACCGGAACACTCACCCAGCCCGTGTTGTTTTGTACTCCACCTTCAGGATGGGCTTGCATGGCTCTGGCTTCTTGCCATCCTTGGGCTGCTTTCCTGGTGGACGCATGAGACATAATACAGTGCATGAATGCATCACACAACACGCGTGTGTTTACATAATGCTAGTTAGTGTGTATGTGCAACAGTCCCTACCGTGCGGCGTGATGATCTGCGCAGGCTTGGCGGGGGCTCGTATATTCCATGTGGTCAGAGTGCCGTCCGAGTGGCTGCAGACAAACTGTTTTCCTTCGTGGTGCCAGGCGACCGAGTGGATGGCCTGGAAGTGTGAGAAAATATCAACAAATGTGTCTTTGGCACATTATTTTGCATCCTGCACTCGGCCAGGTAAAAAAAAAAATAAATAAAAAAGACACCAGCGTTCAGTGGCGTCCGTGCCGTGCTTCTGCAGCGACACCTTGCACACAGCGGCGTGACACCATCTTGCGTTTATTTTGCTGAATCGCGGCGTCTCTCCCTCCCTCGCAATCACACTAATGAGGCGTAAATAACACCGGGGGCGTTAATCTGCCACATTGGTGCGGGAGTATTTCACTCTCTCACATCGACACTTGCGTAACGTGGCTTGCGATGGCGAAATGATGACACGGCGGCAGGTTGTGCTCAGACAGCTAATTCAAGAGGAAAGGGAAGGTGGATGCTAAGCTAAGCTAAGCTTCAACTAGAGATGTGTATGTTTGTTTTATCCACCTTAATAAATTACAGATTCATAATGGCAATGGTTTAATTTCATTAGAACATGCATCAGATTCCAATTGAGTGCATCCCATAATCAGTTCCCAGTTCCACATGTCCAAAAGGAGTAGGCAGAAGCAAAGCTTATTAAATCCTACCCCACCATCTGGTACTTTTATTTTTATTTTGCTAACTGTTACATTTGTTCACTTCCTGCTCTCCTAATATAGTTTAAGTTGGGTTTTTTTTAATTTTAATTTTAGTCACGTAGCAAAGTACTCTGTGATATGAGCATCCAATGCCATAATGGGTACCATAGTAAGTGTCAATATAGTGATATATATAGCACATCATGACTGGTTCAAGACTCTTCATCCTTGGATTTAGCAAACATCAACTGCTTGTATTGTTTCTTGAATTGGCTCATCGTTGTGCATTGTTTGATTTCCTTACTCAATCCAGAGGTACAATTCCGTCAGCATCCATGGCACCACAAGAACCTCCCAAGTGTCCTTATATGGATTTGCCTACTTATTTTTACACTCGTATGACCGTTAAGAGTGGTTCGGCATTATTTCTACAGTATTGTTTACTAGCTTAGCAACAGCTTCTGTAAACATCTGCTCATGTGGTGCACTCGGAACGCCTACTGCTGTCATCAGCGCTGTTTACTCATTCCAGTTAGACGTATTTATACCTTTCTTTCAACCCGACCTGTCACTCCAAAAGATGTATTTATACGCCTGGTGGCTGGTGGGAAGTCAAGTTTACTCCTTAACATGTGAAACTAAAAGTGCCATTCTAGTCTATTCCGGGGATTTTCAACAACAGGAAGGTTTAACATGCAGCCAACGACAGCGTCTGTGAGCGTGCACCATGTTGTGCTGTTTTGTTTAGATTTACTTTGACCACCAAACGCCTCAGTAAGTGTTGCCCTTTGGAAGGAAGGCTGCGCCGCATCTCCAGCTGTAGTTTTTTTTCCCTCCGCCATTTTCCTGTAAAACTGGACAGGTTGTGGGTCAAAGTGTGGATGAAAGTTGCTTGTATTCCCCTTTATCAAAAAATTGTGTCATCGTGACAGGCCCAATGGTAAGCACTGAGAAGTCGATGCCAATGAAAGACACTCCCCGAGAGACTTGCAATGTTGTGATTCCTCTGCCGCTTATCTGTTACACTATCCACTTTCCTTCTTGTATTTCTGGTTTTGTGACAGCACCCCCCCCCCCCAAGGAACAAAAAGGAAAGGAAATAACAACAATGCCTTACCTCATCGTAATTGTAGCGGTAGTCAGCCTTTTTGGACTTCAGGTCCCACAACACCACGACCCCGCACTCGAACCCGATCAGGAGCTGCAAGAAGAGGACAGATGCTGTGGGGGTTCGGCTTCTTCCTATTTGGCATATCTATGCCTGGTTTATCATCTTCAAAAGGGAATATCCCGCCATCTACCGTTGGCCTGGACTGCAAATGTACCATCGTCCCACATACTCATTGATGTATTTGTAATAATATAATAATATAATATATATAATCATATGTAAAAATAATAATAATATATTTTATAATAATTCATTAAATGTATAACAGGTAAGCAATGTTAGATGATTTTTAAAGTGTGATGGAGCTGGGGGGGGGGGTGGAGTACATGCACTCAAGACTCCGTCATGCATAAAAAAAAAAAAAAAAAAAAAAAAACACACACACAAAGAAAAAGAAGCGCCAGAAGAAAAGTTCTCTTGTATTTCTAAACCTAAAATGTGTTTGTTTGTTTTTGCCTCACAGTGTCCAGAAAAATGAGATGCACATGTTGCAAATAGATTGCAGCCCTGTGGGAAACACTGCTTTACCTTTCCTTCGTCCATGGGGTTATCACTGATGTGCACTACGGGCCCTGGGTGTGTCTTGGTGGATCTGTGCAAGAAGGTTTAAGGAGGAGGAGGAGGAGGAAGAAACACAGGCGTCTACAATTAGCAGTTGTTGCATTCTGCTGACAAACATGCATGACTAACTACAAGCATGTTAACAACGTTAAAGTAACACACTGAAGCATAGAGAAACATAGACAAGAAACCCCTACAGACAGACGTGAGGTTATTTTATTAGCCTTCCATTGAGTCTAGCAGCGGGAGGGAGCAGTCGGGGAAAAAAAACAACAAAAAAAAACCATGCAGAAGCCGCTAGACGGCCAATTAAGGAGGGAAGAAGAAAACCACCAAATTGAAGAGCGAGATGTTGTGAAGTACCACAGAGAATGGAGAGGGAGGGAGGCGGCGCAGGGTCACATGAGGGTCCAGGAGAGATTACGGCGTGCGGAGACGACATCACCGTGGCAACAGAGCGAGGGCCGCAGAGAGGAAACAGCGAGTACGGCCTACGGAAAGTGTCGCCGCCTGCCTGTGCGGTCTTGGCTAATGATGTCATTGCTGATGAGTCGATACATTTGCGGGGTGGGGGGGCATAGGAGGCTGGCATGGACGTCCAATAGCAACTCCCCATCACCACATCATGAGGTGGTCTGGATAGGACCGGATACATCTGAAGGAAGGCCTGCTTTTCTACAGAGCGGTGGGCGGACACACGGGGGCGGGCTCATCTAGCTCGGGGAGGGTCACCGCCGTCGAAGAACAAGGAACGTTTTTTTTTTCTTTTAGGGCTTCACGAAAAGCAAGCAAGATAAGAGCTTCTCACATTTGGTGCTCATCAACAGGCGCTAGGGACACATCATTAACCCTCCTCTTGTGTTTTACGTTTGAATGCATAAAAAGAATCCCATAACATTTGTTTATTGCATCAAGGCTTTTTCACTTTGTCAGGAAACTCTATTTCAACAAAATAAAACCAAAAAAACATTTTTACTACATTTTAAAATGGTCTGCTTGAAATGATGACCACTGTATTGTTCGGGTCGGTTTCCACCCGGTTAGAATAATATGACTAGAAAGCAATATTTTGAGCCACAACTGAAATCATAAGTGTACAATTAGCCAACACGATGACAACCAGCTCCTCTTCTCATCATGGAAGCTTCAGGGGATTCTCATTTTGACCGCTTTTCCAGTATACCGGCAGAAAAACAAGGTCCAGACATGTGAGGGGAATTCACTCATTTGATTGGCTGATTTCACTTTTACTATTTGGATCATGGAAAGATCAATTTGGATCATGGAAAGAACCATTTGGATCACGGAAAGATCAATTTGGATCATGGAAAGAACCATTTGGATCATGGAAAGAACCATTTGGATCACGGAAAGATCGATTTGGATCATGGAAAGAACCATTTGGATCATGGAAAGAACCATTTGGATCATGGAAAGAACCATTTGGATCATGGAAAGAACAATTTGGATGATGGAAAGAATGCCAAGAAGTAGAGTGAACCAAGATCTGGACCTGTTGTGCTTTTTGATTTCAGTTTATACTAAAGTTGTGTTGCTGAAAACAATATGTTTTTCTACCTTTTCTTGACATGAATATATATGGGTCAAAAGTCACCCCAACACCATAGATGTTTCTTTAGTGATGAATACTAAAATGAAAAAATAAATCAAAGTCATTGATTTAAGAGATATGTTCTATATCCCTCAGTAATAGCCAGGTAACAAAAGAAGCTTCAATTTCTGAATATGATTCTTTTGAGGTTCATTTTAGCATTTTTGTAAATAGAAATGGAGGGGTATAGTGACAAAAAAAGGCCAAAAGTATTAAAAGCAACATTTTCATGGATGAGGAAGCCTAAGAAGGTAACCAAGACATGAGAAGCAAATTTGATGGTAACTTATTGTTTTTAGTGTATTTTATAGCTGATTTAATACACGGGTCAAAACCCACCCGTTAACATAGGAGATGATACCAGAAAGCTAACACAAGAGGAAGGTTAATAAATCCCTTTTGCATCATAGAGGAGTTGAACTGGTGTTTACTGGCACAGTACTGGAAGTGATGTAGACTGGTGTACTGGTGTACTGGTGTACTAGTCATGCCATAACGTCGTTGGGATCTTTACAGCTTTAAAGCAGCACGTGATGCTCGTAAAGCCAGCGCTCCTTTATCGCCTGAACAAGGTCTCAGGAGCAAGCCGTCACCAAAACACGTGCGTCCGCATTCTTTTGCATCTTCCTGCTTCCAGGAGCGTCACGTGCGCACACAGCAGATAAGAGAAAGGTGACAAGCAGAAGAGGAGGAGGAGGAGGGAAGACTGGTTATGAGACTCACAGTTCGATGGCTTTGTTCCACATGATGACGTAGCCTGAGAGGGTGAAGGACTCCACGTTGACGATGTGGATGTTTCCTCTTTCCGTGCCAATGTAAAGCCATTTGCTCTGGAAGGGCAGGTGGCAGTACGTGATTCTGTGGGGGGGGGGGGGGTGACACCAGGATTTTGTGTGACTGACTGATGGTGAAAGCTGTGAAAAAGCACTCTGCATTGTCAGTCGGAAAGAGACAGGCTAAAGACAACAACAACGGAGCAGAACGATTGTCTCTGATATCCTTCTCAAGGGTTAAAAAAGGGTTAAAAAGGGTTAAAAAGGGTTAAAAAAGGGTTAAAAAGGGTTAAAAAGGGTTAAAAAGGGTTAAAAAGGGTTAAAAAGCGGTCGAAGTAGCGGTGCTCTGGTATTCCACTGGTAGAGCGTACTACAGGTAGATCCGTTAACACTGCTTTACATCACCGAAACGCGTCTAAACTAAACAACCCGTTTTGTTCGGACATTGAGACCTTAATTAAGGACTCTTCCACGGAGGATAAAACACTAAACGTCCCCTCGATGAACCAGAGCTCACCATCACTCATTCAAATTATAACAATATTTTTATTATAATTTTTGATTTTTTCATTTCATTTCCTACCGCAAATTACTAACTAACTATATTAGGAAAGCAGGAAGTGAGCAAATGCAACTTTCTTTTCTTAATATTTTGACTTCATTCTTGTATAAATACAAAACATTAAAATGACATTTTCCCTCTTATGACTACAACATTACCTTATGTAAAAACAGTGGCGATATTACCTCTCCCTGTTGAACTTGAGGGAATGCAGGATGGCAGGGATCTTTTGTCTCAGGTTCCACAGATGGACGCTGTCATCCGCTAAGGCGCTCACTAGCGCCCCCTGTAAACACACACACACACAAAAAAAGGCAAAATTGACTCCGCCAACAGAAGCGTGGTGCTGGAAGTGCTCCCCATTAGCATCACGCGAAGCTAACATGGTGAGGAGGAGGAGGAGGAGGAGGAGGAGGAGGAGGAAAAGGACCAACCTCGTTGATGAGGAACTGGAGCTGGATGACGGCAGCGCCGCTCTCGTGTTGACAGTAGCACTCCACACCCGCTCGGCCGAAGCTGGTCAGTTTGGTCAAAGAAAACCAGACCTTCATTTGAACATTACATACCATAACGTTACATCTTTCCACCTTTGAAGACATTACAAGACAAAATTCATCATACAAAATATTCATGCAATTCTTGAAAAGGTGCCAAATAATATCCACTGTGTATGTTATTACAAATACAGTCAGAAATATTCATGGGCATTAATGAGATGGTCATTTTGTATTTTATGTATTTACCGATTTTTTTTCATGTTTTTTTTTTCTTTGTGATTTGTATCAAGTACTAGCGCAACAAAAACGATAAATGAATGTATTTTTTTTAAACTTCTGTTTTAACTTTATTGTTGATTAGTACTTGTATGAAGGTCTTTCAATACTGAACAGTACATACTTATATATATTTATCAAAAATGCCCATGTGAATTAAAATGTTCAAATATATATTCATATGTATTTATTTTTAAATGAACAATTCTTGGAATTATTGAATCCCAATATTGACTTTTTGTTGAACAATGATTCATGTAAGAATATGTTTCTTATTGTGGTTGCACTGCAGCATACGGAGAGCTGATTTGAATATTGTGTGTAAATATCTGGGAGTCGTTCGCATTAGAAAAAGTGGTACACTCCAAGATGAATCCTTTCCCTGCGGTGTCACCTATCAATGAATCGCTCTTGGATCTCGTTAGCATGTGCAGGCAGGTGTACCTAATGTTATGTCTTTCTAGCCAACATTAGAAGTAACGTGTCCATAATATTTTTCTACCTGGTGGACTGTTTGTTTTGCTTTTCCAATTTATATATGCAAGCAAAAGTTGAACGATGGAGCTATAAATAACCCCCCCCTCCCTGAGTCTTGTTGACTCCCGTCCGTCGTGATTTACGCAACTCTCGAGGACGCCCATCTGCCCAATGTGTGCCGCCCGCTCGTGCGGCTGTTAGATGTCGGCTGCCTGCGCTGGCGAGTGAACTCGGAGATGAAAGGGAAAGAAGGCAGGAGGAGGAGCGCGTGGACACCTGCACTCATCCCAACCCTGGAAAAAAAACAGAAAAACAAAAACTCCTTTTGCAAACAGGACAGCAGGAGAAGCGTCCAAACACGCTGCAGCTCCTGATGGAACAAGACTCCACATCCTGCTTGTCAAACAAACAAACAAAAAAAAAAGCTTAAAACAAACTGAGGCGGGGCGAGCGCTTCGCTTCGCTTCTTCACGCCGGCAACAACTAAAAACGGATATCTAGTCTCATCCAGCCCTCACTTGATTAATTCGGGTGTACCAGCACAACCTAGACGCCCGCCACGTGCCCCACTGGGCGCCTTGTGCTGGGCGGATGAACACACTTTTGACACTTCTTTAAGTCTCCCGAGTGGCGGAGCGCCAAAGAAAAGGGGAACCGCCCCCACCACGGAAGTGAAAATGAACATAAACACCTGCCAATATCGGCCACTCTTTAGCCTCCAACCGCTCGACTGCGGCCATCAACATAGACAAAGGTGATTGAATGCTAACCAATGCTATGGGAGTCATGGACTCCTTGTGCGTCATCTATTGATAAACGAAAAAAATGTATTTCAGTAGGGCGGCACGGCGGTCTAGTGGTTAGCGCGCAGACCTATAAAGGAGAATTACGTTATGTAAGGTCTCAGCACATTTACAAAATATCAAAGTGGACATTGCAGCCTTTCATTTTAAGGTGACCCTCACTGGTTAAAAAGTACAGTGAAGGATAAAACCCAACACAACCGAGGACCATCTGTGGAGCAAAATGATATTGCTGATACTATGGCT
Organism: Doryrhamphus excisus; assembly: GCF_037039965.1. Lineage (NCBI taxonomy): Eukaryota > Metazoa > Chordata > Actinopteri > Syngnathiformes > Syngnathidae > Doryrhamphus > Doryrhamphus excisus. The sequence continues at coordinate 16,951,599 of NC_136375.1, read as the reverse complement.
AACTTCTCCTGTATGTCTAAACGCACCTGAGAGCGAGCGGCGCTAACAGGCAGATGAAAACACTGTAGCGGAGACATCTTGTAAACGTGGACATTTACTGCTTAGACATCTCATTGAACTCGCGCGGCCGAGATGCCGCTGGCTTTTCCAAACTCCGGGTTTGGTGGGGGTGGGGGGCAATGAGGGTGGGGATCGATGCCGCCTGTCTGTTGATAAATGGACCAATTGCCTGAGCGACAGTAATCCCGTCGGCTCGCACATTAAGGCCGACGGAGTAAGCGAGATGCAGGATGGGACGGCGCTGTGCGGGGATCGCCCCCCTTAAACACAACCACTCTTTTAATAATGGTGTGGTGGCGGTGGGGGGGCTTCCAGGGGGAAATCTAAATGAAGAAGAGGGACAACCAAAGCTGGGATTGTTTACATCACCGAACCGCCTCTAAACTAAACGACCTGTTTTGTTCGGCCATTGAGACCTTAATTAAGGACTCTTCCACGGAGGATTAAACACTAAACGTCCCCTCGATGAACCGAATACGTTTTTTTTTCTTCAACTCCAACGCTAACTCCCTTTTACGTTTTTTTTTGCGCAAGAGGCAAAAACGGCAAAAAGCTGTACGCTGACTACACTAAAGTACTTCCAAGATGATTTTCTTGCTGATGAAACGCTTGCTGAAATGTAAAAGCTGTAAAACACTGCGCTCCAGAGGTTGTGCACGGCACGCGTTAAGCAGCATCGCGCCACAGCCTGGCGAGCGCAAGCTTGATGAGGGGTGGCTCGTCGGCATATGGCGTGGGTGGTGGGAAAGGAGGGGGGGGGGGTTGTTCATGCTACTGCAGAGACGCTGCTGATGAGCCTGGTTACTCAGAGAGCCTACTGGCCTTAAAGGAACCCTTCTAGGAAGAGTGTAATCACATTGATGATGGTAATAATCCTTTTCTATGTTCTATGCATACCGGTCTAACCCACTGCTTCCTGTTAGGGGGGGGGGGGTTCCAAAGATATAAACAGAGACAGCATAACCCCTAAAAAGGGGCAAAGGGGAAAAAAAATGCAAGTTTTTACTTTCCTTGTGCGTGTCCTGTCGTCTCCACGTGGGAAGGGAAGGAAGGGGAAAAAAGGATACAGCCTCAAAGCTCCGGTCAGGGTCCCAACGGCCAGGATTTTCTGCACCGGGTCAAAGGCCATGGAGGACGGCTGATGCGGGAAACCATGACGCACCGTCTAAGGAGAGAGCAGAATTCATTTTAGACCTCCTGGAGTCGCAATTTCTAAGACAACACCTTTTCAAATCCGAGCATTTTGAGCCATCCCAAACTTCCTTTAGGGCTCACTTCCAAATGCGTGAACCTCATGATCTGAAACTTTGGCACGGTTTAACACCAGAAAACATTCTAACTACATCATAGGTCCCCTTTAAGTCGCACAAGGCCAAAAATGCATCATTAGGTAGAAAAAAACATACATAAGTCGCACTGGAGTATAAGTGGTATTTTTTGCGGGTAATTAATTTTCCAAACTACTTGACCAAAACAGACATTCCGCCATCTTGGAAGGCAAGTTGTAACAATAATAAAAGAATAGAGAACAGGCTGAATAGGTGTAAGATATGCTAACACAATGCTTATTCAGCTACACTAAAAATAAACATGAACACAAAAGGTGTCCAGTGTTTATGGAACATAAACACTTTTTTCATTTATAAGTCGCTCTGGAGTATAAGTCGCAGGAACAGCCAACCTAGGAAAAAAAGTGCCACTTATAGTCCGGAAAATACGGTATTCCAATTTGAAACTCATTTTTGAAAAATACAGCATATTTCCCCCACCACCACCCCTCCCCTAAAAAAGCTGTGTTTCCTTTGGAATGTGGCGATTCCGTGACCGGAGCGCAGCTTGTAGCAGGGCGGGATGATGTAACAGGTAGCGCCAGGCCCTCTCTGCAACCTGGGGGACCTGACCTACTCTCCTTCCCTGCTGGGACGGAGGCAGGTGGGCCGGCCCTCGGCACAGTCTCTCACACACACACAGAACACACAGAACACACAGAACACACAGAACACACAGAACACACAGAACACACAGAACACACAGAACACACAGAACACACAGAACACACAGAACACACAGAACACACAGAACACACAGAACACACCTCACGTTGAGTTGACACTGTCACAGCAACTTCAAAGAACAGCACTTTTAACAGCACAATTAAAAATACAAAAAAACTCAGTCACAACAGTCACATCTCAATAAAGGGAAAAAAAAACGTAACAACAAAAAAAACATCTGTGGCTGTGGGCAACCTCCAGATGTAATTTATTATTATTATTTTTAACGCCACAAGATTGCTGTAGTGAAGTGTAGTGAAGAGTGGTCAGCATCCACATTTTATGTAGCTCTGCATGCACTTTAAAACGCTGTACAACTCTTGCTAACAATCAACTCATCAGCGCTATCAATGCTAGCTGAGCATCACAACATTGGTTCTGTTGTTTCCTAGCTGTGAGGTCTGCGCGCTAACCACTCGGTCGCTGTGTAGCCCCCTTCTGTATTGTATTGTATGTAAATATATATATTTTTTTATTATTTATATATTTTTTATTAAATATATTTGTTATTTCATCTTTTCTGTATTGTATTTACAATTAAATTGATTTATGAATGTATTTTTTCAGTTATGTTTTAACTTTATTGTTGATTAGTACTTGTATGTAGGCCTGCGCGCTAACCACTCCACCACCGTGCAGCCGAAAAGACACAATTTTACAAAAATAATACCGTAATATTACTGTACCGTAATAGTAAACAGAGTATAATTTTAGTTGCATAAAGATTTGAAGCCATAATCTTATGAAAAACAAAACAATAAATAAAGTTGTCATTTTCCAAAAAAAAATTATGTTCCAAGCTTTTTCTTGCGTCCTTACATTCTTCAGTATGTGGCCCTCAGTGGGAAAAGTTTGGACAGCGCTGGCTTTTAACGACAATATGTTTCCCCAAATGAACTAACGTTAATTACCTGCTTCCAATTAACGCCCTTTGTGGTTTACTGTGACGCAGTACAAACTACAACCAAAATAATAAACAGTCCTTGTGAAGGTGTTCCTACTTGTGAGCGTGCACTACTGCCTTTGTGTGTGACTAGGGGCGTGTATTGGCAAGAATCTGCCCATACCATACGTATCACGATACCATATATCACGATACTGTTAACAAGGCCATATCTTGTAGTTAAAGATTATTTCCTGGAAAAACTGAATGACACCAGCAATATGCACTTACTAAACACATTTTTATTCCATTACAACAGTATGTTATGCTGTATCATAAACTTTCCTCAGTAAAAACTTAAAGTGTAGCATTCGGATAAATAAAGCTTTAACATCCAACTTTAAATTTACACAAAAAAAACAAATAAATGAAATGATATCTCAAGATCCTGCTCAAATGTTCCCATTCTATTAGCGGTGAAAAAATGTATAGAGTATACATTCCCTGACTTATCCACCATCAGAAGAGTATTTTGGTGGAACAAAGTAACTAACATCAGTGAAAAGTCCTTTTAGGATGCTTGAAATGAGCATTATTTAACTAAATAGTCATATCAATTTGAAAAAGAAAATAGCTGCAATATCCCAGTATTACTTTTGTAGTATACAAAAGGACGTTGGCATTGCTAGCTAGCAGCAGGTCCTCATGGTGTCCCGCTAAGTGGACTGGCAGATTTGTCGTTTTCCCCCGATATGTTATTCGGGGAAACACGACACATTTTCCCAACGGCATGGCTTTTGTCAATTTGTGCACACCCGACTTTGTGTAGAAATCCAAAATGTGTCCACAAAATGCGCCTTGTACGCCGCAGGGGCCGCTGTTATTCTTCCATGTTGAATTGTGTTTATGTGTGCATTTTTTGCGGGTTTATTTACCATATTTTCTGGACTATAAGTCGCGCAAGGCCAAAAATGCATAAATGTGTAGGAAAAAAAAAAACCATAAGTCGCACTGGAGTATAAGTTGCATTTTTTGCGGATTTATTTACCCTATTTTCTGGACTATAAGCAGCTTAATTATAAAATATGAGCAAGATTGAACTTCATCTTTTCCTGTTCCCGGGTGCGTTCTTTCAGCGAATGCTGAGATATGACGTAACACGCAGTTTGAGATGTTCTTCCATTTAAAAAATGGAGGCGAGCAATCGGCACTGGACTGCTGCGGAAAGTTTGTTTTTGATCCAAACTAAATTTCAAGACTGGAAAGAACGAAGGAAAAACTGCCAATACGGAGTTATTCCAACAAGTGAAAGAAAAACTGGAGGAAGTCGGTATCACGTGATGTTGATGTTTACGTTTTACCGCGCATGCCCCATTGACTATTCCGGTTGATTATAGCGGCGCATGTAGACAAGAGATTGGAATATTCCTTTCCATGGATACCATTGCTCTGGGAAAGAGAAAAACTCCTCATGTCAACGTGGATACTGATGTTTGAATAGATTGCACTGTGCTTTAGGAGGTGAATAGAGAAGTCAGTGATTGTGCAAACGAGGAAACAAGTGCATGTTTTGTTCCCACACAGATCTCACATGACAGCAGCAAATGCTATTTCCTTTGACCCCCCCCCCAATGTCTTTCAATGCACATGTATGCATTCAAGTGGACTTTAAATGACCGCTTTGAAGGAGCTCTTCGGCAAGCTCGCCTGGATGTCAAGTGACTGGAGGCGAGGATTCAGTGCAGCGCAAACAAGCTTTGGCAAGCAGCCACCACAGACAAACCAAACAAGGTTCAAGATAAGTTCTTTTAGAGACCACGTTCTCTTAACTAGAAGTCCGTTTCTAAGTGCATTTGTCGGCGGTGGAGGCTAAACACAACCGCGCCTGCTGTCACCTGACAGTCACGGCGTGAGAACCCTCAGCTCATGGTCGCAGCTAATAAGAGGAGAAGGAGAAGGAGGAGGAGGAGAAGGAGAAGGAGAAGGAGAAGGAGAAGGAGAAGGAGAAGGAGGAGGAGGAGGAGAATGGGGAGAGGAAATACAGCACCTTGCAAAGCTGGAAATGCTCCGACTGCAGGCTCTCCTGCACGGCGTCGTTCTCCTTGGAGGCCCCGGTCTGGGCGGCCGCCGACGAGGAAGAGGAGACCGCTGTCAAGCCGTCCAGCACCTTGCGAATGTTGAACTTCTTCATTTTTAGCGGGAGAGCTCCGGTGCAGCGGCGGCGGCGTCGTCGTCGTCGGCGGCAGACGGCTGGACGAAACGCACCGAGCGAGCTGCCGTAAACTGGCAAGCCGAGGAAGGCGGGGGGCGGGAGGGAGAGGAGGGGTGAGCCGCTAGGTAGTTAGCTAGCTGGTTAGCTTCGATAAACGCACACTTTTTTTTAACGCCTGTCCGTCTCCATTTCAAAAGCCACTGCCACACACTCCACTCGGGTTGCCCCCCTCCCCGCGTCGTCACCGGCTTCAATCCGGCATCGACAAGACGATCTTCGGCGTTCTCGACCGTCACCGGAAGGAAGCAGCAAGCCGAGCTGTCAGCTAGCTACCTTAGCTAGCTACCTTAGCTACTAGCATGCTACGGAAACGCAGCGACGACAGTGTCGGGGACCCGGATGTACAGGACCCGTCGTAATTAGTCCGGATTTCGAAAGTAAATAATTACATTTTATTGCGTTACTGTATGTATTTTAGTAGTTTTTATTTGTATTTGCACTTTTACTTAAGCACTTAAGTTACTTTATATATATATATACTATATATATACTATATACAGGAACACAAAAGTGCAATTCTACAGAACAATAGCATAAATAAGAAAAAGTAAATAACAAAGAAAGGAATACTTAAGTTACTTAAGTACTTCACGAACTGGGTTGTAGCTGAGTAAAATATCAGCACTTATAATTTATCAGTACTCCCTCCCTTCCCCCTACCCATTATTGTATCTGGTAGGTTTAGTCCTATTAGTAGGTTAAGGAAACATATAGGTACAAGAATAAAAAGTCACTCGAACCCCAGATGTCACTTCCTGTCCACATTTACAGCTACACACACAACTATGAGTCTTATTTGTGTCTTATTTTTTCTTATTATGTCCACTATATTTGTAATAGGAGTGTAGAGGTCACTATAGGGGTGTTATTTCATGTTGAGAGGGCTCTTATAATGTTGAAAAAAATAATTTCGACGGTAGTAAACAGGTTTTCTATGCTTTAACTAAGAAAATATTCCATTCATAAATAAGGAATCCTACTTTGCGTAATGTTATCACTTTATTACCGTAATATTTTGACTTTATTCTGATAATATTGTATCTTTTGCCTCTACCTATTTTTTTCCAAAAATCAGCACTTTATGTTTTTCATTTCTCATTTGGACTTCTTAAAAAAAAGTCTTTAATATTTCACCTCTCCGCTTCTAAAATGACTAAATTATTTTCCTTCATAATATTATGAATTATATGATATATATTTCAAGCACTCTTCAATGATATTTCCGTGTGTGTGTGTATGATGGCAGAGGATGACATTTTTTTTTCTTTCAGCACCATTTGTCAGCGTGTGAAAATAGGCCCCATTTCCTCCTTACGACTCGTTCCCCAAGGAGGAAAGAAAAAAAAAGGAGGGTATGTTTTACTTCCACCGAGACGTTTAAAACCGGAAAATCTGGTCAGATGAAAGGCTAATTGATGGTTTTGTCCTTTTTCTTAGCTAACCTACATTTTGGCAAAATGACTGTTGCATCATGGCACACACACACACACACACACACACATACATATATATATATATATATATATAATTGCCGAACAGAATTTCTGAGTCATGCACTTTATGAAAACGTAAACAAGGGATGTAGCCTTTGCCAAGAACTACACCGCCACAACAAAGTGGTAAGAAGACTTTGTGCTATCATGCTTGGTGTTAGCATGCTAACATTAGCATATGAGCATTTTTTTTTCCATTTTCATGGTTAGACACTTACCACTACAGCAAACGGAAGCCCCTGGTGAAGCAAAACATTTGCATATGTCGACACCAAATGCTTGGTGAAATGCTTGGTGTTAGCATGCTAACATTATGTTAGTATGACATTAACATTAGCAGACTAGCATTTTTTTCATGGTTAGACACTTACCACTATCATGCCAGGGATTGGCCTGTTAGCATTGCTAGCATGCTAATTTTAGCTTTGTAGCGTTTTTTTTGTTATTTTCATGGGTAAAATAAAAGCATATTTGCAATTTTCATGTATATGAACTGAAGCAGACACGTAGCACTATCATGCTAGGTGTAAGCACGGTAACGTTAGCATGCTAACATTTTAGCATTTTCAGAGATAAGCACTTAGCGCTATTATGCCAGGTTTTAACATGCAAACATTAGCATGTTAGAATTCATTCAAGCCCCTCCAGGTCCTGTTTTCATGGTCAAGGTATATAAGTATGTACATAAAATAAGTGTAGGACTAATATAATAATAATAATATGGGGGGAACTATAATGTTTTTCTAGGTATTTATTGTTATGGTTTTATTATTAGTATTTTGAAATTACAATTGTGACAGATAGCTGGATGATGAAAAGTGAAAATGTCAGATTTATTACTTTTGTTCTAACTGTGGGATCAAACGTTAGGTCGCAAATGCTGTTGAACAGATTGAAAACTTCAAAAATAACTTCAGGTGCACATGCATGCTGTATCCGCCAGATGTCACCGTTGTCTCGCATTGCATTAATCCATCGGTTTATTGGGGCTGCAGGGACAAATGTCAGCACCACGGACAGCACCCAGTCAGATTTCATTGAATGTCCCTTTTATTCACACTTTGAGTAGCCACCATGATAACTGAAGCAAAACGTTTGTGTCGACACCAAAACACTTTATCCTACATGTCAACTATGACAAATGCTAAGAAGATTTTTTTTTTAATAAAAATTTTCACGTCTGCAGTATCAATATATATATGAACCACGCTGCTGCAGAAAATGCACACTGGAGGGCAAGATAAAATGGGTCCTGTATCAATAATGCACAAGTGACGGGATCTGTGTGTGTAAGGGAGAAAGAGAGAGAGAGAGAGAGAGAGAGAGAGAGAGAGAGAGAGTGTCATATCTATAAACAAGTTAAGAGGGGCAGCTTTTGTGTGTGTGTGTGTGTGTGTGTGTGTGTGTGATGGCATGAAGGACTCGGGAATTGAGGTCTCAGCTATCTGGGACATGAGGACATATTTAGCTTTGCTTACCTCTCGCCTGCAGTGCGATACCCTACAACACAGCACAACCGATGTTGTAGCAAGTTATGTAACAAGTTATATGTATATATTTCAAGACTGCATATCAGCTCTGTGGTATTGCTGAAAAAGCATATTATTACGATCAACTTCACTCTTCTCCGCTTGTAACATTGTCGTACATTTATGAGAATAAAGTCAAAAATAAAGACAAAAGAGTACGACTTTATTCTTGTGAATTTCTGACTTTTTTTCTTCAATTTATGACAATGTTTATACTCGTAAATGTATGATTTTTTTTCAGAAACGTACAAGAGTAAAGTTGGAAATTTACGACAAAAAAGTATGACTTTATTTTTGTGCATTTACAACTTTTTTTTACATTATGGGAATAAAATTTTACATTTCCACATAAATGTACGACTTTACTCTTGCAAAAATGTCAGATGTTTTTTCATAAAGTAAAGTTGGAAATTTACGACAAAAAAGTATGACTTTATTCCCGTGCATTCAGAACCTTTTTTTTATTTACGAGAATAAAATCATACTTTTTCTCATAAATGTACAACTTTACTCTTGTATATATAAGATTTTTTTACATAAATGTACAAGAGTAAAGTTGGAAATTTACAACAAAAAAGTATGACTTTTTCCTCCTGCATTTACATTTTTTTTAAATTACGAGAATAAAATTATACATTTTTCTCATAAAAACAATGTCATTTTGGTGGCATAGAGTTGAAATATTTAAGAAAAACCAAGTTTCAATATGATTTTATATATATATATATATATATTATGAGACTAAATTCAGAATAGTGCGGGAATAAAGCCATATTATGAAAAGAAAATCTACAAGAAGAAAGTTGAAATAGAACAAAAACAGCGGTAAAGTTCTTATCATCAGAACGTGACTATAAGTGTATTTTTTTCTCGTACATTTACGACTATTTTCGATATCTCAGATTATTTGTTTCTTTTTTCCAAAGTGGCCCTAATACGCCACTGTAGTTTCTCATAATATTATGCCTTTACTTAAAAAAAAAAAAAGAAAATATTTTTTCTTGAATATTTAAACTGTATGCTACTAAAATGATATTTCCCCCGATTCCATTAGTCTTATAAAATGACTTTTTCCTTGGTAAATGACAACTTTTTGTTTTAACATAATGACATAATGCAGTACCACTCCATTGTGTACAAGCACAACATGGGAAATACTAACACTGCAATATGTTATCGGTAGCGATACATTGACCAACCAAACATACGTCTCGTTGGAAAAAACAACTCACCTTTCAAGCCTTTAGAAAAAAAATCACACAGAAAAAGGTATCCATATGATGAAAAATGTGGCAGTATCACTGCCATTATTATCTGTAGCGCTAAAGCTAGCAGCTACCTAGCATAGCACACTTGGAAAAAACGTTTCTAAAGCGCTAGCCTGCTTTTTCCCTGATAACAAAATCAACCCTACAAATCCCTTCAAGGATATTTTTATCAACTTACACTTGGACTAACAAGACTTTATGTTGTTTTCACGCAAGCTAACGAACGCTAACGCGCTTTGACGTTAATCTTTTGTTCGAATTGAAGACACAAATGAACAAAAGGCCCTAAACTTAAGCCTAGTTTAAATGCTTACAGAGCAAGCAACTATTAGTTTATTATACGTAACCTTACTACACATCAACACGTTAGCATAAATGTTAGCTCGTAGCTCTGTAGCATGTATTCATGTCTTTCATAGCATTTGTCGTGTCAAAGCTGTACGTTATGGGTATACCGTACCCATAAACGTATACCGTAAATGCTCCGATTAACGTCATGAACATGAGCAAATAACCACTTGGGTATATCGTTATCTTATTTTCACGTATTCATTTTAATATTTTTAATGATTTCAAATTGACGCCCTCTTTGCACGTAAGCTAACTAACTGGTGCGCATATAAAAAAAATATTTTATTTTTTTTCCCCAAGAAAAAAGCTTTAAAAAATTGTCATATTATGAATAATATTATTTATATCTTTTTTATTATATTTTATAATATTATATAAATATAATATAATAAATATATAATATAAATATAATATATATAATAATAATATAACATAATTGTAATTATGTTAATTACAGAGTGGAGGAACTCTGCTTGTCTTGGAGGACGGCCGACGCGTACGCAGCACTGGGTGGCGAGCACAAAATGGACTCCGATATGGGCGAATTGGAGAACGGGCTCAAGGGCGGCGCTGCGAAATCTCGAAAAGGAGACGGGGGCATGAGCGCCAAGGATTCCCCCGTGGCCACCTTGACCTCCTCGTCTGGAGGGTGGCCGTTATACATGTAGCCCTGGAGGAGACCAAACTGCTCGTTCTCCACGTCCTCCTCTAAAGGGGAGGCGGGCTCCTGGTCATAGAACTGCAGGCGGTCCTGGTGGACGAGGTGGCTGTGGGGGTACGGGGGCACGCCGCACGCAGCCTCTGGGTTGAGTTTCACCAGAACTTCCTGGGTGACCACGTTGTTGTACTGCATGCAGCCCGGCGCGTAGAGCTCGGCCCGCTGACGCCCTGAAGGAGGCCGGTCCGCCATGGAGGGAGGAGTCACGGGGCTGTCCAACATGGCGGCGTCGCCCTCGTCCTCCTCGGCCAGGTTGTACAAAGTCTTGGCGCTGAGCTGTGAGAACGGAAGCCTGGTGGAGGCGTGGCAGCTGCTCGTCAACGGCTTGATGACGGCCGTCTGATTGGAGGCCGCCTCCTGCTTCTTCACGTGCACAGACAGTCTGTGCCAGATGTGTTGGCCTTTGGGGGCGGGGGGCCTCGCACCTGCCTCAGACCATGACACAGACTTTCCATCGGAACTAGGAGCAGAAGAAGAAACACAAAGGTTACCGCACAGGAAGCCGCAGGAGAGGACACACAAAGGAACAAACTGTGGACAAAAAAAAAGGCTTCGCTATACATCCTAAAATAAAACCTTCTCCGCTTCTGCATTTCAGCAGGCGTCTCTACACATCTTAAAATGGACCCTTCTGCACTGAATCTTTGTTTTTAAAAATAGGCTTTGCTACACATCTTAAACAAAAGTTTTTTTTTAAAGGCTTCTCTACACATTTTAAAACAAAGCCTGCATTTCTGCACAACTTTGTTGTAAAAAAATGTTTAAAAAATAAAAAAAATCTTTGCTACACATTTTAATTTAAGGCTTTTTTTTAAAGGCTTCTCTACACGCCTTTAAATACTGCATTTTTGCACATCATTGTAAAAACAGGCTTTGCTACAAATTTTAATTTAAGGTTGTTTTTTTAAAGGCTTCTCTACACGCCTCTAAATACTGCATTTCTGCACAACATTGTAAAAACAGGCTTTGCC